>NW_008343660.1:1204548-1250178 GCF_000622305.1 Nannospalax galili | reverse complement strand
GCCCCCCCCCCCCATTCCTGATCCTACGCACCCAGACCAACCCAATTCTTAAGTCTAGTTCCCTAGAGTCCTCACAGCCTGATCCCACCCCCAACTTCCTTTTGCACACATGAGACCAGCCTTCTTCCTCGGCTATCCTCACCCCCAACCTGCCTGGGATTCCTGAGACCAGACTCCTTCCCTGGTAAATTTGACCCCACCCACTGCACCTTGACTCCCACAACCTGATTCAATCTCCCAGCTCCCACATCCTGTTCTCCTTCTAGCTATGGGCCCAGGCCCACTTCTGCTCTTGGCAACCCAGACCTCTGGACTACCCTCTTGGCCCAGACCCCCCCACCGCTTTCTGATCCTTTGCACCCAAACCAACCCAATTCTGCAGTCTAGTTCCCTAGAGCCTTCCCAGCCAGTCTCCACCCTCAACTTGCCCTTGCACACCTGAGACGAGGCTTCTAACTTGGCTGTCTCCAACACCAGCTTGCCTGGGATTCCTGAGAGTAGCCTCCTTCCCTGATTGCCTGAGAGTGCCTAAATCCTACCTCTACCTAGCAAGCTTCCCAAATTGTACTGTGCCTACTGACTAGAGGGACTCAGACATTAGGAAGAAGCCTGACAGCATCTGATCCTCATCCAACTTGGGCCTCTGTGAGAACTCCTGAGCAGCTGCACTAAAGCCATCAGGCCTCTCCAACATAAAATCAAAAGAGAGAACCTGAAGCCTAGACCAATCAGCTTTTCATGCCCAACAAGTAAATCATAAGGGCACATAAAATTTACAAACAGAAACAGACCTAAACTCAACAAAGGAAGGCTTGAGTCTCACACAAGAATCAGAAACTACAAAAGAAATCCACATGCCAAAGTTACAGCAAAAAAACAATAAAATGAAAAAACCCAAATAATATGTCCCCACCAAGCACCAACAGTCCTGTAGAGGACGTGTACAATGAGAATCCCCTAGATATAACCCAGGACACAGAATTCAAAAGAACAATTATAACATGATCAAAGAAGTCAATGAATTTAAAGAGCAAACAAACAAAGAAATCAAAGAGTTGAAAGAAGATAGGGATAAACTTCTGAGTGAATTCACAAGAGTTAGAAATATTGAAGAATAGGCAGACTAAAATGAAGAAGGAAGTGAAGCATTCAATCAGCCAATTAGAAAGGACAGGAGAAAGCCTCACCAATAAAATGAATGAAATGAAAAACAGAATATCAAGATTGAAGAAGCTGACGAATTAGGCCACTCAAGCAAAGATTATAAAAAAAAAAAAAAAAAAAAAAAAACTTTTAACCACAGGAATGGAATATGCATGAAATGTGTGACATCATAAGAAGACCAAATTTACACATCATAGGCAGAGAGGAAGAAGAAGAATCTCAGGATAATGCTGTGAAACAGCTCCTCACCAGGACTGTAGAAGAAATTTTCCCAAAATTAAAGAAGAAAGACATGTCCATACAAGTACAAGAAGCACAGAGAACACCAAATAGACAGAACCAGAAAAGAAACTTCCCATGGAATATCATAGTAAAAACAATAAATGTACAAAACAAAGAGACAATACTGAAAGCTGCAAAAGAAAAACAACAAGTCACATATAAAGAATTACAGCTGACTTTTCAGTGCAAACTATAAAAGCCAGAAGAGCCTGAACCAAAGAATTCCCAGTTCTAAATGACCACAGATGCCAACCCAGAATACTATACCCAGCAAAACGTCCATTAGAGTTGAAGAGGAAAGAAAAATCTTTCATGCCATAAATAGGCTGAAAGAATTCATGTCCACAAAGCCAGCCCTTCAGAGAATTCTTGAAGCAATACAAAGCGCTGAAGAAATGAACGACTATACCCAAAGGGTAACAGAAAGAAACTAAATGAAGATATAACTGTGGAAACACACAGACCAAGAATACAAACAGAAATCAAAATGACAGGAATCAATACACATCTTTCATTAATAACTTTACATATCAATGGAATGAACTCCCCAGTCAAAAGACACAAACTAGTTAAATGGATTAAGAAACAAAATTCATTTTTTTGTTGCCTGCAAGAATCTTATCTCAGCTTCAAGGACAGGCGCTACCTTAAGGTGAAAGGATGGAAAAAAATATTCCAAGCAAATTGTATTAAGAAAAAAGCAGGAGTTGCAATCTAATATCTGATAATATAGACTTCAAACTAAAACAAATCAAAAGAGATAAAGAGGGCCACTACATTCTGATCAAAGGAACGATTGACCAAGAAAATATTACAATCATGAACATAATATGGACCAAACTCTGATATGCCCAAATTCATAAAAACAGTATTACAAGACTCTAAGACCTAGATTAATCCCAACACATTAATAGTATGGAACTTCAATACCCCATTGTCTCCATTAGACAGATCAATGGGACAAAGAATAAATAGACATCTGAATTAAACAATACCATACATCAAATGTACCTAACAGACAACTACCAAATATTCTACCCAAGCACCAAAGAATATACATTCTAGTCAATGCCCCATGGAGCTTTCTCCAAAATCTACCATAAGCTGGAGCATGAAACAAGCCTGAACAAATACAAAAAAATAATTGAAATAATTCCATGCATCCCATCAGACCACAATGCAATAAAGCTGAAAATCAACATCAGAAGAAACCAAGAATTCATGGAGATTAAACAACACACTCCTGAATGATGAATGGGTCAAAAGAGAAATTAAGAAAGAAATAAAAGTATTCCTGAAACTAAATGAAAAGGACAATACAGCAGAACAAAACCTCAGGGACACATTGAAAGCAGCCCTTAGAGGACTCTATGTGCCTACATTAAAAAATCAGAAAGAACACAAATAAATGACTTAACATTGCAACTCAAGATACATGAAAAGCAACAACAAATGAAACCCAAACCTAGCGGACAAGAAAAAATAACAAAAATTGGAGTAGAAATTAATGAAATAATTTCACCTCCAAATCAACAAAATCAGAGATGAAAGGGGAAACATCACAGCAGACACCAGAAAGATACAGAACATTATAAGGGAATACGTTAAAAAACCTATATGCTACTAAATTTGAAAACCTAAAAGAAATGGACGGATATCTAAAGGCATGGGAACCACCAAAACTAAACCAAGAAGAGATTAACAGTTTAAACAGACCCATATCACAAAAAGAAATTGAAACAGTAATACAAAACCTTCCGACTAAAAAAAGCCCAGGATCAGATGGATTTACAGCAGAATTCTATCAGACATTTAAAGATCTATATCCAATAGTACTTAATTTATTCAAAAAGATAGAAACAGAGGGAGAACTTCCAGATTCTTTCTCCAAAGCCAGCATCACTCTAATATCCAAAGCAGGCAAAGATATACCCCAAAAAGAAAACTATAGACCCATATTCTTAATGAACATAGATGCAAGAAATCTCAACAAAATATTTACAAACCACATATAGACATGCATCAAAAAGATCATTCACCATGATTAAGTCAGCTTTAGTCCAGAGATGCAGGGATAGTTCAATATACATAAGTCAATAAACATCATAAATCATATAAATGGACTCAAAGACAAGAACCACATGGTCATCTCAATAGATGCAGAGAAGGCCTTTGAAAAAAATTCAACATGCATTTATGTTCAAAGTCTTAGAAGGAAGGGACTGGAGGGAGCATACTTCAGCATAATTAAAGTTATATACAACAAACCCACAGCCAACATCATTCTAAATGGAAAAACTGGACACACTCCCATTAAAATCAGGAACCAGACAAGGCTGTCCACTCTCTCCACTCCTTTTTAGTATACTGCTTGAAACTCTTGCTAGAGCAATAAGGCAAGAGAAAGAAATTAAAGGAGTAATAATTGAAAAAGAAAAGGTCAAATTATCCCTTTTTGCAGATAATATGATATTGTATCTGAGATGCCAAAAATTCCACCAGAAACTCCTGGAAATCATTAACACTTTCAATAAACTGACAGGTTACAAAATTAATCTACAAAAAAAATCAGTAGCCTTTCTATATACTAATAACAAGCAATTAGAGAAAGAGTACATGGAAACACTCCCCTTCACAATTGCCTCAAAAACAAAATAAAATAAAATATCTCAGAATAAACCTGACAAAAGACATTAAAGACTTCTACAATGAAAATTTTAAATCTTTACAGAAAGAGATTGAGAAAGACACCAGAAGATGGAAGTCTCTCCCATGCTCATGGATTGAAAGAATATTGTGAAAATGACCATCCTACTAAAAGCATTTATAGAGTCAATGCAGTACCAATCAAAATCTTCGTGATAGTCTCCAAAGAATTAGAAAAAAAATCTGAAAATTCATATAGAAGCACAAAAGACCCCAGATGGCCAAAGCAACCCTGAGCACAAACAGCAATATTGGGGGGATTACTATACCAGATTTCAAACTATATTCCAGAGCTATTGTCATAAAAACAACATGCTACTGGCACAAAAATAGACTCATAGATCAATTGAAAAAATTTGAAGACCCAAATATGAGTACATGGAATTTCAGCCACCTGATAATTGACAAAGGGGCCAAGAACATTCACTGATGGAAAGACAGCATCTCCACCAAGTGGTGCTAACAAAATTGGATCTCCACCTGTAGAAGACTGAAACTAGGCCTTTATCTTTCATCTTGCACAAAAGTTAACTCCAAATAGATTAAAGACCTTGATGTGAAACCTGAAACTCTAAAACTGTTAGAAGAAAACATTGACAAGATATAGGTGTAAGAAAGGATTTCCTAGACCAGACATCAATTGCTCAGGAAATACAGTCAAGAATCAACAAATGGAGCCTCATTAAACTAAAAGGCTTCTGTACTTCAAAAGAAGTAACCAAGGAAGTGAAGAGAAAACCCACAGAGTGAGAGAAAATCTTCACCAGTGACACATCTGACAGAGGTTTAACATCCAGAATATATAAAGAACTCAAACACAAAGAATTAAGAAAGCAAGTAACCTAAGTAAAAGATGGGCTAAGGATCTGAATAGAGTTCTCAAAAGAAGAAATAAAGATAGCTAAGAAACATCTTAAAAGGTCTTCAGTATCATTAGTAATTAGGGAACTGTGAATTAAAACCACTTTAAGATTCCATCTTACCTGAGTCAGACTGGCAAGATCAAGGGAACAAATGATACCAAATGTTGGAGAGGATGTGGGGGAAAAGGGAATGCTCATCCACTGCTGATGGGATTGCAAACTTGTGCAACCCCTATGGAAAGCAGTGTGGCGAATTCTTAAAAAACTAAAAATTAACCTACCATATGACCCAGTTATACCACTCCTTGGCATATACCCAAAAGACTTATGCTATTGCAGAGACACTTGTACATCCATATTTTTGCTGCTCTTTTCACAATAGCTAAGAGATGGAAGCAACCTAAGTATCCTCAACTGATGAGTGGATAATGAAAATATGGTACATTTATAAGATGCAGTTCTACTCAGTGGTAAAGAAAGATGAAATCATGGAATTTTCAGGTAAATGGATAGAACTAGACACTGTTATACTAAGTGAAGTAATGCAGACTCAGAAAAAAAAACAATGCATGTTCTCCCTCATATCTGGATCCCATGTACCAAATCCTTATAAGTGAGCATGTATCCAGACATAACTACAGGAACCATAATAATGAAAAGGAACCTGGGAGGTAAAGGGAAAGAAAGAGCCTGAGAGAAAAGAACAGTATGAACAGGTGTTACTAAGGTAGAAATGGCCAGGCGTGGTGGCACACACCTTTAATCCCAGCACTCAGGAGGCAGAGGCAGGCGGATCTCTGTGAGTTCAAGGCCAGCCTGGTGTCCATAGCAAATCCAGGCCAGCTAGGGCTACAGGGAGACCCTGTCTCAAAAAGACCAAAGAAAAAAAGAAAAACTAAGGGAGAAATGGATTAGAAATGGGGTTATTTAAATGGGAGGGGGAAGGAAGGTTATATAAGGAGCCTTGGGAATAAAGAGAAAGAAGGAGTTCAAGAGAGGTGGAACCATAGGAGAAGGGTACTATCAAGGGAGAAATGGGAAGCACTATGAAGGTGCCAAGGGAAAACATCAATTGATGATCCAACACCAGCTTCAGGACCAAATAACCACATCAGTGGCCAGCACACCATATGTCATTGGTGCAGTAGTGGCACTTTTATCTTGGAGTCAACCAACAGCTACCTAATTGGACTAAAAACCCACTCAGTGGGAGGAAACTCAAGTGTGGTACTGTAAACATAACCTAATACACATGGCTGGAGTGGCCATAGGTCTTAGAGAAAACCCCAAGGCTGTCACATCCCTAGACTAATGTGATTTCTTACTATGTGCAAAATATGCATTTTTATGTTTACAGATAAATATCCCAGTCACCACTCATCAAATAAGCTCATTCTGAACCAGTCAGAGACTATAACCAAGTAATACAACAGGTCGCACACAGACATAGTCTATGAATTGCTCAGGCCTAAGTGACACATCTACAGTGCAACCTCTACACCTTAGGCTCATGGAACATAGAACAGGGATAAAGAAGAGGACACTAAGGAATCTCTCAGTTCTCAATAATGAAGTTCCCTCATTCAGTGGAGGGCCAGGAACATACAAGTTTACAAATGGCCAAGAGTCTGCTGAATGATGGTCCTTGGACAGGAACCCTTTATTAAACTTCCCCCACCCAAGGCTCAGGGAACATTGCAGAAGAAGGGGCAGAAAGATTGTAAGAGCCAGGGAGGAGGTACATGACCATATGGAAACAGAGTCCTACAAGTTCTTGAGAATCTGATCATATGATTCTATGGCAATGGTGTCAGCTTACACAAGTCCCATGCAAACTCAGGCAGACAATAACCCAGTATGGAGCTGGGAAAATGAACAGCAGATCCCAATCTTATCTGAAGAAATATTGGCAACTGATTGATGCTAGGTGAAGAAAACCTGATCTTCCTAAAACAAGGGACTCTGTATAGGCTGACTAGACTCAGTGGATGGAGTTGCACTGGGGCATGGCTGGGGACACTGACAACCCAGTGGGCCTTAACAGTGATGACAGAGTATATGGGCTCCAGCAGGGGGCAGGGGGACTATGGAGGGTGCCAGTGGGGATGGGGGTATAAAGATGATAAGATTGTTTGAGATGTTCTGTGTGAAATAGCAAAAAATCCAATGAAAAATTAAAAAGAAATAAAAATAAATATTCTCTTATCAAACAGGGTGTCTGTAACTTCCACAGGCAGCACATCCCAACTGAATTAGACAATCAAGGAAGACAGGGACAGGCAGACACCAGAATGCTAAGTGAGAAGCAGCACATGTTCGGCCTCCTCCCATCTCACATCGGAACTCCATCCCTCCAGCCCTAAACAGACCACTGTTCCCTCCCCAGCCTTCTCTCTGAACTGAGTGAGCACACAATTGAATTAGATCTCACCATTAGAGAAATTGGTCCCTAGAGAGCAGCTCTGAAATCATTCAGGCAGAAAAGTGAGAAAGCAGGTTTTATGGTTTGCTGAACGATTTTGAAGCGATGTACAAACCAGGAGCTGGGCCTGCCGAGCACCAGGCTCTATCTATGAATTCCACATTAGATCAAAGGATGACAAATGCACAGATAAACATTTTTATTTTATGCTTCAACAATTTATCCTTTCTTCCTGTTATCAGATTCTGTTGACCCAACTTACCAGGTGAAAACACACATTCGGCGGGTAATTGTTCACCCTTGCTCACTCAAGCAGGCCAGAAGAGGCTCCACTCATTTGTTATCCTGGTTACCCACTCTCCCTTGCCCATTCATCTTGATTATTTTCTCCTCTGCTATTGATTTTATGAAGGAGGTCTTTTTTTAATTTGTTCTTCATAAATAGTATTGACATAACCGTGTTTTACCACTCTACCTTATATTGTACTGTAAACACACTGTATAAGATGTTTCATTTTATCCCTAGAGTAAAAATCCTGTAAGAGTATTAGAATAGCCTCCCAGGGGTCAGGGAAGAATCTTCTATCCTTGACAGTGCTCCCAACCGGGGACATTTGTTCCAAGTCGTGCTTAAACTTCTTGCTTCCCTTTCTCTGTTCGTAAAGCAAGAGAACAGGCAACAGCTAGTGTTGTCACAGATGAGTCTGCATCTCGGATGCATTTGGAGATCAGTAGAAGAAAAGCCCTGTGAAAAAGTCAGGAACAATAACCTTCCTATTAGGTTATTGAATACTGTCATCACGCATGTATTCCTCCATAATACTCATAAAAATGGAAAATGAGATGTCTGGGAAGTACATGCACATTATTTTAAAGGCAAGTTTTTATTTGATGTTAAGTATTGTCATGGGCCCCCAAACTGAACTATAGTTACTTATATTTGAGAGATGTTTTTGAATAGATCTATTTGAAAAATTAGTTGAATCTGAAACAAAATGAAGACAATTACATGATCTGTATTCAAAGGGTTTCAACAAATATCTTATTTTTATGGTCTAATAGCCATTTTTATTGAGATAAAGCCTGAAAATAATACATTTTCTTGAAATAATAAAATCATGCCTCTAATATTAACTATACATTTTGCTTTGTTTTGAATTTACTTTGCATTATTTCATGAAAAATAAAATGAGAGTAATATCTCATCCCTAGCAAGCCTCTTTCTTGGTGAACTCCAGCTTTCCCTAGTCTTTACAAGGCCAGAGAGGATGCAGGCATTCACCTTTAGGAAATTGTTTCCTTTTCTCTTTAGGAGTTGGCAAAAGTATAGTCTAATCAGCAATAAATACAATCCCCTTCATCTTCTGTTCGAATCCCCATTACTCAAGTAAGCCTGTAACAGAGGACTGTAAATAAAGATGCTCAAAACTTTGAGTTTCATTACAGTGCCTAAATGACCATGTCAAGGACAGCATATCCATTCCTATCATGAAGTTTCAGTCCAAACTTTTAAAACCTTTCAAACCTTCTCTGGTTTTTTGGACTTCAGTCTTTGATTATATTTTTCAAATATTTATTGTAACTGGCTAAGTATAAAACAAAAGGAGTCAGATCCATTCAGGAAGAAGGGACTCAAGATGGGAGTTTTTGAGGCAGTCACATTTGCACACTATAGGAAGCACTCAGGTTCCTCAGACTTGGCTTATATCATTTCAGCACAATTTTTTCAATTCATGAATATATAAAAATGATGGCTTTCATTTTAGATCACAAAGAGATTCCACATTCTGGGAAGTTTTTAAATGATTTTTTCAATACGTCAACACTTTAGTTTTGACCAGGATTCCTAAATTCTATTTTGAAGATTCTGAGCACACAAGAATATTTCAAAATCTTTTAATAGTTTTCTATTAAGTAGTACTGATATCTTATTACTCAATCATTTATTTTGGAAACAAAAAACCACACAGCAGATTTGACTTGATTAACAGTCATAGGAAGTGAAGGCTCGTAAGGAATACCATCTAGGTCTACTAAACCTTCAAGGATATTTGTTCAGATCACTCTGTTATAAGCTGAATTTCAACCCTCCAAATTCATATGGTGAAATTCTAATGCTCAGGACTCAGAATTTGACTATATTTAGGGGTACGGTCTTTGTGGAGATAATTTTTATAAATTTGGAGCAGCCCCTAATCCAATGTGACTTCTGTTCTTATAAGAAAGGCAAAGAAGGACATAGATGCACCGGACAGAAGACCCTACAAAAACCCAGGGAAAGGCAGACGTGGCCAGGCGGGAGAGAGGCCTCAGAATGAACCAACTTGTCAAAACTTGATATAGGACCTGTGATTTCTGCAACTAGGAGGAAATAAAACTTCTGTTGTTTAAGTTACTTTGTTTGTGGTAATTGTTACGGCAGTCCCAGTCAACTAATGCACATCTCTTCCTCTGCTTACTCATCTTTTCAACAGAGAGTGTTGAACACCATAAGCAAAATCTACCTAATGGTTTGTAGTTTATAGATGTAATTATTGGGCTGTCAATAGACATCTGAGCACTAGTCAGCCACACTGAAGATGTTATAGGCTGTTCTGTCAACAGCTATGAAGTGAAGCCTATTTCATCTGTGCCTGATGTGTTTGACACAACATATGTCAAACCCCAAGACCTTTATGGCTACATCATCTTCTCAAGGCAAGAACAGAAAAGCCACTGGGATTCTTAACTGCTCTCTCTCTTTCTTAACAGAAACCTTCAAATTTTGACTTTCAAGGATTAGTTTTCTGGCTTGTTCTTTAATTTGTTTCTATTGTCCTTGTTTGGGAACAGAAAATGCTGATCTTTTGAACATCTTTCTTTTGTATGAATTTGACTCACCACTGAGTTCACAGGTTTTCCAAGAAGTCAGGTAGAAACAATTTGGACTCTGTTTGCAAGTCTTTAATTCCATGCATCAATATGGAAATGTATATTTTACCTAAACTAAGCACAGCTCACAGTAGTAGAGTCAGACATATTTGATTTTATTCTTTCTCTCAAGTTTCTCTTTAAGTACTATGGTTTGTTAACATCTCCACATTCCTTTCCATCCTAGGCTAAATTTTACTTTCTTGAGTATTAATGGCCCTTGTCATAATAGTTTTTAAATAAAACTCTTCACAAAAGGCCAAATTAAAACTAGCTAAGTAGCTAGGTAGCTCACCAGGGAAGATCTCCCAGTGAGATGGCATATAGCCATGTCTATCTAAGGAAGACTAAGATAACTAGTCCTGGAACCTATCACTCTTGGATGTAAAAGTGGCTGTTCAACACAAGAATTGGTACCTAAGGCCACATTTGCAGAAGAGGACAATTACTGTAAAGCATGTTTAGTTTCCCGAAACACCTAGAAATTTGAATGTGAACCAATTTAAAGCTATAAGCATATCAGTCTCTTCAGCATTTCAAACAGTGATAATATCCCAGTTGGTGTGGGAATTTGACCAAAGGAATTATCCTTTCCTTAATTAGCATATTATGTGAATATTCCGATCAGGCAAAGCATTAAATCAACCTATAAATTTTCTTTTAAGCTGAGCTCACTTTGAACAAAAGCAAGTCCATATATTGTTTTGTTGTAACTGTCTGTGAAATACAAACTTAAGGAAATTTTGCTTTGCAGGTAAGGTTCCTTGGTGGAAGAACACTGACTGTAATATAGTCAGTTTAAGTATAAATGTAAGTGCCTAGCACAGATGAATCACTTGTAAGAGAAAGCAGACTGAGTGACTCCATTTTGCACCTCAGACCCTGCTTCCTGCTGTGGTGACCACTTATGGGCTTGCTGACAAGCTTGCTGACACCCTAGGCTTCCTGAAGGGCCCAAAGAAAGTTACTTGATGAGAAGGAATACCCTGAGGACTTGATGAGAAAGAATACCCTGAGGAAGGAATACTCCTTCCTAAAGTATTATTTTACTCTGACAAGGATCTTATGCAACTCCCTGGAGCTTCCCCTTTGTTTCTGGTGAGAAGACCCACTAGCCCTTTTAACAGGAGAACACGCACGTGTTCCACTGAAATCTGTACTCCCCACGTACACGCTGTTTGGCTTCACAGGTGGCCCGTACCTCTTTGGACAGCACAGTCCTTCTGGATTGGAGGCCAAAAGTCTGTGGAATCAGGACCCCCTCTGCTTTCAGCCACTTCCACTGACCAGTGGTGCCAAAAGCAGAGAACATTACCCTTTCCCTTCATGATAATTCTCTAACAAGAACCTTCCAGAATCAATTTCAGACTGTCAGTGAGCAAAATACCCCCATAAGTCTGAAGGAAACTAACAGTGGCACGCTAAGTAGCATTTCTCCTTTCACTGGGTATGGAGCACTGCTGGTGTAGACAATACTTAGGTGAGACACAGTGAATTTCTATTGTGATAGACGTATTTGTTTAAATAAAACTCTAAATATGTATATTTTCATCAAAAAATTATACTTAGCCTATTAAATCCAAGATTGCACAGAGTGTCTGTTCTATATATATTTACAAAACATTTCAGTTTTGAAGTCAGTCTAAAGAAAGTAAACGTGTATGATGCTACAATGCTAAGCAGACAGGCTATATCACATTGTGTGGGCAGCTAATGAAGGAGGACAACTTAGGCAATGCTACAGAACAAGAACTTTCTTCTAAGACTCAAAGCAACACTTCTTTTCCGAGTCTGTACTCTCGGGAGTCATACCCAGGCAAAACAAAAATGATTTCTACATGAAGTGATAAAATAAGATGAAGATAAAATAAAGACGATGGTAGAGCATTGAAAACACACCGAAAATGCACTTGATATTAAATATCCAGCCTGACTGTGAAAGAAAAGTGAGGGTAAGATACACATTCTCAAACTCAAACCCTGAGCAGAGTCACCACTAACAGATCCTTGCAGAAAAATCTTTGGAGAAATGTATTTCAGGAGAATGAACATATCTTTAGAATCAAAGAGATATAAATGAGTGGGGGACACACAAAGAGGAATGGGCAGCAAGGAACTGGACCCATGGGGGCAGATGTAGGCAAACACTAACTTCACAGAGTGAAGGACTAGTTTGCGTTTTCAAAAACCATATCAAAATTAAACATGGATCACCTCGTATGGCCACCAGCGTGCAAGTCACCTAAGAGCTCAAGTCTTTAGGTCGTTTTGACATTACTAGCAAAAATGTATGGTTTAGAGTTAAGGAAGTTTTAAGGACTTTCCAATAAAGAAGGGACAGTGGGAGGAATAACAAAACCCTTTCATCCTGTGGAAGATGCATAAGGATAAAGGAGGCCATGAGCAAAACCAGAGCAGAACTGACACCAGCCTTGACTTAATGGAACAGCTATGTCCAAAAGGCGAATGCTGATTGCAAGGCAAGTGCCTCTGTAGCGCTCCAAATCACTGCCTCTGTTACTACTGCTGCCTCTCTTACCACATGCTCCGTTCTTGTAGAAACTGCCAAACTTAAGCTTTTAGTGTCTAATTAGGAACCCCCTCCATTCTCAACTGCAGTCATGGGGCTCACCTCCTCCAAGGCAGTCACATCCCCATCAGTGCTCAGTTTCAGAAGGTATGGGCTTAGGAAAGGATAGCAAAAACCTCCCCACCAAAGGAACTCATTCCCAGAAGTACACACAGATGCACTCCAAAGTCCCAGAGCTCTTACAGTGTTTTCTTCTTCACCCCAAGTATGGACTGCACAGATCCCTCCAGTCAGATCCTCTTCCTACTATAATTAGCTGGGGATTCTGTTACATCCATCTGCAGAAGGAATTTAATTTTTCAGAAGGGAAGGTAATAGAGCTCACCCAAAACAGAAATTGCGAGGTTGGAACCTCGCTGCTTCTTAGCATCAGCAGGTGTGTAAAAAAAAGATTTATGTTCCTAACTCTAAATATTCTGAAGCAATTATTTACTTAATATTTTGCTAAATTACCCAGAATTGCAGTTTTGATTAGGAAAGCAAAAGAGAAGACTGCAGGTGGCCTGTAAAGCTAATTTTGAAGATAGCTTTGCTAAGCTCAGGCAGTGGTCTTTGAGAATATTAACATAGTGTTGCGAACCACGATGCCCTGGGGGTGTTCACCTGCCACAGAATTTAATTTATTTTATATCTCACCTAATAGACTGAGTCTCATCCATTAGGTAAATATAATGTAGGAATATTGTCTTGTTTCTCTAAAGAAGAAAGCGGCAGAGGCATGAGATTTATTCTCACGCAATCTGCTACTCCAATTGAGCTTGAGTTTGGGCTAGGTAGTGACCCCATCCTTCACTTTATAGGATATGATTAATCACTGGAGGATCAAGTATGCTGCTGAGTGCATATAAGATAAAAATTAAAAAAAAAAAACAGATGAAATAGAAATTTTCAGCGATGATAAATTTACCAGTCGAACCTCAGGGGTCACTCCTGTTGCCTGACATTCACAGATTGGAAATATTTTTAATCTATGGACCCCACTTAGCTATCTGAGGTGTTCCATGAGCTTGGTGAGGAAAATAAACCCAGAACTGGATAATTCTGAAAAATGTTTCATATTAGTGGTGACGGAGAAAAAGGCTAGGAGCAGTAAGCAACCTTTAAAATAAAAATAAGAAGTAAGTGAATCAAATATGACATTACAATAGAGCGAAAATTGAATTCTTCTGCACTAGATATGGGAAACTTCATTATTCACAGTGCTGAGGCCCTGCTGCGACATCAAACACTGATAAGGCCACGCTGCTTTGGAAGACAAATCCTGTGTGCAGGGCATTGTTCTACCGTGTTCTCGAAATGTATAGAACATACCTATCAGATGGCAATGGAAGGGTATTTTGATCTTCAGATATTCATAAGGAGAAGGAATATAATTTGCAGCAAGGAAAACCTGGAACAAGGGGTTTCATAGGGACTCAGCTTCTCAACTCATTTGGCAAAATTAGTTTTTCAAGGAGGAGGGTGAAAGCCAAGGGCACGAGGTTCTTTGTAAGTCACCTTGGTAGAAGTGAGTGCCTACAATTAATAAAACAACTGCATATGTGCTGTCCCTAGGGCTTTAAAGAAGAAAGCTTCCAAACATTTGGAGAAATCACCCAAAGATCTCAATAACAGTTTATTGACTCAGTTTAATCTTTGCCTGCCAACATTGTGTGTGTGTGTGTGTGTGTGTGTGTGTGTGTGTGTGTGTGTGTTTAAGTTCTTTGAATTCTCTCATGGTAGCCAATTCTTTTATTTAATTCATCTCTTCTCTGACTCCTCTGAGACTGTAAATCCAGTAGGCTAGTAATACAAGTCCCCAAGCCAGAACCCACACATTCATGACTTCTAACATTCACTGTGGGGGCTTCTGTCATATTGTCTTCAAAGTACTTGTCCCTGACTTCAGCAAACATCCACATTTACAATGACAGGGTGACAGCACACAACAGGTCATACAGTGTCAGCAGACAGTGGGTTGCTGAGGTGTCAGCACTCAGAGGGCTGTGGTTCAGGACAGTGATGTTCTTTCCAGGACAGTGTTAACTCAAAGCCTGATTTCCAGAGTGCAATGGAGACGTGGCTAAAGCAGTTCTGGAAACCTCAGGGAAACAAATGAAATAAACCTGCCAGCCTAAGAAGCTACAACAACCCTAGGATCCTTTGAAGAAAGCTTCGGGCTTTGGAAGAAACTACTTCCAAAGACTGTGTGTCATCCCAAGTACACAGAATAGTGTCTTTGTTTCCAAATGCTAATGTTTTCTCTTTCTTAACAGTATGCCAAATCCTTGCCGATGAGGGATTCTTGTCTCTGGTTTCACTGTTCCAAAGAACTAGAGAGGCAGATTCAGTTGAAGAGGGCAGCTCAGAACAAGAAACTGTCAGGATGCCATTAATCTCTTAAAAGTTGAAATGTCTATCTCTGAAATTCTTATAATTAAAGCCTCAACAGAGTCATTTCCTGAAATGCTCAGTCAGACTTTTCAACACTTTTAGCCCATAATTCTACAAGAGATAGCATAACCTGCAATTTTACAATACTTTTCGTTATACACTCAACTAAATAAAGGTTCATCTTAGTGACATAAATTTAAATTGTTAAGCTCATCACCAAAAGATAAGGAGGGGTTTCTTGTAGTGCACACAGCAGTTCTGTCCCCAGCAGGGTGGTGCTGCCTCTTCTCTCACATCCACTCTTTCTGCTCCCATTCACCCATAAACAAAGGCTGCTAGGTGACCTTTCCAATTACATCATAACTGAAGTCATCATGATTTGTAGGACATCAGATAAGTGACGCAGAATGGATTACGGCACCAGAAGCTATTTATTGTTGCACCTCAGAGAGGTTTTACTTACACAGCCTCATCGACTCTCACAATAGCCCTGCGTGACAGTTAAGCATAGCTTCAACTTGACATACCTAGGAAGAAGGAACCTTTACAGAGGAATTTCCTTCATTAGTTTGGCCTGTGGCCATGTTTATTGGGCATTTACTTAATTGCTTCACGTAGGAGGGCCCAGCTCACTGTGAATGGCATCGCTGGACTGGCAGGCTCAGGATGTACAAGAAGGGTATCTGAGAAAACCAGAGCAAACAGGCCAGTAAGCAGCTTTCCTCTATGGTCTCTGCTTCAGTTCCTGCCTCCAGGTTTCTGTCTTGAGTTCCTTCCCTGACTTTCCTCAGTGATAGATAGTGACCTCAGTTATAAGCTGAGTTATAAGGTTCCCCTCAAATTGCTTTGGTCAGTGTTTTACCACAGCAACAGAAAAGCGAACAGAACATTCTGCAATGTGTTTTGCCTTAAAGACAGAAATTTAAGGCTTACAGACTCAATACAGTTTTTTCAGATTTGCAATTAATGGGCAGCAAATGATTATTGATTCTAAGTAGTGTTTTATTTCCTGTGTTGTTGTTTCTTTAAGGATATTCTGATCCAATCAAAATGCAAAACCATATGCAGCCATTGGATTTTCTTTTCCTGGGAAATAAAGACCGACTCCAAACCAAAGTGACAGAAATTGTGTCCCTGAAAGAAGTGAAAGTATCTAGAGCCTTCTAGGAAATGCTCTACAGGTGCTCCAAAGTGACTACAGGCTACAGGCGTACAACATCATGAGGATCTTGGAGTAGCAGCCAAGTGAAGAATTCAGACCAGTTTGTACAGTTACTGTGCAGAGGAGAGAGCAGTACAGACATGTAGAAGTTTAAACTGACAGGAGATCTTCAAGACAGAGAGACCAAAAGCATTCAATGCAGATTTTTGTTATAGTTAAGCAAATGTGTACTGTATTGTCAATAGTCAATAAAGTCTGTACTTCTCAAAAGGAAGAGGTTGCAACAACTTTCTGAAAGAACAATTGAAGGAGGCAGTATGGGATTGGAGCACCCAAGAAAACCAAAGTAGGATAACCCCAAAGATCTCAAGAAATCAAAGATATCAGCCGGAAAGAAAAGAAAAGAAAAGAAAAGAAACCAGTGTATAAGTTCATTTTCATCTACTATAATAAAATGCCCGAGGCAGATTAACTTTATAAAGAACAGGTTTGCTCAGCTCAGTCAGGGAGACCCAAGGGCCTCCAGGATCAACTCAGTTCTAGGGAGGGATTCATGGCAATGGCAGGATAAGGAGACCTGTAAGAAGGTGTAATCACATCAGCAAACAAGGAACCAGAGGGTAACTGAATGGCTGGATTCACTCCTAAAACAACACCCTTACCTAGCTTAGGTGTCCTAAAAAACCCTTACCTTAGTCCAATCGGAAGGCAGCTCCCACAATGACTGCAGAACCTCATACTGCCCTCACCGCACTAAAGGCTATACCTCCTAGCATCACACCCTAAGGGTCAAATTCATAACACACGAACCTTAGGAAATAAACCATATCCATGCTATAATCAATAGGTGTGTGTGGGAGGGGTCCTCTCAGAGAACTGCAGTTGAAAATTTCCTGTGTTTTCCTGATCTACTAAGAGGAGGCTCTCTGCTTGCTGATCTTTTTAATGATCACCTGCTTAACGATAGTTCAGCACAAATGGTCACTTGAGACGAGATGGCTCAAACACTACTAGTCCTGTAGACTTGGTGACTGAAGAATTCACAAATGTGGAACTCAAAGGACATCTTATGGCATTAAACTATCTTCCTTTCTGCATCATCGAACAGAAAAGGCATGCACATGAAGTGACAAACTGCAAAAATAATTAAAATGAAACATTCTCCATCCCTCCTTCCCATCCCTTGCTTGAATGACTGTACTTGATTCCTACTTAGGCCACCATTCTGTTACGTTTTGATGCATTTACCATACTGTGTCCATAACGACCTTCTTAAAGTATAAATCTGTATAGTATTCCCAGTCCTCAGCTCCCAGCCATCAGCCACCCCTGTCACCCACCGGTCCCCCTCACACTCTTAAGATGCTTTGAAATTTCCCACTGAATATAATCAAAATCTAACGTCATCACAAATGCTTCTTGTATGCTCACCATGGTGGTTTCCCTCACACACTGCATCTCTGCTCTGTGCCATTCGGAGACTCTTCTCTACCTGGGATATTTGCATTCTCCTTCCTTCTCTTGACTCCAATTTCTTAATCAGCATTTCCTGACCCTGTCCAGTTTATCTCCCAATTTCCCAGTTTGTTTCTTCTTAAGTGGTGTGATTTCATTTTGTGGCACCAGAAGTTATCTTAGAAAGGGAAATATATTTGTCTGAGGGGGAAAAAAAAGGTCCTAAAATTGCCTAGGGTAGAAAATGAGGTCCCAAATGGTCTGGGTGTAGGGAGAACTGCTAGGCATGAGACAATGGAAGAAATGTGTTGTTTCGCAGAAGGGAAAAGAGAAAGGAGGGCAGTGAAAGAGCAGATGAGGTAACACACAGTGAGATCACCTATGAATAACCTGGGTCACTGGTGCAGTCTATGAAAACACAAAGAAATCTTCAAGGGGGTAAATTTAGCCTCAGCTAAATTAACCTATACAGAGTTAACTCTTCTGCTCTAGAACAAAAGAGTAGAGAAAGGAAGCAGGAGCCAGATTCTGAAGGTGTCAGCTCAAATCAACTTAGACATAGAATCGGACAGATGAGCTTCTACTACCTAGAACTCTAGAACCAGGAAGATTCAAGCCAATAGTCAGGCTACCCTTCTATTATGGGTTTACTCTAGTCTGTCCCTATCATAATTAATTATGCATATGTCTGGCCATCACACTTAATCGTGATCTCTTATGGGACAAAGATCCAGACTTGTTCATCACTGTATTCCACTCTGCAGGGAATACAGCAAAAATAAACCAGTGAGAACACAACAAATGTTTTTCAAAGAGAATTACTGATAGGAACATTCTCAAAACATTCACAAACTTCGGAGTATTTCTTTTTAGTGACAGTTTTCAAAAATTAGCCAATATATGAATGGGGAGGAAGATAGGATGGTCTGTGGTGAAAGTTGCAAAGTGGTACCCAGCATGGATCGGCATGGACTAGGAGAACAATAAGCAGTAGACAGGGCCTGGATCTGTTTTCTTCCATTAACTTCTCAGCCTCGAGACAACTCAGAGTGGACCAGATAATTCTTAGTTGGGAAACGGTTGTCCTGAGTAGTGCACAATGATCACCAACCAGTCTCTAACTTCTGTATGTCAGTGTGTCAGTGACAAGAAAAATGCTCTCAAATATTAAAGAATGTCTCTGGAAAGTACAATTTATCCTTATTTAAGAATTCCTAGGCTCCAACTCAGGAGCCGTATAGCACATCTGGACCAGAGCTGAGTCCAAGTATTTAAAGAAGACGGAATGACTATCAGAGACAGCTTGCTGTGAGACATTTGGTTAATTTGTTCTTATCTTTGCCCCTTGTGATCAATCTCACTCTTCATTTCAGTCCCCTGTATCACATCCATCAGCACCTGAATGTGTCACATGCTTAGTTTGGCAACACACCTGTTGGGGTGATCATGATCTCACTAGCTAGCTACTTTAACCCTTGCCTTCTTACAACTATTCATTTTGATAACCAAATTATCCATCGTTTCATCATCAATTTAATAAACATTCCACTCAAAATCCAGGCTCCAAAACTCACTATTTTCCAAGTTCGCCTTCTACCTCTCCCTCCTCCCCCCTCCCCACCCCAGTTCTGCTGCCATCTCCTCGCTCTTGCAGCCTTTCCTAATATCCTGAACAGCACAACATTGAATGCTGCAACAGCTGCTTTGACATAGGCAATCATGATGCAATCTGCAGTTCTTGGCTCACCACTGGGAATTGGATCTATAAACAGAAATCACTGAATCCCAGTAAGCATAGCTTTAGTATGTACAACGCCATTTCCTTTTTTCTCAATAACTACAAAGGCCATTACAGGAAAAAGGAATGGTACCAAGGGAAAAGACGGCACTATTCTTAGACTTCTCTAAATAAAACCAAAATAAACATGTAATGCACTAGTACTTTATGCTGTAATATGCTAGGTCATTTAAAGAACTTATAAAAATACAAGAAGCCAGAAACTATCACCATGATTATATCAATTACTTTAAATAGATTACAATGTACAATAGAAAGAAGGTAGAGGGATTAAGAAATTAGGAGGATAAGAGCTCTATCCACTTGAAAACTAAGGGGACATTTTTAAACCACCCAAAGACAAGCCAATAAATAACTCAAGGAAGGCTCATGTTATATATGAATTAAAAGTACTCAGGATTCCACAGAAGCTTCTAATTAGAATTGAAAAAGTTGTCTCTGAAAATGAGTTATGTTAATCAGTTTCTTATGAGACGGGTCCCAGGGACTCAAGAGTTTTAAACTATTAATTGACTCATTTGGTAAGAAAGATATATATTTAAATCAACTTGGATTTCTCTGTTGGCTCTCTTTTACAGAGAGAGAAGAAAAAAGGAGGGAGTGTGATATTGAGGCACCCAACCCGTGACTAATTAAGGACGAAGAAAAACTGAGATATGTTTAGCTTTAAAGCCTTAGGAAGGAACGTAGCTGTTTTTCTAGCTGATGCTCCAACAGCATTAAGTTCTTTTCCTCATTAAGTTCCCACTTACAATAATTAAAATACATGAAAGTGGACTGTGTGAGAGTATTCTCTCACACATAGACAGACACAGAGCTAATCATGAAGTAAAGCTACCTAGTCAGTCAGTCTGTCAGTCAGTCAGTCATTTGCCAACAGATATTTTTGAGTGTTTCTCCTATTGTTAGACACTAATAATAGCAAGAAAATTTAGTAGGCATTTTAGGGTACAATTTGCGGTCCCATTCAAATAGATTGTCTTTCTAGGTCCACAGTTGCTGGCCAAGAGACAGACACATTTTAAAAATTTTCAAATGACTCCTAAATCCCTACTAAAACTAATGGGCCATGGATGGTCACCCGACTCAAGCCTAGGCAAATCCAGAGCACAGACAAGCAGTCTGTGCTGGATAGCTTTAATTGGGGAATTGCCTCCATTGAACTGGCCTGTGGCCATGTCTGAGGGGCATCTTCTTGATGAGTGATGTGGGAGGGCCCAGCCCACTGTGGGTGGTGCCACCCTTGGGCAGGTGGGCCTGTGTTGCATAAGAAAGCAGGCTGAGCAGGGGCCAGGGGAGCAAACCAGTAAGCTGCATTCTTCCATGGTCTTTGCTCCAGCTCCTGCCTCCAGGTTCCTGCCCTGAGTTCCTATCTTGGGCTCCCTGTTAAACTGTGACCTGGGAGATGTAAGCTGAATAAACCCTTTCCTCCCCAAGTTGGTATTGGTCAGAGTATTTTGTCACAGCAATGAAGAAACAAACTAGGACACAGTCTAATCAAAAACTTACACAGAAACCCTAAGGCACTTAAGGAGAGAATCCTTGGTAATTGAAGCAGATAGTAAGGACTGAAATACAGAAAAAGAAGGGAGCAAGCTCAAGTCTTTGAGAAGCCTGTTCTGTGAGTCAACAGAGAAATCCACCAGGAAGAGAACACACTGACCAGCGAAGTGCAAAGGAAACCTGGTAGTGACAAGACTAGCAAGTACCAGGAGCTGCCACGTTCCTGAGCACTTCCTGTCCCAGGCTACCAAAATTTTTTAATGAACCAATCACCTTTTGTAAGGCCTCTTATAACTTGAATATGAAGTGTCCTCCGCAGGCTCATGTGTTGAAAGCTTGGTCCCAAAAGGTAGAGCTGGTAGAAGGTGATTCTATCTCAAGTATCTAACATCATCAATGGATTGGTTAGCCTGTTAGGCCCAAAAGTGAATGATTTATCAGGGCATGGGTCCTGATTGGAAGAAGTAGTCACTAGATACTTGGCTTTGAAGAGCACATCTTGTCCTCAGACCCTTCCTAGCTGCTGTGATACACCAATACACTTCTGCCTCTGAGTTGTTATGTTCTACCTCTCCAGAGACCTGTAACAATAAATCAAGCCAACCATGGTCTAGAAACCCCTAAAACCATGGACTAAAATAAATACAGCCCCCTTCTGTGAGCTGCTTTCTCAAGCGTTTTGTCACAGCAATAAAAAACGACTAACAGCCATTTGAGTAAACTTCGGTTCCCAGTCCCTAAATGACAAAATGTAAGCTTCCAAAAGTCATATGTTTAACAGAAACAACCTATTGAAAGGATTACAAACAAAAATCCAGAAAATTCCAGTCCAGTACAGAACCGAAATGCAATTTTGATATAAGCACTGATATGTCAGGCCAGCCAACTTGATAATCTGCTGTATGTGTAGAATTAGAATGCCCCCTACCTTTCCCCTCAGCAAGTCTTAATGTTAGTCGCTTAAATTTGCTGAGGCAATTCTGTTTGAATCTGTATGTCCCTGTCAGGCTCCAGTTTGAATGGCTTAAATCCCCCATGTTGCTTGCCCTGGAGTTATGAGCAGGAAATAAAGGCAGAACGGATGGCACCTAAGCTAGCAGGGAGACTAATGTAAGTAAAACACAGTACTGTACTGTGGAAGTTGTAATTGGTTTTAATCATATTTAACATCTGTTTCTCTACTTTAGCATGTAATTTAGAAGAAGCAGCTTAGAAATCTCAGCAAGAATCCGTATTTTACATTTATTGAAAGAGGAGCACTTTCCAAGTGATCAAATTGCTCTCCTATTTCACTCATAATAATGTAGTAATTTGGAAAGTCTTTTTTATTTTCTTCATGAAATGTTCTTAATCAGTGGTCCTAGGTACTGAAGACTTCCCATCTGCCATCACTGTAATAGCAATGGAAGACTATCATCCGGAAAAACTCAGAATTCTTCCCTCTTCAGATGGGCCTCTCTCTTCATTTGACCTCTAACTCACCTTGGTGTGGAAACTCCTCTCCAGAAGACCAACAAGCATTTCTGACTGATCAGACTTAAAGCAGCCTTCTCCCTTCTTGTCCTCCTTGGCTTTCACAGAGATATGATCTGTGTAAATTGAAATTCTCACTTCCCATTGAGAAGTCCACCGGTTGAATTATGGGAATCCAGCCTTTTTCCCTATTGTCCTGATTGTTCCATCTCTGTCTGACTAATAAAGGGTCATGACCCTTGGTGTAGGTCAGTACCATATATATGTTCCCTTGGTTCTGCAGGTGTTAATTTTCTTTATAATCTAGGTTTGTGACTTCTCTTGAAAATTCAAAACCTCTGGCAACACTGGGGCTAATCATTAAAATTATATCCCCAAATCCTTAAGATAGGTTCCTGCTCCCTAGTGGTCCATTTCATATCCAGAGAGTGAGTTCTGACTTCAGGTTCCCTTCCCACTTTTGGAGGGAGAGTTTTATTGAGCATTTCATACATGAGTATTATATTTGCATTATTTCTACCCCTCCTAATCTTCCTCCTAATCCTCTTATATGTCCCCATCACAATTTCTTGCCCTTTTAATTATTATTGTTACTATTATTTGTTACATTTACATACATAGATTTATTGAGTCCATTTAGTGGTGCTCATATGTTTAGGGATGACCATTTTGGATTAGATAGCTATATTAGTTACTTTTCTGTTGCTGTGATAGAAACACTGACCAAATCAATTTATAAAAGGAAGAGTTTATTTGAACTTATGGTTCCAAGGGGCAAGAGTCCATCACGGTGGGGAGGCATGATGGCAGAGGTGCCTGGAGCAGGAGTGTTAGCTAAGCTCTCACTCACATCTTCAAGCAGGCATAGGAAGTAAGAGAGTGACTAGAGATCCAGCCCCACCCCCAGTGACGTGCTTCCTCCAGGGTAGCGACACCTTCTAAGACCTCCCAAAACAACACCACCAACTGGGGACAAAATGTCCAAATACTTGGAGCTTATGGGGGACATTCTCATTCAAACCACCACATTCCACCCCCTGGTCCCCATACGCTTATGACTATATAAAATGCAAAGTGCATTTAGTCTATCTTTAAAAGTCCCCATAGTCATTACCAGTCTCAATACTATTCAAAAGTTCACAGTCCAGAGTCTCTGGAGACTCAGGGAAATTGCTTAACTGTAAGCTCCTATAAAATCAAAAGACAAATTACATACTCCCAACATACTTTGGAACTGAATACACATTTCCATTCCAAAAGAGAGGAATAGAGGAATAATGAGGAGATACCGGGCCAAAACAAGACCGAAAACCATCAGGGCAAACACTGAATCCAGTAGCTCCACATTCGACTCCTGGGACTTGAGTTCCAAAAGGCTTAGGTGTCTCAGCCTCTCCAGCTTTGCTGATTGCAACATACACCTTTCTCTTGAGCTGGTGCCACTCCCTGTGTGCAGGTCTTCTTGGCAGATGTCTCACAGCTCTGGCATCACAAACGTCTTCTGGTGTCTCCCTTGCCAGCCAGGCTCCACCTTCACAGCTTCACACAATGGCCTATCAGGGCCTTCTTTATGCAGAAGCACATGCTGCCTGGCCTCAGCAGCTCTCTGAACCTGTGGAAGAAGAACTGATGACCCTTTCATTCTTACATCTTTCATGCCTCTAAAGCCAGAACCAGGTGAACGACATTGCCAAATCTGACTGCAAATTTGGGATGGACTCCAGACTGCTTTATCCATTTTAGAAGCTTTTCTCTTCAGTGATCCCTGCAGAATTTTCCTTTCACAAGTTGGAGGCTTAGCTGGGTGTGGTCTCGCCCTGGAGGCAGTCTCTCCATTGTTTAAGTGCCAATCTCTAGGCCCCTCCTTAATCACTTTAATTTTATCAAAGAGATCCTCTCCAGCACATGCCCTGACTCTAACATTTATCTTCCTAGTGCTTTTTTTCAATCCAAACTATACATTCTGTATTTCTTTCTGCCCCATTTGCTCTTTTTCACTGTAGATCTACATAATATTCACCATTAATAGCCACACCACCATTTCTACATTAGGCTATCTTGAAATTTCTTCTACCAGAGAAATTAGTCCATTGCTTTTCAACTTAGCCTCAGGCAAGCTTTTTTGCCACTGGCAGACTCCAGCCAGAATCTTTGCCAAAATATCCCAAGTGCTGCTTAAGTCCTTATTTTCCTCTGGAACTATATTGTTCTCAGCACTGCTTTCTTCCAGGTGCCTACTAGAATGGTTTGTAAGCTCTGCTTGCAGCAATCAACCATTTTTATAACCAAAGCTTCCAAAGTTTTCCACATTCTTCCAAAACCCCACATGGTCAGGTTCTTCACAGCCAACAGCACTCTCTAGTACCAATTACTGTATTAGTTTCTTTTCTGTTGCTGTGATAGAAACACTGACCAAAGCTATTTATAAAAGGAAGAGTTTATTTGAGCTTAGGGTTCCAGAGGGCACGAGTCCATCATGGCAGGGAGGCATGGTGGCAGAAGTTGCTGGAGCAGGAGTGGAACCTAAGCTCTCACTCCCATCTTCAAGGAGGCACAGGAAGCAAGAGAGTGACTGGAGATCCAGCAAGGCTTAAGAACTCTCTAAGCCCACCCCCAGTGACGTGCTTCCTCCAGGATAGCCATCTTCTTAGACCTCCCAAAACAGAGCTACCAGCTAGGGACAAAAATGTCCAAATACTTGGAGCCTATGGAGGACATTCTCATTCAAACCACCACAATAGCCTTTCCGGGAGCTATTCCCTAGAGAAAACTGATTCTCCCTTCCCTCAGTATCTACTGATTACCTGTAGCTCTTTATCTTGAGGTGGAACCTCATGACATTTCTCCCATCCACCTCGGCCTGTCACCTGGCTTGTCATTCTGCAGATCTTGTTAGATTTGTACCGTAGAGACTTCATGGGTGCAGCTTTCCTATCGTGCCTAGAATGCATTGGCTAGAAGCAAGTGTCTTTGCCCTCTGGCTCTTAAAATCTTCTGCAATGTTCCCTAAGCCTTAGGTTTAGAGGCTGCATTGTAGATGTATCACTTAGGGCTGGGCACCTCACAATCACGTCTTCTCTGTATTTTGGCCAGTTGTGGAACTTTGTAATAGTCTCTGTCTGTTGCAAAAACTTCTTTGATGAGTGGTGAGAGCTATACCCGTCTGTGACTATAAGGATGTGTATTTAGACTGTAGTAAGATATTACACTGATCTAGGAAAATGACATTAGTAGGTTCTTCTCTAGGGTGTATGACCTTTCCAACTAAGTGTACTTGGGTATGTTTATAGTACTGTGCATAGATTCACTCCTATTGAGTGGGCATTAAGTCCAATTAGACAGCTGTTGATTATCCCCAAGATAAAAGTGCCATTATTGCACCAACAGAGATAATTTGCTGGGCTGGTCACTGTTGTGGTTCATCGATTTTATAGCTTGGTAGGACTATTAACTGTTTTTCTCCCTTGGCAGCTTACACAGTACCTCTGATACTATGAGAATGAATCTTTGGGGAGGAGGCTTCCAGTTCAGGTCCAGCTCAGTTACCCCAACTCTTGTGTTTAAAGTACTTCATGTCTTCAGCAATTGGGTCCCCTCCCTCTTTAAACAACCATCTGATCCTCGTAGGTTTTCCAGTCCTCCACTCTTATAGCCCACCACACTCCTACAAAGACTTGACATTGCCAGTGTTCTGACCTCAGCCTTCTTACTTGAGTTCTTCTTTCAGGGATCTATAAGCTTCCACCTAAAAACTGTAACAAGTTTGGGACAGAAACTAAATTTACCCTTGACTCCTCACCTCTCCTTGTACTCCATATTCAAATCCTTAACAGCTTGCTGGCCACTTCTACTCAGAAGTCTCTCACACAATTTGACTTCATCTGACTCCTAAATGATATCTTTAGCTTTTCCATCTTGCTTACCCACAGTCCAATTTATCCCAACAACTTTCTAAAATTAAATTTGTTCTTGGGAAAGTTCATACGTGGAAATAATGCATTGTGCCTCCTCTCCCTTCACACCCTCTTTCATCTCCCTCCCATTCCTTCTACCCCCACCTTCCCCTAAAAATCCTTTCCCCATTTTCCTTTTTAAAATATTTTAATTATTGGTTTTGTTTTATGTGTATGTGTGCATTGCCTGCATGTATGTAAGTGCACCTGTGTCATGCAATGCCCATGGAGGTCAGAAGAGGTCTTCATAGCTCCTGGAACTGGAGTTACAGATGGTTGTTAGCCACCATGTGGGTGCTGGGAATTGAACTTGGGTTCTCTACAAGTTCTCTGCAGTGCTTTTAACCACTGAGCCATCTCGCCAGCCCCTCCTCCTGCCTTTTCCTGTTTCCATGCCTTTTGTTGTTGTTGTTGTTATTTTGTGACCCACTGGGTTTAACCAGGATTGTCCATGGGTTTGGAACTGCCTGTTGGAGCCTGATGGGCTCAACACTTCTCCCATTGTCTTTGTTTTTATTGCTTCTCTTTTCCTTTGTCAACCCTCCAAGTCATCTTTGCATTTCCCCCATCCCCATTCCTACAAAAATGTTAAGCTGTGAAAGGTGTTCTATTACATACATTCAATCCCTCCCCGTGCTGCTGCTATAGTTCTAGTTCATGCCATCACCTTCACTACTTGCACAAGCCACGTCTTGACCTAGTCATTGGATTTTTATGCTCTTTCATAGTATTGAAAGTACTATGCAGGCTTCAGGGGGAGAAAAGTCATCAACAGTTTTACTCAACCAACTGTGGACACTGTAAGCTACCTACTGATCCACTGGGCAAGATGTACCCACTGTTGTGATAGTGGCAAGTATATTATGGTAGTAACTAATCACCTACTGACTGAATTTGAGGCCCACGCCACAGGCGAAGATTCACACCTGGTACTGTAAGCCTGGTCAAAAGTCCTTCTCTAGAGAGGTCATACCTTCCAGTGGAAAAGCTTTGTTTTGCTAAGTGGACCCATCAAACTGATTTCTAAGTATCTATATTTACGCCCACAGATTAGTGCTTTAGAGAAACTTTTTTTCTGCTGTGGGCAGCAGTTACTTTAGAAATTCAAAAATGACCAAAGTACTGACAGTAAGTCATTGTTCTATCCTGGACGCGAGGACTCGTAAGGCCTCCCTGGATTTATAGATAGTTGAAGGTTGCTAGGAGGGAGAGGCTCATGAGGCCACACCCCTCTCCGAGGATCTATAGGCAGATAATGGCTGCTAGGGAAGCAGGAGGCATTTGTTTCAGTGGTGTAGCCATTAGTAAGTTCTTCATGCTTCTGGAAATAACCTCTCACCCTTGCTTATGTAAGTAGCCCTAATAAAACTCACTGAGTCACACACACACACACACACACACACACACACACACACACACACAAGGCTTGAAAGTAGAAGCAGGAATAGCTAAGAAGAGAAAGGATATTACCTCAGTGGGATGGGAAAGGAGAAAAGAGTTAAGTAATGGGAGATGTGATCAAAATGCATTATATATAAATATACATATCTGAAAATGTCATAATGAAACCCTTTATTATGTATAATAAACATATATGCTAATAAAAATTAAGATAGTTACATGAGATTTATTAGTACTTCTCAAGGAATACAACATAAGAAAGAAAGACTCAGTATCACAGGCCATCCACCTCCGGATAGTTAGGTTAAAATTGTAGTGCTCAGAATCCCTCTTGACCCAGACTGCCTAGAGAGCTACTGAATGGTAACCTTCCTGGAGACTGGAACCCTGATAAGGGAAACTCACTTTTAGCAGGATCTACTCAACCTGGGACTTCCCATTCTTACTTGATTCTGTCACGGCACATTTTCTTATTTGAGCTGCTGACATTTGAAAGGTCCCTCTGAATAATTGATGGCTTTCTGGAAATATGCAGGAAACATTTTTGCCAAGAACAGAAGCCCCATTTGGGGAGCTGGTCAGATTAGAAATTCAGTTTCAAGTCCAAATCCCTTTCAACCTGAAACCTTCTGTCAGCTTGGAAGAGGAAGGCCAGCTCTGGTCAGCACTTGGCAAGGAAACAGCCATATATAATTAGGAAATACTTCTTAATGCAACAAATATCACTCATTGCAGTGAACAAAAACCACTTTGGGAATTATTGTTGCTGCCACTGCTTTTTTGTAGAGCATAATCAGTCTATATAATACTGCTGCATTGCAAATCTCTTATGTGAGCTTAAGGCATAAAGAATTAAGATCATGGTTCTGTTTTATGTTGCTTTACAAAAGAATCACAGGTTGCTTAGAAGATCCAAAAAGACAAAAGTCAAAGGTACTTTTGAACCAATATAAGGAAAAACAAAAGAACAAAGGATTAGAAATTGGCTTCTCTTACAGATACTTTGGAACATATCAGTAACAAATCAGACCTTTCAGTCACTGCTCATAAAGGACCTTATCATTGTCAATTACGAATTAGACTTTTGTTCTTCAAAGTTTAATGACCAGTTAATTCCCAAATAAGACAACTTAGCCATGGATTTGGCTACCACGAGACTGTGACTTCCTCACCTTGTCTAAGCCATCATTTCCTTCAGGAATGCTATGAGGATCCTTCATCTTCATCAAGAGATAGTTCTTAAAGGCACGAAATAAAATTAATGGGGTTACAAAGAAACAAGTTATAGTATAAGACTATATGTCATATTTAAATTTTTGATGGTTATTTATCCATGTGCTTCCTTCATGCATTAAATAACTGAATCTATAATTTCAAAATGGATACAAATCTACACAAACTTCAAGACGGTTGTATTAACAGTAATATGATGGGTAAAGATCCTGCATCAAGGTCACAAATATCACTCACTTCGACAGTGTGTGTGTATGTGTGTGTGTGTGTGTGTGTGTGTGTGTGTATGTCTATGTGTACGTTATCTGCATAAGAGATGAAGATATGAAATTTAAGTTCAAGGTTAACAAAATTAGAGGTGTAAGTAGATGTGAAATTTTAGTTCAAGATTAGCAAAAATAGAGGCATTTTTTCCCTAAGCCAGCTTCACAACCTTTGGACCTAATTCCCAGGGCAGGGAAATGGTGCATGCCCTTTAAATTATTTTTGCTAAGTCCTTGTTATTGTTAGTAGCTTTAGGCTCACCCTGAATTCATACCTGTTATGTATCTGTTAGTCCTGACTCAGGCATTATGGACAGAAACAGGGGTATTGCCCATATATGAAAAATTCAAGACTGTAGGTCTTTTTCTGTTCATGAAATTAAGTTTTACATACAAATGTGTTTATTGTAGATCTTCCATGTTAAGGTTTTCATTGAGTCTGTAGATTTGTATATAATGTTTGGATTACCTGGTTTATTTAGACTAGAAAGTTTCTATTTAGTATGCTGGTGTGCTCTGTAAAGCGCTTTGACAATAAGCAAAGATTTAACCAATCATTTTGCAATCAGCAGGGCCCTCAAATCACATCTTAAGTCTAAGCCCAGGTACAAATCAGTGGACTTATTGTGAACAAAACACCTCATCTATTGAAATAATCTTTCAACATGGAGTGAAATTCTTACTAGACCCCCCCCACACACATAGAGTCAGTGAATGATACAGGTGTGTATTTTAAATCAATTATTTCAAAACATCTATTGAGAGCCCGTTTTATTTTTACTAAATACTGAAGAAAGTCAGGTGAATATGAACAGACTTTTTCTGCTCTCAAGAAGCCAACAGAATAGATGTAAAAAGAGGAAGAACTTAGAGTGAGAGACAGCAGTGTCTTAGTCACAGCCTTACCTACCGTGCCCATCGTCCAGCTGCAAGTCTTAACTAGGGATTCCATCTTTGCCACATAGGGAAACCAGAATTATGTGTACAAGAGAGGATTTCCTAGCAAGTGTTCCTAGACGTGTCAAGAGCAAAGCTAATTTCCTCCCAGGAATAAATTTAAATAGTGAGTTTTATTCTTAGAGTTTTCTGTGTGCTCTCTGTGGCCTGGAGACACAGTACAGGAGTTTATAGTGTGGTGATACCTCCATCATCTTACCAGTTTTTTTCCAGTGACCTTCACTAGATGAGATGACTAGAGACTTGTTTTGCTGCTCTGTCTTTGTTTACTCCAGTTATCTGCAATATTTCCCAAAGTTCTTTCTGTCAAACAATTGCACAATAAAAATGGTATTTTAAACACCTAAATTAAGTTGCAAGGTTACTACTTTGGAAGGCAGAAAAGGAGGAGATTCATTGCCTTAATTCTAACACCACGGCTTGATGAAAATTTGAATGACATTTCTATTGGCTCTTTATATTGTTTCATTATACTAAAGTGAATTTAAAATAGCACATTTCAACACAAGGAGCAAAGGCACAGTTCACAGCTTTCTGACAAAGAATGAGTGCTCTTTCTCTTTGTAGCTAAAGAGGCACTGCCAGCAACAATATCACATATACAGTTTATAATTTACTCAGCCCTGCAGCTTTCAATTGCTACATTTTTAGCAACTATTTCTTTTTACTTTGCAGGACTGCTTTTATCTCAACATTTACATTTAAATAAGATATTATTGATATTTTATATTGTAATGCTTCAAATTTACATAATTCAAATTCATATATCATGTAACCAAATTGTAATTACTATCTAAATCACCATTACTGTTACTTGAAGGAACGGGGCCTCAGCCACTCTTAAACTTTCCTGACTCTAATTGTGAGGATATATTAGAAGCTTATGGTCAGATAGCACTGAAAGTCTTCAAAACATTTTGCCCCATTTTATCTCATTTAAGCATTGTGATGACTGTGTTAAGAAGGTAGAAAGGTTAAAATATTTTCTCATTTGAATAAATTGAGGCTTTCCAGTCTTTGTTTGACAAAGTAATAGAACCAGGACAAAACACAGCCTAACTTTAAATCTGAGCTTCCTCATCAACAATGAAAGACATCGGGGGAGGAGGTGGCCCACCACCTAGCAGATGACAAAGACAGCTGTCGCAGTGCTCTGAAGGCTCCCTCGAAGGTACAGCGGTCAGAAGTGTTTTACAAAAGCAAGCAAACCAAAAGTGTGTGAGCAAAGTCATGTCTTTGAGGACACTGGGCAGAATTATTGAAGAGCACAAGTTGATTCAGAGGAATTGTATATACCAGAGAAAGAACAATTCACCAAGAAAAAGAGTGAGTGGGGAAGAATTTAATGGCTCCTAGTCTCTCAAAGGAGCCCATTATTGGCAGGCTTTAGTGGGATCATAGGTGGAGACATAACACAATGGTAAGGGGCAGCTGGGCCACTAGCCAGAGGATACCAGAGTGTGCGTTTGCACCTCTGCAGTGAAGAGGTTGGAGGACGGGTGTTGCTATCATGGGAAGAGGTCTGATCTTACAGCCAAAAGGCCAGAACTTGTCCAAATACTGTCTGTGTCATTTAAATTTTCTTTTGGAGGCAACAAACTGCTTGTCCACTGGAGCTTCGATGTCCACATCTGGAGCAGGGCTGCTGCCTTGCCTGGTCCAAGGAAATGAATTAGCAAGCAAGAAAGCCTTCTCTGGGAGGATTCTAGGGGTGCTACAGAGACAAGGGGCTCCTATGAAGACTGCAGCAAAGCTCTGATAGTAGAAGGGGCCTATGTGATGGCTCCTGTAGGCACTTCACAAAGAGCAAGGAAAACCCAAACTCCCGTCTCCGTTATATTAATGAGAAAGCCTCTTTCTGGTGTTTCCCCAATATGAAATTAGCGTATGGTCTCTGTGAAAGTCATACAAACAGGTAAGAAGTGAACACAATAGCAAGAACTTTCTCCCTTTTCCTGTTCTGCCCCCCTCCCCCCGAATAGCCACCATCACCTATTAGCTGTACCAGGTGTCATCAGTAGCACTATGCGGCTAAGGGAGCAGGTGTGCCTCCTCCATTCCACCTGAGGAATGACCCAATCTCTTCGCCCGTGCACAATGTAAATGCTAGCTTTGACGAGAAGCTCCCCTGGTGTCTTGCATGTGTCTTGGCTGCTTCACTGAGGTTTGGAACCTGGAGCCTCTACTTTCCATTTCTGACCAAGAAGATGAATGACTTGCTGCCTTCCTTCTGATTAGTGGCCACTTTAGCCACCCTGAGGGATGTGGCCCTTTTCCCTCACCAGCCCCAACATGTCACAGCCAGAGGAGACTTTGCCAGCCTGGGCTGCAGCCTTGTAAATCAGTCCTGTGCAATTGTATGAGGAGACAAAGACTTCCCAGAGAGAGAGAGAGCAGTTCACTCTGCCAGGGGTATGCTCAACTCCTGACTTATAAATCACTTCCTGGAAAACCAGGTGCAGAATCCAGGTTTGTAAATCAAGTCATTTTATCCAGGATTTACTGGCATGATTTTCAAATCTGTTTCAGGACTTGTAAATCTATATTAAGGTTTGTAAACCCATTTAAGGATGTGGAAATTCATTTTTAGACTTATAAAACACTAAAAACAGTTTTGCTACAACTAACATTAAAAAGAAGAGAGACTTGTAAATCAAAGCACACCTCTAAGATTTGGCTGGCAGGCTCACAAATTACTTTCTGTATTTATAACTTCAGGTGAATATAGATTTATGAAGCCAATTTGTGGATCATCAAAAAGTATAAGATTTTTATTCTAATTTGAAATATTACAGAGTATAATCAGCAGTGATACTCTATACACTAAATACCTCAAAGAATAGTAATAATCTATTTGGGTCTGAAGGATTTGATTTATGGATCAAAAGAAATCTTCAATGGAAAAACCGATGAGTTAGTAGGTGGTGTGTGTGTTTATATTTGGCTTGTGCTGAAGAGCTAGCGAAGTCTTAGAGCAAAATCAGGTGTGAGAGTTGATTTCATGTCAACTTCGTAGGGCTAAGGAACACCCTGATATAACATCATTTGGGGTTGTTCTGTGAGGGTGTTTCTGGAAGAGATTAGTATAAAAAGCAGACTAAGGAATATTGCCTTCATCCATGTGGGCAGGCAGCACCCCAATCATGGAGGGTCTGAATAGAACACGGCTGGAGGAATGGGTGTTCTCTCTGCCAGAGCTGGGCATCTGGAGATAATACTCCACTTTTGGACATCATAGCCTCGTGTTCTGGTGTCTCCTGATTCTGAGACGTAGACAAGTGTCCCCCACTACCACTCTACCCTACCCATTCAGGCTTTTCTGGATATATAACCCACAAACTGTACCTTGTAACACTGTGCCTCCACAAGCACGAGAACATTCCTGAACACATCTCTCCTGCTATCCACCTCTCTAGCACCGTTTACCCATCTTCTCTCACTTCTCTTGAGAAATGTGATGAATGCACAGTACAGTTAGAAACTTGTTGCACTGATTCTAAAACTCTGGGTCATTTTGGTTATAAACCTGGAGGGATCTGATGACTGTTCAGTATCCACAGTACAGCTAAACCTTGACACTTTGTCTATTAGACTTTAGACTTCATGATTCAGGTAAGTTAATCACAGTCACCAAAATTGTTATTTTAGCACAGTGGTTCCCAGCCAAGGCAGTTTTCCCCCACAGGACATTTGAGAATGTTTGGAGATATTTTGGGTTGTCTTGCCTGGAAGTACTGCTGACATGTCAGTAGTAGAGACCAGGAGTGCTGCTAAACAATCTTCAATGCACTGAATGGACACCCACAACAAAGAAGAATAGGGCCAACGTGTCCTGAAGTAGAAGCTGAGGAGCCCTGCCAGAAGGGATGTGCAGCATGATGAGCCCAGGAGGATGCCACCGTCTCTGTTTTGAGGATTTCCATGCAGAACAGCTCAGCAACTCCTGCTTATTTAATTCCCCTGAAAGGAGAATGCTTTCAAAATTCATAATGCAGCAGATAGCTCACATCATAAACAGGCTTTGCTACCTGAAGCGTGTGCTATATTTGATCAACAGGTCCTCTGAAGAAACTGAAGTTACAGCATTTTCTGAAACTATATTATTTGACTGTAGAGACCCCTTCATTTTATTTGAAAACAAGTATGTGGGTTAGAAAGGGAATACAAGGCAAGAATTCTTTCCAGCTTTGTTCAACAGTGTATAAAGCAACCCCATGTAGTGAACTCCTAGGGAGTCTGAGGCCCTTTTGATTATATGGTGTTTGGAATAAAATAAAACAAATCCCATGTTCTTTTATTCTGACCTGAAAACGATTTCTAAATGATCACCTTGGGTGTTCTTTCCCTCTGCCTATTGCTGTGTTCTTCCATTTGAATTACTGCTCAGCATCACTTCAGAAGCCAGCTGAACATTGGCCGATTGTAAGAAGACAGTCTCATATTGAGATTATAGAAGCTCTCCCCAGATTTGCTCTATTCGTGGACCCAGCCATTGTAAGAATCCTAAAGACAGAGACAGAACTCCATGTTCAAATGGTACGTTTGAACCACATGGTGAAATATATTGTGTAAATGCAAATGAGCAGAAATATGGCATTGTAAGGGCTCAGCCACTTGTGCAATTAGGAAGGAAATCAGGATCATAGAGTACAGCATCCAGCTGAGCACTCAATTATGCAAAGAAAAAATGTTGAAGGAAATTTGGTGTGGTGAGTCAGATCCTTGAGAGTTTAAATACAAAATATCTGAAGTGCACGAGTATAACTGTACTCGCCCACCTCATCTCAACACACATTTCCTGTTGTCCTAACACAACGCATATTATTTTCCTGATTCCAATGCTGTTTTGTCTCATTAAACAATCTACAATTCTAGCTCAAGAACTTCCAGTTATTTTTCTTGTCATCAAGTCCATAGCCTAAAGATTCATGAAGGCCAGCAAGTGAGTAACTTCCTTAGTTTATCTAGGCTGCTCATAGGAACTTGATACGTAAAGACAGATGAGAAAGGATCAGGAAAATGCTGCGCTTCCTGTAATTCAATCACTCTGTATGAGACAACACTAAGCAAACATGAAGCCTGATGCTTAAAAGCAATGGTCTCATTTTATGTCAATTTGTTACTAGTCAATGAGTGTAAGACAAGAGTGTAGGAAATGTTAAGATGAACGCAAGAAAAAAAATCAAGATAAGGGATGTTCGTTATCAGATACCCCACTTCTTTCTGTTTCTCACTTTCTTTCAGTAAGATTCCCCTGCTGCCTACAGTGCCCTGTATGGACCAGACTCTCAAGAGAACATAAGGCCATCCCCATGATCTCTGTGAAACTCTTCCCTCCCCAGTTACAGATATCAGAATGTAGAAATACAGACTTCGGAACCACAATTCATTCAGCAAATAATCATCCGTCTAACAGTCACTGTGAACCTAGGCCTTCCTGGATAGTGTTAACTGAATATGAAAATTAGTAAGTCACTATTTTATACTGGGGCGCTCACATCCTAATGGGAAAGATAAATGTACCGCACAACATATCCCATATGCTCAAATAAAGACGCTTCCAAATACTGTGGAAGCAGAGGGAGGAGGTGAGTTCTTCAAAACAGGGTTCTATTTAAGCTGGTTCTTGAAGTCAAATGGATTGTATGAGAAAGCCAAGGAAAGTAGAGAGTCCTCACCTGAGTCTCTGGCCACACCCCCCAGTAATTTGTATGCACTTCTGCCCTAACTGCAAGTGGTCTTGGAGTCTCATGGAGGGGCTCAAGTACACAGGCTGACAAGGACTAGGCAAATCAGTTTCCATCTACACTATGGGAAAGCCATTGTCATGCTGGAGGAAGACTTTCCAGTGTGGCTGCCTTGGAGTCACCCAGGCTTCTGTCCAGAACTTCCTCACTCATGTCCAGTATTAAGTGCCCCAAAATTTATTTGTTCCCCGGGATGAACTTTGGTGGGATCATATTGTGATGTATTATTGGGACCTTTAGGAGGGAGCAGATGCTCATATCTCTCCCAGGGAAGGAATTTTAGCAACATATTCCAATATCCACAAGGAGTACTTAAAACCACATTAACAAACATTATATGCACAGCTTTTTTAAAATTTAGAACTATAATACACATACAAACCTGTAATAAAATTAATTTCTAATGCATCTACCATAAAGCATTAACAATCATAACTAATAGTAAAATTGAATAATTAAAACAGTATTCTGGTTATGAAAATCTCTCCCCTTGCCATTACTGTATTCATCCTTTTTCAACTTACAACATAACATCTACATGGTAAGATTAGGCCACCATCTAAAGTTTTCTGAATGCAAGCACTAAAATGTCATAACAGTCACCGTGATCCTCTAGGCAGGTAGAATGAAGGGCGTGGATATGGCAGACGGAAGAAAGTTCTGCTTCCCAAGCAAAGCTGAGCAGGATTTGCCGTGCTACTCAGAACAGCATGAAATTTAAAACTTACAAATTGTTTCAAGAATTCTCCATTTAATATTCTGAGATTTCAGTTATCTTTTGTGGGTGACTAAAAGCATAGAAGAGAACAATGTATAAGGGGGGGGGCTCTGCATTCTAGATATTTCTAAGAGTGCTTTTAGATGCATTAGAGCTTAACATGTAAATTGATGGACTTCAAATAAAATCAACTGAACTTTACAGTATGGTTGGGCTTTATCCAACCAGACAAAAGCCCACAAATAAGATCTGAATGACCGCCTCAAGAGGAAATTCTGCAGCAGGCAGCCTTTAGACTGCTACAGCCACATTCATGCCTTCCTGGGTCTCCAACCTGCCAGCTCACCCTACCTGCTTTAACTGGCTAGCTTCCATACTCAGGAGCCAATTCCTTCAGTGAAATCTCTGTGAAAATATTATTGGCTCTGTTTCTCTAAAGAACTCTAATATGTACATTCAATCAACACTTATACATGTCTGTGATGCATGTGACAAACATGCAAAAGACTACAAAGAAATGTCAGGGAAATATGAAATATGACAGGCACATAATCCAAAAATTTACTCCCAAGTCATTAGTAGTGTGTTGGATTTTTGTTGTTGTTGGTTTGTTTTTGTGAATGTGTGGCATCTGCTTTTTCCCTTAAAACGCATGTGGCGCCTACCCTTTGTGTTACTTAGCAGGTGCTACAGATTTTATAATTGCCCCAGTTTCTTGTGACAAGTCATGAAATAATTTTCATTCAGATGAAAGAAATGGAAGGGACACAAGGGCACTAGAATGCCCATAAAGTGTATTATTAAATTCAGAATAATTCAATATTAACTTTATTGGAAAACTTTTTGTCATGAAGATTTATTAGCCCTAGGAATAATAGACAGATAAGGAAACCTCACCCAATCGTGTGAAACTACATTGTCTAAATTTAAAGCCTATGTATGGAATTTAGGGAATGATCTTAGAGATTTATTAAACACAGACAATAATTTCCCCTATATCTTCAAAATCCTTACTCCTTATAACTAATTTCCAGTTTCTCTCAGGGGGTGGAAAACCAGCTGGATTGACTATATCTTACCTGTAATGTTTTCCTGGTCTTACCTGTGCCAAAACCAATAGGAAATAGATCCATGTAAGAAATGCAAGGGGGCAAGACAGCCGGATGCCTGCTGCTGAACTGTTGAGGGCAAGAGCTGCTGGGACTGGACGTATGCAAACCCACATTGCTGCCTCCACAAGCTCTGGTAAGGCTGGCAGCCTGTCCCCAGCAATGCCCCTAGAATCCCTATGTCTGATCAAGAGAACATCACATTATGAAGGAGGAAAGTTACAGATTAAAAATGTTCTTTCTATAAAATTCTGGACGTAATGTTTGGTAAAATGATAAATGAATGGGTTTTTATTGCAAACTACAGTAATTAGGCCATTTCTCATTTCCTTATTGGAGGCAGACCTAGATATTTAATCATCATTATGTGATCATCTTGTTGTGGCACACAACTGCTATGGGCAATATTATCTGTTTACCATGCCCACATCACTGCTTTTTCTAAATAAAATTGTTGACTTTTTTGCAATTCTCATATAATGTTATTTGATGGTGTTTAGATTCCCTCCCCTATCCAAACCTTCCCCCACTGCCCCCTGCCCAACACACACACACACACACACACACACACACACACACACACACACATCACATGTTTCAGCCCATGTAGTCTAATTTGTTTTCTCAAATGTCCTTCTGTGTGGGTTCATCCACTGGAGCTTGGCTAACTTACCAAGAGTTCCATTCTTGAGACTGTCTCTGCCCCCTCCAGCAGCCGTCAGTTGCCAAAAGTTCCTTAGGTTGGGTTAGGATTTCTTACCCACTTCCCCCAGTGTATGCTGGGATTTTGTCTGGTTGGAGGTCACATGGGACTTGTGCATGCTTGTCGCAATTGCTATGCGTTCATATGTGTAACTGATCAGCTGTCTGAAACACTCTGTTTCCCCTGTGGTCATCCACCACCTCTGGCTCTTACAATCTTTATGCCCCCTCTGCTTTTGAAGGTAGCAACTAAGGGAAAAATCCAAAACTTTTGCACCATGTATAGGATAAAATAAGACACTACTAAGTTTTACATAATTTGAATGTATTTTATTTTTGTAATAGGAATATTCATCATTATAGCAATATTACAGAAGGTATGTAAAATATAAGAAAAAATAAAATCACCCACCATTCCACTTTTTGAGAAAACTGTCATTGTTACTATATGGTGAATTTCCTTTCAGCTTTTTTTTCACTGAGATTCAATTTTAAAACTCATATTCAAGAAATAATATTTAGAAAAGTATCAGACACTGAGGCATTCCAATCAAGGCAACAAAATATGGTTATTTTAAAAAGCAGTCTTCCTACTAATCATTGACTGGGTGTGGTCATAATAGAGAATTAAGGTTTTCTTCTTTGTGCCTGAAATCAACTAGGGAGCACGAATAAACAAGAATTAAGAACGCTGAAGAAATAGATATCTTCAAAGAACATGAATATGTAATCCCCCTGCCCCCTCAAAGAACAGCTTTATGATCTAAGCCCATCCTTTTCAACTTAACCCACTGACTCTTCCCTGGGATGGTAAAAGTGGTTCAGTTCCATGTCTTCCATGATTGGTTTAAGACCTCCTGCCACAGGATCAATAAGGCCTGCTTTCAGGTGACTTTTTTCTTATCCTATAACCTCAAAAATCATTTTGTGCCACAATGATCACTATGGGGAAGAAAATAAAGAGCTGTGTGGATCCATCAGAGTCTGTCACAGCCAGGACTGGTTTATTTCAAACTGTCACAGTACGGCGGTTAATGGCTCTGGAACAGCCAAAGGATGGAACAGAAGGAAAAACTGAACTGAAAGAACTCTTCCTCACAGGAATGTTCCTGCTAATGGGGAATGAGATTTATATTCAAGTCATTTGCCAGCCAATTTGGCATCCGAAATTTCAAAGTAGACGTATGTTTTTAAATTCTATTCCTAACTGGAAAAGAAACTTTCAAAATGAGCTCTAACACAGTGGGAGTAGGAAACCATGATCATGGGGATACAAAAAAGTCTGAGTTACCATTGCATTTGAGAAACACTAACTTACCCAGGTCAATGCTTCCAGCACCCTGTGAATTTCCCAGGCAGGGCTGTCATATCCAACATCTCCTAGATGTGAATCTCATTTTTCCTCTTTGAATTGCAAAAAAATTTACTTGGAGAAATATTTTCTCTGCTTCTGAGCACCAGATAAGAATAGTACAGAATCCCACAGTTTAGCTCTTTAAAAAATGATTGATTCTTTGAGAATTTCATATAATGTTTTTTAGCACATTCCGATCCCACCTCCCATCTCCATCCTACCCTTCCATTGCTCCAAGCCCTGTGTCCAAAGTGTGGCCTGTCTTCAGCAATAGGGTCTTACCTTCAAGTTCTGGGAGAAAATCAAGGGCCGTGGCGATAGCCTGTGTTATTTTAGGAGTCTTGGGCTACCCTGACCAAAAATTCAAAGGGAGATTCTCCTGTCTGGAACCGTTTTTTTGTAATATAGCCTTCAGCTATATACATGCACTTAAATATTTATTTTATATGTATTTTCAGTAGAACTTTGAAAAGTTTGTGCCTTTTAATGAGAATATAAAGATCACTTTATAAGTACAAAATCATATTTATAAACAACTCAGTTGTGAAAATTTAGAGGTGACTAATTGGAAAAGTATCTCTGATTTTTAAATAAGTAGCATCAAATCTAGTTCCACTACATCATTTTTTAGGTTCGATGACCTTGACAACTTTAACGTTTATGAATCTTAGTTTCTTCCTCTGTGAAATGCAGTTAAGGTCTTGCCTATCTCACAGGATTGTGATGAGGATCAGCTGGAAGCAATTCAGAAAACAAAGGCTGCATAGAAAAGCACAAGGAGTGGGCAGTTGTGAGCAATGAAAACAATCGCTGGGGGTCGGTTAGAATGCAGTGATAGGAAAGAGGAAAGTGAGACATCAGAGTACGAAGGGTTAAATGGTGGAAAAGGGGAGGGCAGGGCAGAGTGGGGCGCATAGGGAAGGATAAGTAACACTGTAGGGCTTTAGAAAAAGCCACTATAGAAGCTTCTTAAAGTATACACATAAACATCATAAAAAGAGATTAAAAGGAGTCATCCTGTAAGCAGGGGACATTGCCCCTTTCAGATCCCATAGGCTAGCAGAAAATAAACCACAATGCCAGAAATGGACTCTCTCTCTCGAAGCTGTTGACCAAGGGTCCCATGGACCCTCAAACAATACTGACCATTGTCCCAGCTCTTGGTTACCCACCAGAATTTGATTAAGACCCTATTGATGAAGACACTATATATATATGAGCTATAGATCAAACAAGGAGAAATCAAGCTGGTACTGACTTCAGAGCCTTATATATATTGGCTAGCTTTCATAGTGCTGGAAGGTGCTATGCATACTACCAGAAGGAAAAAATAATCATCAACTTACCCAGGTGTGAATCCTGTTAACTATAACAACTGGCCTGGCAATACATGCCTACTGGTGCATTAATGGCATGAATATTATGGAGTAACCAGCCACATTCTAGTTGGATTTAAGGTCCACTTCGAAGGATGAAGCCCATGGTCTGACATTGATATCAGGCTTAGAAACCTGAGGCTAGACAGGTCACAGGACATAAAGGAGAGCCTAATACTAGTTTTCTACTAAATAGTTATCATACTAAACTATCCTTAATAATTTATTGTTATATACCCATAGATTAATGCATGTCTCAACTCTTACCAGAGAAGTTGTGCATCAGATAGTGATTAACACAGAAACCCACAAAGAATAAGAGGCTGCAGAGTGCTTATCCCTTCGACACCTATTTCAAACCTCTGCCTCCCAAGCTTCAGGGATCATTGTAGAAGACTGTAAGAAAAGAAACAGAGTTTTCCAGATAGCTGGTCAGTTACTCACAGCAATGGTGACAGCGTGCACAAGTCCCATGTAAGTTCAAACCAGAAAAAAATCCCAGCATAGACATGGGAAAGTGGGTAAGAAGCTCCAACCCAACCTAAGGAAATTTTGGCAACCAATAGTTGCTGGGAGGGGCAGAGACAGTCTCTCACAGGGATGGGAGGATGGAACTCTTGGAAGGTTAACTAGGCTCCAGTGAATGGACTCACACTGAAGGACATTTGGGAAAAATTAGACTCTATAGACATTACTATATATATGATAGAGTACATTACATTGTCAGGGGGCAATAAAGGGGGGTATGGATAGGGGAGGGGATCTAAATACCATGAAATTATATTGTATGAAAATCACAAAAATTCAATTGGAAATAAATAGATAAATGCCCTACTCACCAATTCCTTTCATGAATTTCTATTCAAATATCTTACAGTGTTAGGTTCGTGTGTGTGTGTGTGTGTGTGTGTGTGTTGTTATTGGTTTTGTTTTTGAAGAATTTTTTGCATCCTAATCTCATCTCCTGTAATAGATAAAAACTCTTTGAAGTTAGGCACAGGTCCTGATAGCTCCCTTGTATTTCCTTAGCATATGCCACTTAGCACCTGTTATTAACTAAAACATGATTTTATGGGAAAAATCATCAGTGTAGCAGTGTAGTTGAGTGTCTCCCATGGAAGACACTGCTGTAGATATCTGTATTTGAAGTCAGAAGATAGAATATTTATCTACATGTTGCTTCTGTTAGGATATTAATACAGGTAATTTAGTGAAGCAGCAGTTCATTAGAGTTGCCAACCCATCTAATGTGTTAATACAGTGGGAGAGTATTGATAGCTGATACTGATAGGTAGTAATTATCAGAAAGAAACACCGCAAACCCAAGAGGCAAACCAAAAGGAGTCCAAAGTAGAAAATGTGAAATAATCCAAAATAAATGTATTATATTTTAAACCTAAGACTAAAAACTTAAACTTGTGTTGTTTCTCCAATGCTGTTTGCAACTATAAAAAAAAAAAAAAGTCTCATCAGAATATACTTTTGGGGCCAGTGAGATGGCTCAGCAGGTAAAGGCAACTTGCCACACAAACCCAATGACCCGAGTTCAGTCCCCAGAACCCACATATCGGTGGAAGGCTAGAACAATTCCACAAAGTCAATCTCTGACCTCCACATGTGGCATATGTGTGCCTCCACTCGCACATTTATATCATGCACAAACAGTAATAATAATAAATAAAAGTTTTATACAAGAATATTTTTTGATACCAAATGGTAAACCGGGCCATATGGAAATAACAGAAATTAGACCAAGCCACATATCATGAACAAGACAGTTCCTTTATTGAAGCCCTACATTGGACTGGCAGAAGGGAAGGGAACTAGCACCAATCCAAGGTGAGCGGGCTACCTACTGTTCAAAGAGGGCAGCAGGCTTTCATTGATTTGTTCTGAAATGAGCTAACCTTATGCTAATCGTCTGTTAGTTATAGAAAGACTTCAAAACATTTCTTCTTGTGCAAAAATATCTTGTCCTTGTACTTTGTGGGCTAACAAATGATCAACTTGATTCTGGAATTGCAGATTCCTTTCTGTTGCTGGTGTCATTATGCATAAGCTTATCTCGGCCTCATGGTTTGGCTGGGGCCTTCTGATAAGGCTAAAGAGCTTTCAGGGCTTGAGAAGTAGAGAAAACACCACAGAGGAATAGAAGCACCTGGAAGGGGTAGAGGCATGTGTCTACTACAATAGGCCAAGTCACCTGGTACTATAGCATTTCTCAAATGATCAATACGCCTGCTGCATTACTGATTAGAGTCTGATTCAAGGCTGAGGCAGCCAAAGAGACAGAAGACTATGAAGACCAACATACAAGCCTTCTAGCCTACTGTAATTGTCTAACAGCCAGCTATCTTTAGTCAATTAAGCTCTAACAGCCAATGTTTTTAGCAAAGGAAGTTTTCAAGTTTTTGCAAAGTAACCCAGGCAACTTGTATATCATAACTCATACTTTACCCGTGTTGTCTACAGCAGTGGACAGCTAATCACATAGGGCTCAGCTGTGCGACTCCCAGAATGAGTGATTTTGAAGTCACCTAAGAGCAGATGAATCTAGAGAGCTAATTTAGGTTTTTCCTCAATAGCAACCTCCCTTGTTTTTGTCATTTGTGGGGTCATCTGGAAGCCTGATAGTTTTAGTCTGCTCTAGTGATAAGGGAAGTCTGTCCAAGTCTGTCTCTATGGTACAGTCTAGTGTTTTATAACAAAATTATTGAAAGCATGTTTTCATGGGTAACAAAGTGTTCAAGTTTGTTTGCATTTGTGGGGGGTCTCTACTTGTTTTGCTGCATTTGGGTTTTTTTGTTGCTTTAGTTATAATGTATACTTTTTACAAACAGTAGTCTTGCTATCCATTGGGCAAGTCAGTCCTTACAAGACAGCCTTAGCTAAAAGACAAATGTCCTTACCTGGGTGCTTAACAACCCTCATCCAGATCAGTGAAGCAAAAGTGAAATTTCTTAATAGCCTTTTGTTTCACTCATCTTAAAATTCAGGCAAGTTTATATAAAGGATGAGACAAAATAATATATACATAATCTTAAAATTTCTATGGTCATAGTTTAGTCAACTAGTTTAAGGAACAAAATATAAATCTAGTCAAAGTTTATCTGAGACTGTTTGGTTCTTTACCTAAGCCTTATCTAGATAGCACATGATAATTAAAAGAATCAGACTAGTGGAACTAAACTTATTGGATGTTTAACAGCCATACTTTAAGGCCTATACTAATGTGGTCAGAGGGGCTTAAAGGACAGTTTTTGCCCCTTGCCCTCCGAGGTCGACCAAGTTCCAGGGGACTATGGAACATCTCTCAAAATGTCCTGTAAATGTGGGAGTCACCTGTCCTCTTGTTCAGGGAGGACATGAAGACCCCACGAGATGGACTTGAACCAGTGTCCAGTCTACAAAGAGGAGGGTCAATTTAGAGGAAACATCTCATTCATGCTTCCAGATGAAGCCAGACATGGTTGAATGGCATTTTTGACTTATCTTCACAAAGATGGAACTGGTAAAAGAAAGGAGCCAGGAGCTCCTCCCAAGGCCATGTGACCCCTGAAGAACAGATTCTCAAATGACCTTAAGTGTAGAAATAAATTGAGTTGTTTGGGCCAACTGTATGTTCTTAAACACCCAAAAGGAAAGTATAACCAAAGAGTACAGTCATCAGTATACTTCTTTAAGAGTTCATGGGATTACACTTCCCAGACATTAGGCTTAAGTCCATATAAAAAGTTATTCAGATAATTATTTCTCATGGATGATTTTTGTTCCTAACCAGAAAGTTCTGCTCAGATGTAAGACTTCAAATCTTGGTCTCCAATACTGTAGTGCCCACTTACAGGGAGACAACCAGCTATTGTTCTAAAATGATGAATAAATTTGTTTTCTCCCCCTATTTAGAAGGCTTTGAGAGGGAACTGACACTGATTCTAACCATTCCAATGGCTATCAAAATACCTGAAAGCAAATCCTGAATCCATCACTTTTGGAAGACAAAAGAAAAATGAGGAGGAACCCAATAGAGGGATGTTTTTGGAAGCCCTTGTCAAGAAACTCCAATGGACTCTCATAAGAGCATTTGAAAATTGCCCTGCACTGACTTTTTCTAGTTCT
>NW_008343660.1:1180195-1204535 GCF_000622305.1 Nannospalax galili | reverse complement strand
ACTTCTCCTGCACATCTCCCAATCACGATTCAAGGACTTTATTTTTCCCCCTACATATAAGAGTTATGCAATTCAGGAGTCTTTTAGATAGACGCACTGAAGGGGTAATCCAGTTGCCTCACCCTGCAGTCCCTGTTCAGCATGGAAGAAGCCAGAGCGGTCTGCGTCCCGATCCCTTATTGGTAATTCGGGTAATCCCTTGAGAGGATGGTGTGATAAGAGTAGGAGGTAGGAATTGGCTAGGCAGTTAGGGTGAAAAGACTCCAAAGAAAAGTAGCCAGCTTCTTGGCTAAAAGTCAACATGTCCTTGGGCCTCTTAGCAATATACTCCATTCCTAAGGCCAAAAATGTTGAAAGTATTTGGGAGCTTGTATCTAATCCTTAAAAGATTTTAGGGTTACATCTTCAGTGGGGGGAATGTTAGAGTACCCAAAAGCCCCATAAAAATAAATAAATGAAAGAAGAAAAAAAAGAAAAAGAAAAAAGTGATGGGGAGATATGGGAGATGTTGGAAGGGAGGGCGTGGGCATGGATTTGATCAAAACACATTACATGCATGTATGAAATTCTAAATAAAGTTTTTGTAAAAGTTAAAAAAAATGCAGGTAAGTTGCTGGATATAGTCCTAATACTTTTGTGCCTATTTTGTTATAAAAACATCAGTTACATTTGTCATTAACAAGAAAACCTAGTGCTCCAGGAAAGTGAGCAGTGTGTATACTGAATGCCTTGCAGCACAAACTGGCTTAAATTGAGTGTGAGTCTGTATCCCCTCCCTGTAAGTCATTTAAAAAGCATCCAAGCTCAGCTCTTCAGCTATAGCAATCCTGTTAAGGCCTTTTTTCCAAATTATCTGAAGACATACTACAACAATAAAAATATATGTCTACTTCCTTGAGAAAGAGAATGTCTGAAATTTACTCCTGGGTTCTTTTCATGCAGCAATAAAAGATGTTTTAAGTACAAAAAAACCCAGAAACAGATGAGGAGCTTGCGGTCATATAGTCTCACCACTTCCCACTGAGAGAAGTACAGGAACGTGATGAAGCTAATGCTTCTACCTTGAACTGAGAAAAGTTCTTCTTAATGGTTTGATTCTTATTGTAACTCAAATTTATTTCAAGAAGTCTTACGTTTCCCTAAGGAAACATGTCCAAGTTTTTGCCTTCAAACTTCATTGATATATGAACCCTTCCACTACCCATCATGGGGAAGCAAGCATTGTGACTTCCTTTGAAAGAAAAAAGAAATCCTTGTACTATTCGCTCAAATCTAAAACTGTATGACATAAGGTACTTAGCCCAACACTATCAGAATATGGTGGATTAAATCCTGTTTATAAAAAGGCAACGATATGCTAATGTGCTTATCTGCCCCCTACTGCTTAACAGTATTAAAAATTAAAGCCAATTGTTTTGTAAACTGAAGAGCTTTAATGGTTTCTTGCCAACATTCCAGATAAGGTTGCTATTAAATTTTTGCTGCTGTGTATGGCTGGCTTGGTCATTAGACACTTAAATTGAGTTGCCGTCATTGTTATAGAACAAACAAAAGCGCCTGTGGACTGGACCAATGTTTTGTACTGTTCAAAGAAGAAAAGAATCCCACCACCTGATTTATAAGGCTGGGCATCTGCATTCTGGTACTGAGCTTCTGGGTATTTCAAGGTGATATATACAAAATGTCTGAAGAATCTTCCAGTATCAGAGACAAGCAGTTGAATTCTGCACTCGTCTGCTCCCTATTATCACTGGAATCTACTGGGGTCTATAGACTCTGAAAGACAAAGCAAATCCATGCTTCTTCATCCCAATTGCAATTTAATCATGTTTTACTCTGAAGTGAAGATGGTCAAGAACCTGGATTCTTCCTAATCCTACACACTATTTCTTTAGACTAAAGAACTGCCATCCTGCTCTCTTCCTTCTAAGCATGTTCTTCAGAATCTTCTTGCTGTCTTGAGAAGACTGAATTATTTTAATACATAAGCAAATCCGAAGATCAGTCCAACAAGAAAACCAAGGTGGAGAATGAGGTTGCAATTATTTTTAATTTCTTTCTTTATTCTGGGGGGGGGGGTCTTTTTGAAACTGGGTGTCCTTGCAGCCCCAGCTGGCCTGGAACACACGATGTAGACCAGGCTAAACTTGAACTCACAGAGATCCACACCCATGCCCAGCCTAGGATTCTTAAGTCTTCTTACTTATAATGAGAACAGAAAATTTGGGGCTGGAGAGTTGGTTCAGCAGTTAAGAGCACTAGCTGCTCTTGCAGAGGACCAGGTTTAGTTGCCAGCACACCATGGCAGCTAACAACCATCTGTAACTCCAGATCCAGGGAACCCAACACTCTTTTCTGGCCTCCTTGGGCACTTCACACATGTGGTACACTTATGTGCATGCAGGCAAAACATTCATAAAGCAAAAATTAAAAAATTAAAACCAGAAAGTTCCAAGTAACATTCCTTTAAAGAGAAAAGAAATACTTTTCTACTCCCTCTTCCAGTTTGTGGCATCTGGTTCATTATCTAATTACAGAGAAGTCTAGTGATGCTTCCAAAATAATTATATTACCAATATTTTAAAAGTACTTTGTTTCCTTAGCTTTTTAAACAGTACAAGATAAACTTTCTTTTACTATACTTATGTGTTTATGCAGTAAGACAGAAATAATTTTTTACTATTTTAAGATCCAGAAGCTCAAATAAATGGAACGTGAGAACTCAACAGACTGGCAACTTCCGTGATGGTACAGATCTTGCCATCTCCAATTCATAGTAACATGAATCACTTTGTTGAAACTCCAAGTCAGCAATATTTAGATGTAAATGTGCAAGGATACTTTTTCTTCTGTACCACACTCTAAAAATGGAGCCACTCATGCATTTTGAATTCATCCAGTAGTTCAAGAATACCTGAAATTTTAATCATTATCCCTTTTCTGGGCCCTTCAACTCTTCACTTGTCTTATTCTGTTTCTCTGGAGAAATATGTTTTCCTCTCCAGTGTATCCTTATCCTTACCTGCATCTGCATGCTTCAGACTGCAGAGAGAGGACCCTCAAATGCTTAAAGAGACTTTGCTTTATTATGTTGCTCTACCAAGTCTAAAATGGTGCGATCACAAATAACTCTCTGAAGGTGTTTGTATACTTAAACAGACACATGACTTATCCTAGCAATGGAAAGTAATTTATGGCTTTTCCCATTGCTGCAAAGTCCTTTGGAAATGATGCTTTGCAAAAATAATGTTATAGCACACAGTGGAAGGTCTTGTACCCATGAAAGCTAATGTTGGCTGATAAACTCAGGTGTCAGCACTGTTTGAAGCACCATCAGGTGCATAGGGCACCCTGCAGGAAGTGATAGACAGTGGCCTTCCATGTGTGGAGTCTGCTTGGGTACCTCATGCCTCTTTCAGAACCTGTAGAACCTGTTGTTTCATCTTTCACCAGAAACATTCCATAAGAGCAGTTTTCTCCAACCTGATCAAGTCTAGAGAAGATGATGCCCGGGAAAGTTAGGAAAACGGGATGCTACTAGATGCCTGTATTTTGTAAACTTATTTCTACCTGAAGGAAAATCTGCCTGACAAATGATGGAATGAACGGACCATCTACCCACCCAGCCTCCCACTCCAGGAGGAAGATAATTCTGTCTCAGAACACACAGCTTCTAGCCTAGACATTTGGTTCCTTATCAAAAGGTGCCTCGTTCCTTATAGGCTTCCTTGTAGATCTGGTCCCTTACCAACCACCTTGCAGAAGATAACTGGTTCCCCTGTCAGAAGTCCCCATCTCACCTTCCCAGATCCCAGAAAGGAGCATGACACCACCCAAGAAGGCATGACCCACCTTCTGGGACTTTCTGGGCCCACCTATAAATTCCAGACCTCCTCCAACCCTGATGCACAACCTCCATTTCTGCAGAAAGGTTGCCTGCCCCTTGTGGCTAATAAAATTATGCACATCTGTTGAGGTTGGATTTAGTTCCTACTTCTTCATTCTCATGTTGCCTTCTCATCCCAAATTCTAACACTATCATATGGTCCAAGTAGTATGTTTAGGACTTGGGTCTTAACATGTATTATCTGGGCATAGTACTAGGTTAAGTGTTTAATGCTCTAAATTGGTGTCATGGTAATAAAGCCGGCAGCTAGTTGGAGTTTCCTGTATGAGCTAGCTGTTCTTCTATAGTCAGTATCAAGACTATGAAAATAGACCAAATGCTGTATATAATTTTATTTCATTTTATTCAACAACAAACAGCTTCAACTAAATGCTTGGAAAGAAAGTCATATTAATATAATTTCTGCCTTCAGGCAACACACTAATGATGTGTTATGTATGAAATACAACATAATGTAAAATCACTCATAATAAAATACTTCTAGAGTAAGATAAAAGTTTTGCTGGAATACATAGGAGACAAGTTTTTGAGACCTACCCCTAGGTATGAATAAGCTTTGGTTAGTGGTTGTAGTGTGGAAGACAAAGCTCTATTGGTCTTGATTCTTAAATTCTTACATTCTTAAATTCTCTGCTAGAGGGACTGAAGAGATGGCTCAGTGGTTAAGAGCACTGGCTGCTCTTGCAGAGGACAAAGGTTCAGTTCCTAGCACCCACATAATGGCTAACAACTGTCTGCAACTCCAGGAGCTCTGGAACCCTCTTCTGGCCCCCATGGGCATTGCGTGAACATGATGCACTTTCATACATGCAGGCAAACGTTTGCTCATAAAAATAAAATAAAAATTAATGAATACAAATAAATTAAATCCTCTGCTAGAAGTACATTGACATCAGTACGGAAGACATGGAAAGTCAGACACAGCAGGAATGCAGTGGGGCTTTGATGACTCAGCCAGCTAGAAATATTCCTATGGGAGATGAGTTTGCAGAGATCGAGGGCTGTCAGTCATTGAGAATTCGAAATGCACTTATGAGAATCACCTGATCAAAAATCTATCATAATTTCTTGGACATGTGGGTAATGTAATTTAAAATATTCTAGTAATGTTAGCTTAAGGAGACCCTAACTTGAACATAATCAAGGATGCAAATAATTTTTAAAGCAATTTGGTATTATACTTCAAAGTTAACCATTCACACACTCAGTGACTCAGTATTATTACTTAGAGTATAAATACTAGAAGAACACTTACACATGAATTTAAGTGGGTGCATAGAAGCTCATAATAATGAAATTTTAAAGACAAAATTACATGAAAAAGAGTGATTGATAAACTATAGTATATTAATACAATAAACTATTGTACAGCAGTAAAAAATGAGTGAACGACAGCATGGAGTAAACAAAGCAAGAACAGAGGGTTTCACATAACATGAACATTTGTAAAATCCTTTAACAAAACAACAGTGCATTATATCAACAGGTATATATATTGCATCATTCATGCTTATGTACATATATATGTATATAGATGACATTTCAAAGCAAGAGTAAATAAATGTAATTCAGCTCAAGAGTTTGGGATGAGGAAGAACACGTGGGTATATGAAGTTATTTTCAGTGGATCATTTCATGAGTTAAGTGGTACTCATGAGAGCTCATTTTAATAAACAAATACATAAATATATAAAAGAAAACCCAGAATTATCAGACAAGACAGAAAAAGGATTCCTCTTTCCTCACATCCTCTCCAAAGTTTGTAGTGGATTTCTTGATGTCAGCCATTGTGACTGCAGTGAAATGGTTTCTCGAAGTAATTTTAATATGCATTTCCCTGATGACTAGGGATGTTAAACATTTTTTTAAAACACATATTGGCCATTTGTGTTTTTTATTTTGAAGACTTTCTGTTCGGTTCCTTAGCACATTTGCTGATCTGCAATTTTATTTGCTTGGTATTTAATTTCTGCAGTTCTTTGTAAATTCCGGGTATTAGACCTCTATCTGAAGTAGAGCCGATAAAGGTTTTCTCACATTTTGTGGGTTGCCTATGTACTAGGCTTTGCTGTGCAGAAACATTTAAACTTCATGTAACCCTATCTGTTTATACTTAGGGCTAGTACCGGTGATATTAAAATCCTGCTCTGGCCCCGACCCCACATCCTGTTTCCCTCCTAGCTTGGGCACAGGCCGGCTTTTGTTCTCAGCACCTCAGATTTCTGAACTACCTACCCTTGTAGTCCAAATCTGTCCATTGCATCCTGACCCACTGAACTCTGACCACCTCAATTTTTCAGTCCAGTTTCTTAGAGCCGTCACAGGCTGTCCCCACCCCCCAACTTGCCTTGAATTCCCCAGACCAGCCTTCTTCCCTGGTAAGTCCGACTCTACCCACTGTGCCTTGACTTCCCTACAGCCTGAGCAACTCCAGTATCTTGGTAATAGAGTATCAATAAGGCCCATAAATTAACTGGTCCAGACTATAAAAAAATGTCTAGTCTATCTGTTGGAGGACCCATTTTTTTCCAGTCTCACTGGTCAATTACGTGGTGATAGAACCACTCCCAGGAAGGCAGGTTATGCTAAATAGACGTGCAGAATACCTGGTGTGTTAATAAGGTAGCGAATATTTCTGCCTGGAACTAGCTCAGGTCCCTGAAGAACTTCCAGACCAGCCACAACAATGTAAGTCAGCCAGTGTCTGACCTCCATGCAGACTCTAAACCTGCATGGCTTCATGATTTTCTTTACTTCTTTCACCTCCTCAAAGCAGCTGCCAAGATTACCAGCTCACCTACCCTGAGGATTTTTCTTAAAGATTCTAATAAAATTGTAAAAGCTTCCATTTCGGTCCATTCTTAAATTTTTTTATGAATGAGACTAAGAACCCTCTAGGGTACCCTCTTTCTCCCTGTTTCACTGGAACCCACATTCTGTTCTCCTAGCCTTGGACACAGTCCCCTTTTGCTCTTAGTACCCCAGATCTCTGGACTATCCTTTGGTAGCTCTCCAAATCGGGTCCTGTCCATTCCCTTACATTGGGATCATCTACAGCCCCTCCCACTGCTGAAGGGTTAGGAATCCCCATCCTTTAGTAGGATCCCAGACTTTGTCAGACTGATGGAAATAGCCCGAATCCAGCCTCTGCCTAACAAGCTTCCCAAATTGTATTGTGCCTGATGGCTAGAGGCACCCAGACCTTAGGAGGAAGCCTCAGAGCATCTGATACCCACCTGACTTGGGCTTCTGCTGGAATTCCTGTGTAGCTGAACTAGAGCCAACTGGTCCCTCCAACACAAAATCAACACGGAGAACCTGAAGCCTAGACCAACAAGCTTTTCACACAGAATAAGAAAACCAAGAAGCCGGTTGTGGTGGGACATGCCTTTACTCCTAGCACTTGGGAGGCAGAGGCAGGCAGATCTTTGTGAGTTCGAGGCCAACCTGGTCTACATAGTGAGTTAAAGAAAGAAGGCACAGGTAAATCAAGTATACAAACAGAAACAAATTCAACTCAACAAAGGAAGGCTTGCATCTCATCAGAATCACAAACAACAAAAGAAATCCATGTGCCAAAATCACAACAAAAAAATAACATGAAAAACCCAAAATATGTCCCCATCAAATTTCAACAGTCCTATAGAAGAGTTTTACAACAAGTGCCCCCTCAAGACAACCCAGGACACAGAATTTAGAAGAACAATAATAAACAATATAATGAATTTAAAGAACACACAAACAAATCAAAGAACTCAGAGAAGGATAAACTTCTGACTGAATTCACAAAACAGATAGAAACATTGAAGAAAACAGGCTGAAATGAAGAAGGAAGTGAAACACTCAGTAAGCCAATTAGAAATGACAGGAGAAAGCCTCACCAATAGAATGAATGAAATGGAAAACCAAAAACAGAGTATCAAAACAGGGCAATAAAGTTGAAAAGTTGGCCAACTTAAGTAAAGATTATAAAAAATTTGAGGAAACTCAGGAATGGAATATGCAGGAAACATGGGACACCGTAAAAAGACCAAATTTATGCATCATAGGCATAGAGGAAGAAGAATCTCAGGAAAATGGTGTGGACCAGATCTTCAACAGGATTGTAGAAGAAAATGTCCCAAAATTAAAGAAAGACATGCCCATACAAGTACAAGAAGCATATAGAGCACCAAACAGACAGGACCAGAAAAGAAACTCTTCACAGCACATCATAGTAAAAACACTAAATGTATAGAACAAAGCTGTACAGAACAAATACTGAAAGCTGCAAAAGAAAAACAAGTCACATCTAAAGGGAAACCCATCCGAATTACAGTCGACTTTTCAATGCAAACTATGAAAGCCAGAAGAGCCTGGACCAAAGTATTCCAAATTCTAAATGACCATAGATGCCAACCCAGAATAATTTACCCAGCAAAAATATCTTCACCCAGCAAAGAAAAATCTTCTATGACATGAATAGGCTGAAAAGAATCCATGTCCACAAAACCAGCCTTCCAGAGAATTTTTGAAGCGATACAAAGCTGATGAAAGAAGCAACTATACTCAATGGGCAACAGAAAGAAACTAAACTGTGGAAACACAAAGTTAGACCAAGAATATGAACAGAAATAAAAAGTATGGGAATCAATATATATCTTTCAATAAGAAGTTCAAATATCAATGGACTGAACTCCCCAGTCAAAAAGATAACAGGCTACTCAAATGGATTAAGAAACAAAATCCCATCTTTTTCTTGTCTGCAAGAAATCCATCTCACCTTCAGGCACTACCTTAAGGTGAAAGGATGGAAAAAAATATTCCAAGAAAATGGTACTAAGTAACAAGCAGGAGTTGCAGTTCTAATATCTGACAAAATAGACTTCAAACTGAAAATAATCAGAAGAGATAAAGAAGGTCACCTCATTCTGAAAAAAGGAATAATTAACCAAGAAGATATTACAATCATGAACATATATGTATCAAACTCTGGTGCACCTAACTTCATAAAAACAGTACTACAGGACTTTAAGACACAGACTAATCCCAACTCACTGATAGTAGTGAAACAGGGAGGAAGAGGGTCTCCTAGAGGGTGCTTAGTCTCATTCATAAAAGAATTTAAGATGGACCCAAACGGAAGCTTTTACAATTTTATTAGAATCTTAAAGAAAAATCCTCAGAGCAGCCGAGCTGGTAATCTTGGCAGCTGCACTGAGGAGGTGAATGGTGGGAAGAAGGAAAGAAAGCCATGGAGCCATGCAGGGTTAGAGCCTGCATGGAGGTCAGAGATGTGGTTGACTCAAGCCACATGGCTGGGAGAAGGAAGCTTTAGAGAAAAAGTGAAGAAACACAAAATGCTAGGGGCAGCCCAAAGCCTTAGGGAAAGCATGTTTAGTAAGAAAGGCATGAAGAAGAACAGGAGAAATTACGTTTTCCTGAAGAGTTCAGGAAAGCAGACAGACTTACAGAGACCTACATGGCTGTGGCTGGTCTGGAAGTTCTGCGGGGATCTGAGCTAGTTCCAAGCAGAAATATTTGTTACCTTATTAACACACTAGGTATTCCGCCCATCTATTTAGCATAACTTAAGGTGACCCTGCCTTCCTGGGAGTGGTTCTATCACCAGGTAATTGACCGGTGAGACTGGAAAGGTAGGTCCTCCAACAGATAGACTAGACAATTCTACAGTCCAGACCTGTTCAATTTATGGGGCTTATTGATACTCTAACATTAGGGGACTTGAATACCCCATTGTCTCCATTAGACAGGTCAGCGAGACAACGAACAAACAAAGAGACATCCAAATTAAACAATACCATACGTTAAATGGACCTAACAGACATCTAATGAATATTCCACCCAAGCAGCAAAGAATATACTTTTTATTCAGCACCCTATGGAAATTTCTCCAAAGGTGACTACATACTGGGGCACAAAACGTATGTCAATAAATACAAAAAAAAAAAAAAATTGAAATAATTCCATGCATGCCATTAGACCACAATGCAATAAAGCTTAAAATCAAAACTGGAAGAAGCCCTAGTAACTACATGAACTCATAGATATTAAATAACACACTCCTGAATGATGAGTGGGTCAAAGGAGAAATTAAGAAAGAAATAAAAGTATTCCTGATATTCAACGAAAAGAACAATACAACACAATAAAGCCTCTGGGACACTTTAAAAGAAGGTCCAAGAGGAAAGTTTAGGTCTTAGTGCCTACACTAAAAAAATAAAAAAGAGCAAGAATAAATGATGTAATGTTGCAACTCAAGACTCTGGAAAGGCAACAACAAAAAAACCCCACAAACTCAGCAGACAAGAAGAAATAACAAAAATCAAAGCAGAAATTAATGAAATAGAAACAAAGAAAACAATACAAAAAAAATCAACAAATCTAAGAGCTGGTTCTTTGAAAAGACAAACAAGATAGACCCTTAGCCTAGTTAACCAAAAGAAAGAAGGAGCAACTCCAAATAAACAAAATCAGAGATAAGAGGGGAAACATAACAGACAACAAAAAGATCTAAAACATTTTAAAGGAATACTTCAAAAACCTATACACTACTAAATTTGAAAACCTGAAAGAAATGGATGGGTATTTGAAATCATGGGAATCAACAAAGATAAACCAAGAAGAGATCAACAGCTTAAACAGATCCATAACATATAAGGAAATTGAAACAGTAATACAAAACCTCCCATTTGAAAAAAAGAAGCCCAGACCCAGATCAATTCACAGCAGAACTCTACCAGACACTTAATGAAATTCTACAACCAATACTTCTTAAATTATTAAAAAAGATAGAAGGACAACTCCCAGATTCCTTCTAGGAAGCCAGCATTACTCTAATCCAAAGCCAGGTAAAGACAGAACCAAAAAAGAAAACTATAGACCAATATCCTTAATGAACATGGATGCAAAAATTCTCAACAAAATACTGGCAAACCACATACAGATGCACATCAAAAAGATGGTAAAAAAGATCATCCAGCATGATCAAGTCGGCTTCATTCCAGAGATGCAGGGATGATTCAATATACACAAGTCAATAAATGCCATAAATCATATAAATGGATTCAAAGACAAAAACCACATGATCATCTAAATAGATGAAGAGAAGGTCTTTGACAAAATTTTAAATGCATTTATTTAAAAATTCCTAGAGTGAATTAGACAGGAAGGAACATACCTCAACGTAACCAAAGTCATATACAACAAATCCACAGCCAACATCATCTTAAATGGAGAAAAACTGGAAGCATTCCCATTAAAGTCAGGAACCAGACAAGGCTGCCCACTATCTCTGCTCCTTTTTAATATAGCACTTGAAACTCTTGGTAGACCAATAAGATAAAAGAAGGAAATTAAAGGAGTACTAATTGGAAAAGAAGAGGTCATATTATCCCTTTTTGCACATGATATGATATTGTACCTAAGAGATGCCAAAAATTCCACCAAAAACCTCTTAGAAATGATTAACATTTTCAGTAAAGTAGAAGGTTATAAAATTAATCTACAAAAATCAGTAGTCTTTCTATATATCAATAACAAATAATTGCAGAAAGAGTACAAGGAAAACTTCCCATTCACAATAGCCTCAAAAAATAAAATATCTTGTAATAAAACTGACCAAAGTCATTAAGGATCTCTACAATGAAATTTTTAAATATTTAAAGAAAGAAATTGAAAAGAAAGACAGACAGACATACAGACAGAATGAAAGAAAGAAAGAAAGAAAGAAAGAAAGAAAGAAAGAAAGAGAAATTGAGGAAGACACTAAAGACACTAGAAGATGGAAGGACAAAGTAGAAGAATTAATAAAGTGAAAATACCATTCTACCAAAAGCCATTTATAGATTCAATACAATGCCAATCAAAATCCTCATGACATTCTTCACAGAATAAAAACAACATCCTAAAATTCATATGGAAGCACAAAAGACCCCAGATAGCCAAAGCAACCTGAGCACAAAGAGCAACACTGGGGGGTATTAATATATGAGATTTCAAAACTTATAGTAATAAAAACAGAGCTATAGTAATAAAAACAGCACGCTATTGGCATAAAAATAGACCCATAGATCAATGTAGCATAATTGAAGAACGAAACATGAGTACATGAAAGTTCAGCCACCTGATATTTGACAAAGGGGCCAAGAACATACACTGGAGGAAAGATAACATCTTCAGCAAATGATGTTGGCAAAACTGGATCTCCACCTGTAAAAGAATGAAACTAGATCCTTATCCTTCACTTTGCATAAACATTAACTCCAAATCAATCAAAAACCTCAATGTGAAACCTGAAACTCTGAAACTGTTAGAAGAAAACATTGGTAATAGCCTACAAGATGTAGGTATAGGAAAGGACTTTCTAAATTGGGCATCAACTGCTCAGGGATTAAGGTAAAAAATCAGCAAGTGGAACCTCCTTAAACTAAAAAGCATTTGTACATCAAAAGAAACAACCAAGAAGGTGAAGAGAAAACCTACATAGTGGGAGAAAAGCTTCACCAGTGACACATCTGACAGAGGTTCAACATTCAGAACACATAAAGAACTCAAAAACACAGAATCAAGAATGCAAGTGACCCAACTAAAAGATTGGCTAAGGATCTAAACAGAGACTTCTCAAAAGAAAATATAAAAATGGCTAAGAAACATCTTAAAAAGTGTTCAACATTGATAATAATTAAGGAAATGAAAATTAAAACCACTTTAAGATTTCACCTTACCACAATCAGACTAGCTAAGATCAAGAGAGTAAATGATACCAAATGCTGGAGAGGATGTGGAGAGAAGGGAACACTCATTCATTGCTGGTGGGTGCAACTTCGTGCAACCCCTGTGGAAAGCAGTGTGGAGGACTCTTAAAATCTAAAAATGAACCTACAATTTGACCCGGTTATACCACTCCTTGGCATATATCCAAAAGACTCATCCTATTGCAGAGATACTTGTACATCCATGTTTGTTGCTGCTCTTTTCACAATAGCTAAGAGATGGAAGCAACCTAAGTGTCCCTCAATTGACAAGTGGATAATGATAATGTGGTACATTTACACAACGGAGTTCTACTCAGTGGTAAGGAAAGATGAAATCATGAAATTTGCAGGTAAATGGATGGAACTAGAAATTGTTACACTAAGTGAAGTAACACAGACTCAAAAAGACAAACAATGTATATTCTCCCTCACATATAGCCTACCACTAAATCTTTACATGTGAGTATGTATCCTAATGTAACTGCCAGAAATAGGATAATGAAAAGAACCAGTGAGATAAAGGGCAGGAAGGAACCTGAGAGAGAAGAACAGTAGGAGACAGGTGTTACTAAGGAAGACATGTGTAAAATGGGGGTAGTTAAATGGGAGGAGAGACAGAGGGTCATAGTAGGAACTTTGGGAATAAAGGGAAAGAAGGAGCTCAGGAGAAGTGGGACCATAGGAGACTGGTATTATCGAGGGAGAAATGGGGAAAATGGGGACTCTTTAAATGGGGAAACCGTGATAGAAGGGTTAGACAGGGAGAGAAGAGGAATAAATAAAGCTTAGCTAGTGGAAAATAACAGAGGAAAACATATTAGTCCAACAACCTAATGACAAGTTACACATGAGTCCATGTGTATAGCTGATGGCTACATAACAAGAAACAGTGCTAGACGGGAGAAACCTTCCTCTGAGTTGTTGGCCAGGGTGGTCCAAGAAACTGCCAAAATTACACAGGCTATTGCCACAGCCCTTGATTGCCTCCCAGAACTTGAAGGTAAGTCCCCTCTGCTGAAGAAAGAATAAACTTCAGACACGGGATTTGGAGCAATAGAGCTGGATCTGGCCTGGATGCCACTTCCCCTGAAGGCCAGCTATCATAGCTTTGGAAAGCACTATGCAAGGTATCAAGGGAGAACATCAATAGATGGTCCAATACCAGATTCAAGACCAAATAACCACATTGATGACCTGCACAGCATACGACATTGATGCAGTAGTAGCGATTTTATCTTAGAGGCGATCAACAGCTACCTAATTGTACTAAAAGCCCACTCAACGGGAGGAAACACGTGTGTGGTACTGTAAACATAGCCAAATACACATGGCTTTTATTATTTTTATTTTATGTGTATGCGTGTATTGCCTGCATGTAGGTAAGTGCACCCATGCCATGCAATGCCCGCGGAGGACAGAAGAGGCCATCGGATCCCCCAGAACTGGAGTTACGGACAGTTGTTAGTTGCCATGTGGGTGCTGGGATTCAAACCTGGGTCTTCTGCAAGAACAGTCAGTGTTCTTAACCCCTGAACCATCTCTCCAGCCCCTTTTTTGTCTTCTTTTAAGATAAATGGATATCAGGCCATGATTTCCAGAATTTTCTCCTTTCTCCTCTTTTTCAAAGATGTTTTATTTGCCTATAATATTCTAATCAACCAATCAATTTCTACATATACATTTTGTTCCAATTCAATTTCAGATTGTAAAACTTCCCATGTATTTTCTAGATAGTGATGGAAGAAAAGATAAGTTAACTTGGTATGGAACTTTCCTGTTTGCAGAGACTATTTTTAGCAGGCATAGACTCTTTGCAAAATGATGACATAATTTAAAGTAGCTGAAGCTTTTTAGACCTAGTAAACATGGTGGGTTTTGGCCTCAATGACAAAGAAAGCATCATTTACATTGATTGGGTATTTGAAAACTTTTTCTCTTTTGGAGTTCTTCAAAATCAAAAATATTGTTGGTTTTTTCTTAATTTCTCTTCCCATCATTAGAATACATTCTAAATTATACTATTATGCTTTCCTGTGGAGGCAATGGACCATAATATTTGCAGGTTTGGAGCATGCTTTCAATGTTAGGGTGGTTGTTTTAAGTCTAGCACTCATGTGTTTTAATATATGAACTATTTTAGCAATGTATGTGAAGTGCTTGGCATAATAACTAACATAAAACAATTGCTCAGTTAATGAAAACTTATAGGACTGAAAAATTTTGATCAGAAGGCAATCTCATTGAGTTCTGCTTTTTGTAATGTTCCAAACATTGAAACATATTCCTGATCTATTCCCGAGTACATGGTACTAACAAGAAGCTAGATAAAAATATTCTTTGTCATGCTCCAGCCTTCATCTTAGTTTGCTATGTGTTATATCATTCCAGGAATTTTGTTTTCATAAACATGTGCACAGTTGTAAAAGGTGTAATTGATACAGTATGAATATATGTACATATATATATGTACACAGTGTGAATATATATGAGTGCATGTATAGTACATAAATGACCTTATATCTGTGTTGTTCTTTTATGAGTAGAATCATACTGTAGTCTGCTCTGCAATCTACCATCCACATTGTTCACTTAATATTACATAGTTATATTTCAGTGGTCTAAAAATGGAATAATATTTTCCAAAGCCACACAATGTTCTATTGTGTTAGTGCGTTGTGTGCTTTTAATAATCTCTTAAAGACAGACATTGCTTGCTGAGGTTAGCAACGTGGTCATTGACACCCTTGCACCTACATTTGTGTGCTGTCATATAAATTCAGAGTAGACTCAGAAAGTAGAATTGCTGCCTTAGATAGCAAGTGTACTTAAATTTAAATGGTTATTGTCCAATTCAAAACGTACCAAGGTACAATTTTACCCAAGAACATTAATTCATTTTCATTCATGGTAAAAGTTTCTGTTATCCCTACACTATTAACCATTTTTCTTATTTTTTTCCAATTTTATCAGCTAAATAACTTTTACATATTACTTAATTTAAAAAAAAATTTTATGTGTATGAATATTTTATCTACCTGTATATAAATGCATCATGTGCACACAATGCGCAAGGAGGCCAGAAGAGGGTGTTGGATCCCTTGGAAATGGAGTTGTGGTTTCTGGGAACCAAAGTTAGGTCCTCTACAAGAGCAATCCGTGCTCTTCATTACGGAGTTATTTCTCTAGCCCCAGTGAAAGGTATTTTGTTATTTTAATGTGCCTTCCAAAACTTTGAGTCACATTGAGCTTCTTAAAACACACTTATTGGCTGTTTGTGTTTCTTTATCTGTGAATCTGGCAGCTGAACTCATTGTCTGTTGTTCTATTGGATTGTCAGTCTTTAAAAAATTGATTTTAAAATCAATAATGTAGTTAGATCTCTGTTGCAAAATTTGTCTCCTACTTAGTTGTTCAGAGCGAGGCCTGTTACTTAAGCTTATTTGAGGCAGCAGAGTTCTGCTGTGTGAAAAATACAGGCTGTAGAGGGAGAAAACACGGGCTCTAGCACCATTGCATGATTTTGGTTTCCTGTGTGCAAATGGGGGTGCAAGCAGATGACAGTGAAAGTGCTGGAAATATGAGCAATCATAATGCCCAGAAAACTCTGGGCTTCGCAGACACACCATGCTGTTGTTCTTGTGATATCTGTGTGTGGTAGTCAGTTCTCCATTGTTGTGGCAAATACTAGATCCATGGCTAGTTGGCTTTCATTGTGACAACTCTGTTAAGCTGTTTAAGTAGATAACTTAAAAGGAGAAAATGTTTATTTTGGCTCATATCATTTGGGGCCTTGGGACATACTACATCATGGTGGGAACACCTGGGAGAGGAAGTCTGTCAGCTCATGGTGGTAGAAAACAAAGAAGAAAGAAGGGTCCCTGGTACCCAAATCTTAAGGGAATGCCTCCAATAACCTAACTTTCTTGCCCTTGGCCCCACTTCCTAAAGGTCCAGCCACTTCCTGGATTGACAGAATTAACATTATAAAAATGTTGATACCACCAAAATCAATCTACAGATTAATGCAACACTTATCAAAATTCTAATGTCACATTTCATAGATTTAGAAAAAAGCATTCCAGGCTGGAGAGATGGCTCAGTGGTTAAGAACACTGACTGTTCTTGCAGAAGATCCAGGTTTGAATCCCAGCACCCACATGGCAGCTAACAACTGTCCATAACTCCAGTTCCAGGGGATCTGACAGCCTCTTCTTTCCTCTGTGGGCATTGCACGAAGTGGGTGCACTTACCTACATGCAGGCAATACACACATACATATAAAATAAAAATAATAAAATATTAAAAAAAAGAAATCCAAGAATTCATATTGATCATGAAAGACCACAGATGGTCAAAGAAATCCTAAGGAGTAAAAGCAAAGCTGGAAGCATCACAATGCCCAGCTTCAGATCTGGGATACAGGGCTGTAGTGATAAAGACAGTGTGCTGCTGGCATGGAAACAGACAGGTAGACCAATGGTGGACAGGTAGACAGAATAGAAGACCTGGAAATAAAGCAACCAAGCTACGGACACCTGATTTCTGACAAAGAGGGTGACACACACAGTGGAAAGGAGCCCATTCAGTAAATGATGTTGGCAAAACTGGATATCTATCTGCAGAAGAATGAATGAAATTAGATTAATATCTTTAAACAAAAATGCATTTTAAGTGGATCAAAGACTTTAAAACCTGAAACACTCAAACTATGGGAGGGAATCATAGGGCATACACTTAAGACATTGGGGTAAGCAAGAACTTCAGAACAGAATTTTATTTTTTGTTTTGGTTTATTTTATTTTATTTTTTATTTTTATTGAATTTTTGTGTATTTCATACAGAACATCTCATCAATCTTAATCATTTTTTACCTCCTTCCCCACTGACACCCTCCCATATTCCCCCCCCCACCCCCGCAGCTGGAATTCATACATTCTGTCATTTGCTTTAAGGCCTACCTTGTCAAGTTAGTGTCCCCATATGTCCCTCAGTGCAAGTTCATCTACTGAGGTCTAGTCAGCCTATCTAGAACCTCTCACTTTAGGAAGATCAGCTCTTTCTTACCCAGCAGTAATCAATTGACAATATTTCTTCAGCTAAGATTGGGGTTAGCTGTCCATTTCCCCAGTTCTATGCTAACTTTTTGTCTGAGTTTGCATAGATCTTGTGTATGCTGTAGATTCATATGAGCAGAGTCCCAGGAGCTTATATATAGGACCTTACTCCCAAATGGCCATGCACCTTCTTCTCCTTGGCTCTTACAATCTTTCCACCCTGCCTTCTGCAGTGGTCCCTGAGCCCTGGGTGAGTATACTTTAATATGGAAGTCCTGTCCAAGGACCAGCATTCTGCAGGCTCTTAGTCTCCACACTTTGGCAATTTGAAAACTTTGGTATTCCTGGCCCTCTGTTGCATGAGGGAGCTTCATTAATGAGAATTTAGATATGCATTATTGTCTTCTTTACTCCTTGTTCTATATTCCATGAATCTTAGGTCTAGAAGTTGCATTGTACATGTGACACTTAGACTTGGGCAATTCACAGACAATGTCTGTGTGTGACCAGTTGTGGCACTCTGTAATAGTCTCTGTATGGTACAAAAGAAGCTTCTTAGATGAGTGGTGACTGGGATATTTGTAAATGTAAGGATAGGTATTTTGCACATAGAAATTATATTAGTTTAGGAATGTGAGAATTTGGGGGTTTTCTGAAAAAAGAAGACAAAAAAGGTAAATACATGCAAAAGCTATCTTCAAGTATTTGGACCCTATCAGTGAGATAAGTTTTAGTAAAACTGTCTGAATGGAAAGTGTTACCTCAAGGAAAGACAAATTCCTCTCCACTTAAAAACTCAGGAGCAGCCAGAATACTCACTTGCAGGATGTTCCCCCAAATGTTAACTGAGTGTTGTTTTTCTATGCATGGTTTTAAGATCACTTGTATCTACATCTTCTTTTGCCATTCAAATATAGGAAAGATGAGAAAATCTTGTATATGGTAATCTGAAAACTAAAGGATAAAATAGTCAATGTTTCTTAACTGTTTACTTTCTGTACAGCAGTACCAAAGTGCTTACACCATAACTCATTTAATCCTCTTGAAAATGATTGTGTCCTTCACACGATCCCCATTTATGTTGAAGTAGAACATGTGTACAAGATGTACACATAGCTAGTATATGGAGAAATCGGGATTCCAATTTAGTTTGTATGGCCACCAGCTTCTATTCTCAACTCCATGCTGATAACTAAGAATAATATTTTCTGATTTAAAAACAACAATATTCTGACAGTAGGAGTTTTACATAGACTGTACATTCATTTAAAGGCCAAGAGGGACTATCAGGGATAGGGGAACCATTAAGAAGAAGAGCAGGAGGGGGCAAAAGTGAGGGTCCTAGAGGGGTAAATATGATCAAAGTATGCTTTATGCACGTATGAAAAAGCCACAGTGAAATCCATTGCTTTATATAGTTAACAGACACTACATTCTGCTAGTAAAAAAGTGTCTTTAAAATTACCTAAGAAGACACAGAATTCAAACATGACCTGACTTTCCACACCCCTAAGATCATGTGCACACTCTTATATCAACAAAATGACTGTCTCCCAAGGATAAGAGCACAACCCTGCCAATTCATCCGTCCTTCATAATCCATCAAAGCTGTCCTTAGAGACCTCAACTAGAAGCTTCCTTTCCCACAAGAAAGAGAGAAAGCTTTCTCAGAAGTAATTAAATTAACAAGGAAAAACATTCTCCAAGCCATTAAAAACACCCATAAATTTGAAAAGGAGCAAGTGACTAGAATCATTGACTATATAGAGCTGGAAATAATTTGGAATTGTTCCTACATAACCACAATTTTATTCAAACATTTCTCACCAGTTTCTGTCTTTCTAACAAGTGCCACTCTATACTTTTCTGGCACTGAAGCATTTTTGTAACTATAATATAATGAATTACGTATTTGATCTCTGGGCCCCGAGGTACAGTCATTGGAACTCCAGTGATGAGTGTCTTTATGTGCTAATGAGATGGCTGTTGGCTTGCAGGCTAACTAACTTCAGTAGTGAGGCTGGTCACCTGAAAGACCAAAGCATTATTAATGGGCTAAAACTTTGAACCCTATATACACCCCTGGCAAGAGGAAAGAGGATAAAGATTAAATTGCTCACCAATAGCCATTGTAATGAAGCTTTGATAAAGACCCCAAAGTCTGCACTTGGAAGGCTCTGTGAAGGTAAACTAGGCACACTTACATGCTAGGAGGCATGGGCACAGGACCTTCCAAGCCCTTCCTATGTCTCCTCATCTGGCTATTGATTTGTGTTCTATATAATGAACTTAAATGCTTCCCAGGCCTCTATGAGCCACTCTAGAAAATTAATTGAACCTGGAGAAGGAGGTCAGAGGAACCCCACACTTGTGACCGACGTCTCAAATGTCAGGTAGTCTTGTGGGACTGAGCTCTCACGCAGGAAATATATCAGAACTAAGAAGAATTAGAGAATGCCAGCTGGTGTTTTCTCCAGAACTAATGGTTTGCTTGGTGTAAAGGAAAAACACATTCAGTCACAGAACTGCTATGTTTTATCAAAGCATAGTTAAGAAAAAATATTGTTTTAAACTCAATAACAAATACACTGAGCAGTCACCAAATAGACATTAAACCAAAAAAGGAAGAAAGGAAGTATGGAAGGCAAGGAGGGAGGAAGGGAGGGGAAGAGAGAGAGAGGGACACAGGAAGGAAGGAGGGAGGGAGGGGAAGGAAGAGAGAGGGACACAGGAAGGAAGGAGGGAGGGAGGGAGGGGAAGGGAGAGAGAGGGACACAGGAAGGAGGGAGGGAGGGGCAGGCGCAGAATATATTTAACTTTCTTACAGCTATCTTAACGTCAATATTTTTATAATGTTTCTTATGAAAATATTTGAAGAGTTCCCAAGGTTACTTAGACTTAAATATAAAGAAAAAGCCAAAGTCTAGGAAAATCTAAGTTAAGACTGAATGTTAAAACCAAAAGGAAAGTTAGGCTTGCATTTGTGTTCTACACAGTTAGCAAAATTGACCTAAAACTTTGTCTCCAAGCACTAGAAAACTTATAATAAATGGAGCAACAAACTCAGACACATTACATTTATAGCCGTGTAAAAAGAAGAATTCAAAGACGTTTGAAAATTTTCTCTTGGCCTTAAATCAGGTGACAACTAGGAATATAGAAGATGATAGTTTAAGAGCCTCCTTGCCAGAAACACACTGAGTCTTTTCTGAGAGATATTAAAATTTTTTGTAAAATCTCAGATGTGTAATTTGAGAACAAAATATCAACTACAAACAGTGAAAATAATTTTGAGAGTATCACAGTGACAAAGACAGCTGTGGCTGGGAGCAAAGTAGATCTGACTGTTCTCTCATGTTTGAATCTGTACTAATCTTGAGGAGTAGATCTGTAAGACCTCTCCCCATTTTCGCTGAGGCATAATTGACAAAGTTCTAGACATATAAGAGCTATGACATGATTATTTGGTATGTGTACATATTGTGAAAAGATGGCCACAATTACATTAACTCACATTCCTATCACCTGGTATAGTGATCATATTTTCTACCCCAGTGCTAAGAATACATAAGAGCTACATTTTTCTCTCCGTATCTGCAGGGGACAGATTCTAGAACTCCTGTCCTAAAGATACAAAAAACTATGGATGCTCAAATTCCTTGCATAAAATTCCAGAGTGGACTTTGAAGAAATATGCTTATTGCTTCTGAGGGTCAAGTGGAGACTATCAGTAGAGAAGACTGTGGTAGAGATGTGTAAGTGGCCTTATTTTGTAGTGTGCTCAAATATGTAGAAAGACATGGAAGAGATTAAAAAGTGTTAGGTGGTATTTTTAAGAAAGAAACTATTGTATGGAAGGAGAGAAAATATAAGACTTAGTATGTAAAAGTAAAATATAGACAGTGTGTTTAAAAGTTCATGAACCGTTCATCAAGACAAGATTCCAAAGAGAAATGCTCATATTCTAGAGCTCCCAAGAATAAGTCCAAGACGGAGTGAGCCAAATAAAGTTCTGCGTGAGACTGTCTTGTGTAGGTATCCATCAAGGCTTTTGCTCCTACTGGTGATACTGTGATGAAAAACCACGTGGCAACAACGTTCATTCTTCAAACATTCTTTAGGGGTTATACGACCAAGTTAACTCTGTCTTCTGGGAGGCCTAACAGTTGTCCTGGGGTACAAATTGGAATATTTTGATCACTCTATTTGAGGACTATAGAGCTCATCCTCCCAAAAGTTTCTGGGCTTTGGTTTGTGTTTGTGTCAGGTTCCTTCCTTGATACATTTTCTTGCCATGAGCCGCCATCAAGACATTGCTGAGCAGGGAAATGCCAGCCAAAATACACCTACTCTCAGTTGTAGGATGAATAAGTGCTGGGAATGTAATGTCTAGCATGGCAACTATAATTAACAGCACTGTATTATATACTTGGAATTTGCTAGGAGAATATAGCCAACCCTCTTCATCCACAATTTTTGCACCCACAGATACAACCATCTGTAAAATGAACATATTTGAAAAAAAACTGTGTCTGGACCAAATGCTCACAGACATTTTTGTGACTGTTCACTAAACAATACGTAGGACACCTATTGACATGGCACTTACATTGCTTTGGCTGTTACAAGTAATCTAGATATGTCTTAAAGTATTTAGGGGGGCACGTGAACATGTCACATGCAAACACTCTGGAATTTTATGCAAGGAATCTGAGCATCCATAGATTTTTTACTCAAATTTAAGCGGAAAATTTTTGTAATTTCAATGCGAGCTTAGCATTGCTGTACCTCCTCTCAGGTTCCCAGGGGAAAACAGAATGTCTTCCAACCCTATATAGATAAGACACTACATAATGCTTGCATCTTGACAACACAAGAGACATCATCTTTGGCAATTGTGCCAGTTGGGAAGCATCCATTCAGGTGCTTCCCATGCTGAGGTGTCATCTTGACAGGGCCCATCAAGCAGCACTCCTAGAGGCTGTAAAGAACATCACCGGCCCTGCCTGCTCATTTTTGCAAACTGCATTTGTACAGTAATATTGATAACTTTTGTTTGGGGGGAACATTGAGTACAATGTTTATTTTTAAAACATGTTATAAAATCTTTAGTGATATTTACACCTGATGGTGTCCTAGATTTCTGGAAATAAAATTGTATTCCTTTAGAGACAGGAAGCCAATAGAACCAGTTGCATACTAAAGTCTCTCCTTTAATTTCCTGCAGGGAAATTAAACTATAACATCAGAAATAAAGAAAAAGAAGGGAAGGAGGGCAGGAAAGAAGGAAGGAATTTTATAATGAAAGGCAGTTTCCGTACCATGCAATAATTTAATAACTTCTAATAATTATTTTAAATAATAAAAGGATGACAGGGACATCCTTGTTTCTTACCCTGCTGTTTTGTTGCCTAATCGGTTTGTGGGATATCAATTTGTAGGATTTCTACATAGATTATTTCTTCTCCAGATTTATTGACATAAAATTGGAAAATCATATTGTATAAATTTAAGACATACTATAGATTCTTAATGTGATTTTAATAGAAAGGATGATGTCAGCATCACTAGCTACAGAGTCTTACCAGTTCATAACATTTGGTTTTGTCTGGACTAAAGACAAAGATTTGCTCAAAGTCCTGTGATTACTGGGAGCTTACTCTCAAGTAGTAAAGAACACAGCAGTGGCTAATCCAAAGGTATGCTAAAACCTGTTTGTCCCACAGGTTAAAAGTAGGCATTGGAAACTCAACAATTATTTAAAGAGGAAATTATCATTGTCCAAGAAAATACATAGTTTAAGAGATGAAAAATGCTGCCTTCTGAAGAATGAGAAAAATTTAAATCTGAACCACCCAAATGTGATCTCACATAACAATAAGACAAGGAAGAAATCTTTGAAAATATTTTGAAAAATTCTGTTGAAAAGAAGTTTACTGGGGCCTTTACATGTGGAACATTTTGTAAAATTTTATGGAACTTTAAGAAAAATTTATTGAGAAATTAATACAGGGATATAAGCATATAAGGTGTTTTTTCCTCCCTGTTAATTATTTATTTAATAACCACATACTTAGAAGAAGCATTTCATTTCAAGAGCATTGACATATTCAATAACAATTATCTGAGCTAAGATGCATCTGTTTCCAAATTGGCTGTAAATTTTTAGGTTTAGAGTTGAATTATTATGGTAATACAGTATTGTACTCAGTATAAACCCTATCAGACATAAAATTAAATGAGGTTTTAACCTTTAAAAAAGAACTCCACTTCATTATTAAAATACACAGTTTCATACAGAAAAATTCATTTTCAATGCAATTGACATTAAGATATTTGCACACGCATTTCTAATCTCTATATATCTGGTTATTACTAGTGACAATGGGTTACTTTCTGAGCTCCTTGGCATCTAAACATGGATCTAAACTCATCAGGTAGATTTCAACGGTAATGGTTTTCACATGTAATAATTATTTTTTAATCATTATTTTTTAATTTTCAATAACTACATGATTATAAGAAGATTTCACTACAGATTTAACATATTCAGTAACACACTCAAGAGCAACAGTACATCTCTTTCACAAGTGGCTGCAAGTTTCTAGGTTCACAGTTGAATT
>NW_008343660.1:1179109-1179965 GCF_000622305.1 Nannospalax galili | reverse complement strand
GTATGTCTATAAAGTCATCCATCAGGTAGATTTCAATGGTAATGTCTATCACCTCTACTAATTAGCATGACATAAATTTCCATGCTTCCTCCTCAAATATAATCCATATTTTAAAATTTGTTAATTTTTTTTTGTGTGTGTGTGTATATCACACAGAACATCCCAAACCATCTTATTCAACTATACACCCACTTCCCAGATGGCACCCTCCCATAGCCTCCCTCCCCCCACTAGAGCTCTTATACTCTGATATCCCTGCAACTGTCTCCTGTGTTGTTGGCACCCCAGTCAATCCCCACTACTTGCCCTTCTGGTGAATCTAGTCAGCCTATCTAGAGGTCTTTGTTTTAGGAGGGTCAGCTGTTCCTCTTCTAGCAGCAATCAGTTGCCAATACTACTTTAGATAAGATTAGATTCTGCTGTTCATTTTCCCAGTTCTATGCTGGGTTACTATTAGGGAGTCCCTTTGGTAACCCTGGCCAACAACTCAAAAGAAGGTATCTCCTGTTTGGCATTGTTACTTGTTATGTAGCCTTTACTTCCCTGGTTCCTCTTCATTATCCTGGTTTCTGTAGTTATATCTGGATACATATTCACTTAAAAGGATTTGGTGCTAGGATCCATATATGAGGTAGAACATACATTTGTTTTTCTGAGTCTGTGTTACTTCAGTTAGTATAATAGTTTCTAGATCCATCCATTTACCTGAAAATTTCATTATTTCATCTTTCTTCACTGCTGAATAGAACTACATCATATAAATACAACACACTTTTGTTAACCACTTGTCAGTTGAGGGGCACTTAGGTTGCTTCCATCTCAGCTATTGTGAAAAGAGCAGCAACAAACATAGTTG
>NW_008343660.1:1167572-1178676 GCF_000622305.1 Nannospalax galili | reverse complement strand
TCTTTTTGTAAACTTTATGTGCCTTTGTGGTTTACTTGTTGGGTATGAGAAGTTGGTTGTTCTAGGCTTCAGGTTCTCTCTTTTGATTTTATATTGGAGTGGCCTAATTGCTTTTGTCTTCAGGAGTTCCCATAGAGGCCCAAGTGAGATGTGGCTCAGATGATATCAGGCTTTCTCCTAAGGTTTGGGTCATTCCAGGAAAGACGCTGCCCTCAAGAATTTGGGGGCTAGGCTGGCCTGGGAGAAGGCCCGAGGATAGATGCTGGTCTCAGGAAGCCGGTGGCTGTGCCACCCAGGGAAGTAAAGGGAGGTGAGGGTGGGACCAGGCCTAGAGGATTCTGGTTGGCTTTATTCCAGAGATGCAGGGATGGTTCAATATACGTAACTCAGTAAACGTCATAAATCATATAAATGGCCTCAAAGGCAAAGGATGCAAAGGGTCAGTAAGCAGTGGTAGCTCTGGGTGGAGAGGTTAGCCCCAGTGTCTGGGGTGACAAGATGAGAAATGGGCCTGTACCCAGCCTAGGAGGAGAAATTCAGCAGGGGAGCTGGGAGTGTGAAAGAAGCTGGGGGAGTCAAGGTGCTGGGCACCGCTGGACTTACCCAGGGAAGGTGCTGGTACCAGGACAATGGAGGCTGTGCAGCCCAGGAAGCAAAGGGATATGAGGGTGGGACCTGTTCCAGAGGGCTCCTGGGGACCAGGAAAGGTGTTGGCACCAGGCCATCCAGAAGCTGTGCAGCCCAGGGAAGTAAAGGGAGGTGAGGGTTGGACCAGGCCCAGAGGGTTCCTGGTGATGGTAGGAAGGAACTGGGTTGGTCCGGATGCAGAGGATCAGGAATCAGTGGCGGCTCTGGGTGGAGAGGTTAGCCCCAGTGTCTGGGGTGCCAAGACAAGAAATGGGCCTGTACCCAGCCTAGGAGGAGTCAAGGCAAGCCCTGGACTTACCAAGGAAAGGTGTTGGGACCAGGACACAAGAGGTTGTGCAGCCCAGGGAAGTGCTCCCCATCACTTTTTTCTAATAACTTCAGGTACTCTTTCTTCCTTTTTGCTACTCTAACATTCCACCTCTGAAGAGGTAGCTCTAAAATCTTTTAAGGATTAGATAAGAGCTCCCAAATACTTTCTACATTTTTGGCCTTTGGAACAGAGTATGTTGCTAAGAGACCCAAGGACATATTGACTTTTAGCAAAGAAGCTGGCTAACTTTTCTTTGGGGTATTTTTACACTAACTGCCTAGCCAATTCCTACCTCCTATTCTTATCACACCATCCTCTGAAGAGGTTACCCAGCTTGAGGATAGGAAATCGGGATGCAGACTCTGGCTTCATCCATGATAAACAAGGATGCAGTGTGAGGCAATTGGGGTAACTCTTCAATAAGTCTATCTATCTAAAAGACTCCCAAATTGCATAACTCTTATCTGTAGGGGGGAAAGACAGTCCTTGACTGGTGAATAGGAGATGTGAAGGAGAAGACAAGAGTACTTAGCACTACAAGTTCTAGACAGAGAACTAGAAAAAAGTCAGAATAGGGCAAATTTCAAATGTTCATATGAGAGTCCATTGGAATTTCTTGACGAGAGCGTCTAAAAGCATCCCTCTATTGGGTTGCTCCTCATTTTTCTTTTGTCTGCTAAGGCTGGACTTGAGAATGATGGATTCAGGATTTGCTTTCAGGCTGTTGGAGTGATTAGAATTGGTGTTAGTTCCCTCTCAAAGGCTTCTAGATAGGCAGGAGAAAACAAACTTGGCCATCATTTTAAAACAATAGTGGGTTGTCTCCCTTAGCTACAGGTGAGCAGTACAGTATTGGAGACCAAGATTTGAAGTCTTCCATCTGAGCAGCACTTTCTGATGCAGAACAGAATCATCATGAGAGATAACTGCCTAAATAACTTTTTATACGGACTCAAGCCTAATGTCTGAGAAGTGTAAACCCTTGAATTCTTAAAGAAATGTACTGATGACTTTACTCTTTGGTTATGCTTTCCTTTTGGGTGTTTAAAACCATACAGTTGGCTCAAATAAATCTATTTATTTTTATACTTATGGGCATTTAAGGATCTGTTCCTCAGGGATCACATGGACTTAGGAGGAGCCCCTGGCTTCTTTCTTTTATCACTTCCATCTATGTGAAGATAAGTCAAAAGTCCTGCTCTATAATGGCTGGCTTCACTGGGAAGCATGGAGGAGATGATGCCTCTGTGTTGACCCTCCTCTTTGTAGAATGGACACTGGTTCAAGTCCATCTCATGGGGTCTCTCTGGCCTTCCTGAACAAGGGGACAGGTGACTCACCATAGTTACAGGACATTTTGAGAGATGTTCCATAATCCCCTGGAACTTAGCCAACCTTGGAGGGCAATGGGCAAAACCGTTCTTTAAGTCCCTCTGACCACATTAGTATAGGTCTCAAACAATGGCTGTTAAACATCCAATAATGTTAGCTCCACCAGTCTGGTACTTTTAATTATCATGTGCTATGTAAATAAAGCTTTGGTTAAAAAAATATATTCTCAGATAAACCTTGACTAGGTATATATTTTGTTCCTTAAACTAGCATGGAAATTTTAAGATTATTTGTATAGTATTTTTATCTCATCCTTTATATATCATAACAAACCTACACAGTCCTTCATCACTTGCTTAGGCTGTCTCATTTTTTTCTGCCTATTTTTGAAAAATATCTCCATTCCCATATCCTTTTAACATCTTTTACATTCTCATTTTCTTTTGTTAATAATTATGAGACATAATAATATTAACAAATAAATTTTCCATCTGCTATAAGAATTCTTTTCCTGGGGATACTAAGCAATGTTTATTCCCTTTTAAGGTTCTAGTGTAAAACGAATGTTTGATTACATTTTACTGGGAAACCAATGAATTTTCTGAGCTTACTTACTGAGATAAGGGAGGGGTTGCTGAAGTGTATGAATGACCTAAGGGTATGCACACTGGAAAGCCTTTACCCAGCATGGGTCAAACCTTCTCTTCCTATCCTTCCCCAGATTGTATACTTTAGCCCTCCCCAAATCCAGGAGACCATGTGTGATTAGGGCCAAGTTACATAGAGTTGGCTGGGGAGAGTGGCTGGACACTCTGGTAAGGGTCCAATGACCCTGCTTGCCCCTCTTTTAATGAAGGAGCACAACCAACAACAAGCCCAATTGTGACAATGTTTAGCAATCAGGCACTGCTGAAGTCATGATGATGGTAGTTATTTCAGGATCATCTTATTTAAAAGGACATGGAATTTAAAAGGATTTGGTGCTAGGATGCACAAATGAGGGAAAACATACGTCTTTTATTTTTCTGAGTCTGTGTTACTTCACTTAGTATAACAGTTTCTATATCCATCCACTGACCTGCAAATTTCATTATTTCATCTTTCTTTACTGCTGAATAGAACTCCACTGTGTAAATGACCACATTTTTGTTAAACAATCATCAGTTGAGGGGCACATAGGTTGCTTCAATCTCTTAGCTATTATGAAAAGAACAGCAACAAACATGGTCGTACAAGTGTCTCTATAATAGGATGAATCCTCTGGGTCTATGCCAAAGAGTGGTGTAACCAGGGCATATGGTAGGTTCATTTTTAGTTTTTTAAGAGTTCTCTACACTGTTTTCCATAGGGGTTGCATGAGTTTGCAATCTCACCCACAGTGAATGAGTGTTCCCCTTCCTCCACATCCTTGCCAGCATTTGGTATCATTTGTTCTTTTGATCTTAGCCAGTCTGATTGGACTAAGGTGATATCTTAGGGTGGTTTTAATTTGCATTTCCCTAATTACTAACGATGTAGAATACTTTTTGAGATGTTTCTTAGCCATCTTTATTTCTTCCTTTGAGAACTCTTTGTTTAGATCTTTAGCCCATCTTTTAATTGAGACATTTGGTTTCTCACTTCCTTGTTTTTTGAGATTTTTATATATTCTGGATGTTAAACCTCTATCACATGTGTCACTGGTGAAGTTTTTCCCATTCTGTAGGTTATCTCTTCACATTTTTGATTGTTTCTTTTGCTGTACAGAAGCTTTTTATTTTAATGAGGTGCCACTTGCTGATTGCTAACCTTAATTCCTGAGCAACTTCTGTCCGATTTAGAAAATATTTCCTACAGATATATATTGTAAGTTACTGACAATATTTTCTTCTAATAGTTTCAAGGTTTCCTGTTTCACATTGAGGTCTTTGATCCATTTGGACTTGACTTTTGTGCAAGGTGAAAGATAAGGGTCTAGTTTCATTCTTCTACAGGTGGAGATCCAGTTTTGTCAGCACCATTTGTTGAGGATGCTGTCTTTCCTTCATTGTGTGTTCTTGGCACCTTGTCAATTATCAGGTGGCTGAAATTATGTGTACTTGGGTTTGGGTCTTCAGTGGTGTTCCATTGATCTATGTGTCTATTTTTGTGCCAGTACCATGCTGTTTTATGACTATAGCTCTGTATTATATGTTGAGATCCGGTATATTAATCCCCCCAGCACTGCTCTTTGTGTTCAGGGTTGCGTTGACTATGCAGGGTCTTTTGTGTTTCCATATGAATTTAAGGATTTTTTTTCAATTCTGTGAAGTATGTCATGGGGTTTTGTTTGGGATTGCATTGAATCTATATATTGTTTTTGGTAGGATGGTCATTTTCACAATATTAATTCTTCCAGTTCATGGCATGGGAAGTCCTTCCATCTCCTGGTGTCTTTCCTCTCAATCTCTTTCTTTAATGATTTAATATTTTCATTGTAGAGATCTTTGGTGCCTTTAGTCAGATTTGTTCCAATATCTTTTTTGCAATAATTGTGAATGGAAGCATTTCCCTGTACTCTTTCTCCAACTGCTTCTTATTGGTATATAGAAAGGCTACTGATTTTTGTAGATCAGTTTTATAACCTGCCACTATACTGAAAGTGTTGATCAGTTCTAGGACTGTCCTGGTGGAATTTTTGTGATCTCTTAGGTATAGTATCATATCATCTGCAAAAAGGGATAGTTTGACTTCTTCTTTTCAAATTAGTACTCCTTTAATTTATTTCTCCTGTCTTATTGCTCTAGCAAGCATTTCAAGCACTAGGTTAAAAAGGAGTGGAGATAGTGGACAGCTTTGTCTGGTTCCTGATTTTAATGGGAATGCTTCCAGTTTTTCTCCATTTAGAATGATGTTGGCTGTGGGTTTGTTGTATACAGCTTTAACTATGTTGAGGTATGTTCCCTCTAGTGCAATTCCCTCTAGAACTTTGGTTTTATTTAATTTTTTTGGTTTTTTAAATTTTTTAATATGTATGAGTGTATAGCCTTCATGCATGTGAATGCACCTGTGTCATGCAATGCCACAGAGGTAGGAAGGGGGTGTTGGAGTGCCCTGGAATTGAAGTTAAGGACAGTTCATAGCTGCCATGTGGGTGCTAGTAGTTGAAAACAGGTCCTCTGCAAGAGGAGCCAGTGCTCTTAACTGCTGAGCAATCTCTCCAGTTCCCCTCTAGGACTTTGAATAGAAATGCATGCTGAATTTTGTCAAAAGCCTTTTCAGCATCTATTGAGATGATGATGTGGTTTTAGTCTTTGAGTCCACTTACACTATTAATGACATTTATTGACTTGCTTATATTGAACCATCCCTCCATCTCTGGAATAAAGCCTACTTGATCATGGTGAATGATCTTTTTGATGTGTGTCTGTATGCAATTTGCAAATATTTTTTTGAGAATTTTTGCATCTATGTTCATTAAGGATATGGATCTACAGTTTTCTTTTTTGGTTGTGTCTTTACCTGGTTTGGCCATTAGAATGATGCTGGCATATTAGAAGGAATTTGGGGATTCTCCCTCTGTTTCTATCACTTTGAATAATTTAAGTAGATTTGGTTGGAGGTCTTCTTTAAACATCTGGTAGAATTCTGCTGTAAATCCATCTGGGCCTGGGCTTTTTTTAGTTGGGAGGCTTTGTATTACTGTTTCTATTTCCCTATTTGTTTAAACTGTTGATCTCTTCTTGGTTTAACTTTTGTGGTTCCCACGATTTTAGATATTCATCCATTTCTTTTTAATTTTCAAATTTAGTAGGTATAGGTTTTTAAAATATTCCTTTATAATGATCTGGATCTTTTGGGTGTCTGTTATGATGTTTCCCCTTTCATCTCTGATTTTGTTGATTTGGATGTGCTTTCTTTCTTTTGGTTAACTGGGCTAAGGTTCTGTCAATCTTGTTTAGCTTTTCAAAGAACCAGCTCTTAGATTCATTGATTCTTTGTATTTTTCTTTGTTTCTACTTCATTAATTTCTGCTCTGATTGTTGTTATTTCTTCTCTTCTGCTAGGTTTCAGTTTCATTTATTCTTGCCTTTTCAGCATCTTGAGTTGCAATGGTAAATCATTTATTTGGGCTCTTTCTAATTTTTTAATGTAGGCACTTAAAGCTATAAACTTCCCTCTTAGGACTCCTTTTAAAATTTCCCAGAGGTTGTATTGTGTTGCATTGTACTTTTCATTAAATTCCAGGAATTCTTTTATTTCTTAATTTCTCCTTTGACCCACTCATTGTTTAGGGCTGTGTTGTTTAATCACCATGAGTTCATGTAATGACTAGGGTTTTGTCCAGTGTGGATTTTGAGCTTTATTTCATTGCAGTCCAATAGAGTGCATGGAATTCTTTCATGCATGGAATTATTTCAATTTTTTTTTGTATTTCTTGAGGTTTGTTTTGTGGCCAGGTATGTGGTCAATTTTTGAAAAAGTTCCATGGGGTGCTAAGTAGAAAGTGTATTCTTTGGTGCTTCGATGGAATATTCAAATGATGTCTTTTAGGTCCATTTGATGTATGGTATCATTTAATTCAGACATCTCTCTGTTTTTTCTTTGTTGACTTGACCTGTCTAATGGAGACAGTGAGGTATTGAAGTCCCCTAAAATTACTGAGTTGAGGTTAATCTGTGTCTTAAAGTCTTGTAGTGTTGTTTTAATGAATTTCGGTGTGCCAGAGTTTGGTGCATATATGTTAAGGAATGTATTATCTTCCTGGTTCATTGTTCCTTTGATCAGAATGAAGCAACCCTCCTTATTTCTTCTGATTAGTTTTACTTTAAAGCCTATTTTGTCAGATATTAGAGTTGCAACCCCTGCTTATTTCTTAGTGCCATTTGTTTGAAATATTCTTTTCCACAGCAGGACCCAATGCAGACCTCTCTTCGACATGCAGGCCTTGCTCCAGGGAGCACTGCTTCTGGGCCTGGCCCTGCCATCACCTCCCTCTGCTTCCCTGGGCCTGTAGGACCCACCACAGGCCTCTCTATGACCCACAGGCCTCTCTCCAGGGTAAGTCCATCATGCCCTCTGCGCCTTGACTCCCCCAGCCTCATTCACCCTCCCATCTCCCCCTCTGGTCTCTCCTCCTACCCCGGGTCCCATCCCATTCCTTGTCTTGGGGCCCCGACACCTGGAGAACCACTAATGCTTCCTGATCTTCTTCATCCAGACCAACTCAGTGCCTTCTCTGGTCCCCATGAGCACTGCTTCTGGGCCTGACCCCTCTCTCACCTCCATCTGCTTAGCCTCCATCTGCACCACCTGTCAGCCTCTTTCTGGGACATGGGGGCTGACCTTTCTTCTTCCTGATCCTTTGCATCCAGACCAACCCAGCTCTAGTGCAGTCCTGAGGAGTCCTTGGGGATGCTTCCCACCCCCATCTGCCTTTGCATCTATGGGTGGCATGGCCACCAGCTGCCCTAAACCAGCATCTTTCCTGGGCCTGGCTCACAGGCCAGTCCAACCCCCAAGTTCCTGAGGCCAAAATCTTCCCTGCAGGGATCCAGTCCTTAGGAGAAAGCCTGAGAGCATCTGATCCTCATCTGACTTGGGCTTCTGTGGGAACTCCTGAAGACAAAAGCAATCTGACCATTCCAATATAAAATCAAAAGAGAGAACTGGAAGCTTACACGAACCAGCTTTTCATGCCAAAAAAGTAAACCACAAAGACACATAAAGTTCACAAAAAGAAGCAGACCTAAATTTGAAGGCTTGAATCTCACACAAGAATCAGAAACCAAGGAAATCAACATGTCAAAATCACAAAGAAAAATAATAACATGAAAAACCAAAATAAGATATCCCCACCAAATACGATTAGTCCTATAGAGGAGTACAATGAGAACTCCCTAGAAAAAATGCTTCCTGTTGCTGTGATAGAAACACTGACTGAAGCAATTTATAATGCAGGACATGGAACTCAAAAGAACAATTATAAACATGATAAAAGAATTCAGTGAATTTAAAGAAACACAAACAAATAAATCAAAGAACTGAAGGAAGATAGGAATAAATTTCTGAATGAATTCAGAAAAGAGCTAGAAATATTGAGGAATACTCAGACTAAAATGAAGAAGGAAGTGAAACACTCAGTGAGCCAATTAGAAACGACAGGAGAAAGCCTCACCAATAGGATGAATGAAATGAGACTGGAAGATAAAGTGGATGAACTAGACCACTCAAGAAAAGATTATAAATTTAAGAAATCACAAGAATGGAATATGCAGGAATTGTGTGACTCCATAAAAACACCAAACTTATGAATCATAGGCATAGAGGAAGGAGAAGAATCCCAAGATAATGGCATGGACCAGATCTTCAACAGAATCATGGAAGAAAATTTCCCAAAATTAAAGAAAGGCATGCCCATACAAATACAAGAAGCATACAGAACACCAGACAGATCCAGAAAAGAAACTCAAAATGGCACATCATTGTAAAAACACTAAATGTATAAAACAAAGAGATAATACTGAAAGCTGCAAAAGAGAAACAAGTCACATATAAAGGAAAACCCATTAGGATTACAGCTGACTTTTCAGTGCAAACTATGAAAGCCAGAAGAGCCTGGATCACAGTATTCCCAGTTTTAAATGATCACAGATTTCAACCCAGATTACTTTACCCAGCCAAAATGTCTATTATAGTCGAAGGGGAAAGAAAAATCTTCCATGACATAAACAGGCTGAAGGAAATCATGTCCACAAAACCAACCCATCAGAGAGATCTGGAAGCAATACAAAGAGCTGAGGAAAGGAATGACTATACCCAAGGGGTTGTGGAAAGAAATCCAATGAAGGCATAACTGTGGAAACATACAGCTATCTCAAGAATGTCAAAAGAAATAAAAATGACAGGATTCAATACTCATCTTTCATTAATAACTATAATTTTAACGGACTGAACTCCCCAGTCAAAATACAAAGACTAGGTAAATAGATTAAGAAACTAAAACCATCTTTTTGTTGTTTTTGTTGTCTGCAAAAACTCATCTTATTTTCAAGGACAGACACTATCTCAGAGTGAAAGGATGGAAAAAACTATACCAAGCAAATGGCACTAAGAAAAAGGAAGGCATAGCAATTCTAATATCTGAAAAAATAGACTTTAAACTAAAACTAATCAGAAGAGACAAAGAGGGCCACTTCATTCTGATCAAAGGAACAATAAATCAAGAAGATATTACAATCATGAACATATATTCACCAAACTCTGGTGCACCCAACTTCATCAAAACAATACTACAGGGCTTTAAGACCCAGATTAATCCCAACTCATTATAAGTAGGGGACTTCAATGCCCCACTATTTCCATTAGATAGGTAAACATAGCAGAGAGTTAACAGAGAGACATCTGAATTAAACAATACCATACATCAAATGGACTTAACAGACATCTAGCGAGTATTCCACCCAAGCACCAAAGGACATACTTTCTACTCAGCACCCCATGGAACCTTATCCAAAATCGACCATATACTGGGGTACAAAACAAACCTCAACAAATACAAAAAGATTGAAATAATTCCATGGACTCTATCAGACCACAATGCAGTAAAGCTTAAAATCAACACTGGAAGAAGTCCTAATCACCACATGAACACATGGAGATTAAACAACACACTCCTGAATGATGAATGGGTCAAAAGAGAAATTAAGAACGAAATAAAAAATATTCCTGGAATTAAATGACAAGGACAATACAACACAACAAAACCTTTGGGACACGCCGAAAGCAGTTCTTAGAGGGAGTTTATAGCTCTAAGTGCCTACATCAAAAAATCAAAAAGAACACAAATAAATGACTTAACATTGCAACTCAACACACTTGAAAAGCAACAACAAATGAAACCCAAACACAGCAGACAAGAAGAAATAAAACTCAGGGCAGAAATTAATGAAATTGAAATAAAGAAAACAATACAAAGAACCAACAAATCTAAGAGCTTGTTCTTTGAAAATACAAACAAAATTAACAGACCACTAGCCCAGTTAACCAAAAGAAAGGAAGAGCACCTCCAAATCCAAGGATGAAAGGGGAAACATCACAACAGACACCAGAAAGATATAGAACATTATAAGGGAATACTTTAAAACCTATATGCTACTAAATTTGAAAACCTAAAAAAATGGACAGATATCTAAAGGCATGGGAACCACCAAAACTAAACCAAGAAGAGATTAACAGCTTAAATAGACACATAACACACAAAAAAGAAATTGAAACAGTAATACAAAACCTCCCAACTAAAAAAAGCTCAGGACCAGATGGATTTACAGCAGAATTCTATCAGACATTTAAAGAAGATCTACATCCAATACTACTTAATCAATTCAACAAGATATAAATGGAGGGAGAACTTCCAAATTCCTTCTATGAAGCCAGCATCACTCTAATACCAAAGCCAGGTAAAGATACAACCAAAAAAGAAAACTATAGACCCATATCCTGAATGAACATAAATGCAAAAATTCTCAACAAGTTACTTGCAAACCGCATACAGACACACATCAAAAAGATCATCCACCGTGATCAAGTCGGCTTTATCCCAGAGATGCAGGGATGGTTCAATATATGTAAGTCAATAAACGTCATAAATCATATAAATGGGCTCAAAGACAAGAATCACATGGTCATCTCAATAGATGCAGAGAAAACCTTTGACAAAATTCAACATGCATTTATATTCAAAGTCCTAGAGGGAATTGGACTGAAGGAAACATACCTCAACATAATTAAACCCATATGTAATAAACCCACAGCCAACATCATTCTAAATGGAGAAAAACTAGAAGCATTCCCATT
>NW_008343660.1:1160918-1167343 GCF_000622305.1 Nannospalax galili | reverse complement strand
AGGTTACAAAATTAACCTACAAAAGTCTGTAGCCTTTCTTTATATCAATAACAAGCAAACAGAGAAAAAGCACACGGAAACACTCCATTCACAATAGTTGCAAAAAAAGTAAAATATCTTGGAATAAACCTGACCAAAGACATTAAAGTGCTCTACAATGAAAATTTTAAATCTTTAAAGAAAGAAATTGAGGAAGACATCAGAAGATGGAAGGGCCTCCCATGCTCATGGATTGGAAGAATTAATATTGTGAAAATGACCATCCTACCAAGAGCCATATATAGATTCAATGCAATGCCAATCAAAATCCCCATGACATTTTTCACAGAATGGGAAAAAACTATCTTAAGATTCATATGGAAGCACAAAAGACCTCAGATAGCCAAAACAACCTTGAGCAGTAAGAAAAATGCTAGGGGGGATTACTATACAAGATTATAAACTTTATTACAGAGCTATAGTCATAAAAACAACATGGTACTGGCACAAAATAGACCCATAGATCAATGGAACAAAATTGAAGACCCAAATATGAGTAAATGCAATTTCAGCCACCTTGTATTTGACAAAGGGGCCAGGAATATTCACTGTAGGAAAGAGAGCATGTTCAGCAAATGATGCTGGCAAAACTGGATCTCCACCTGTAGAAGAACGAAACTAAACCCCTATCTTTCACCCTGCACAAAAGTCAATTCCAAATGGCTCAAAGACCTCAATGTAAAGCCTGAAAATCTGAAACTCTTAGAAGAAAACATTGGGGAAAACCTACAAGATATACATGTAGGAAAGTATTTTCTAAACCGGGCATCAACTGCTCAGGAAATAAGGGCAAGAATTAACAAATGGGACCTCATTAAACTAAAAAGCTTCTGTACATCAATGGAGGCAACCAAGGAAGCAAACAGAAAACCAACAGAATGGGAGAAAAACTTCACCAGCGACACATCGGATAGAGGTTTAATAAACAGAATATATAACAAACTCAAAAAACAGAGAACCAAGACAAGAAGCAACCCAACTAAAAAATGTGCTAAGGAGTTGAACAGAGAGTTCTCAAAAGAAGAATTAAAGATGGCTAGGAAACATCTTAAAAGATGTTCAACATCACTAATAATTAGGGAAATGCAAATCAAAACCACTTTAAGATTTCATCTTACCCCAGTCAGACTGGCTAGGAACAAGAGAACAAATGATACCAAATGTTGGAGACGATGTGGGGAAAGGGGAACACTCATCCACTGCTAGTGGAGCTGCAAACTGGTTCAACACCTATGGAAAGCAGTGTGGAGAACTCTTAAAAAACTATAAATGAATGTACCATTTGACCCAGTTATACCACTTCTTGGCTTATACCCATAGAACTCATCCTATTGCAGAGACACTTGTACATCCATGTTTGTTACTAATCTTTTCACAATAGCTAAGAGATGGAAGCAACCTAAGTGTTCCTCAATTGATGAGTGGATAATGAAAATGTGGTTCATTTATACAATGGAGTTTTACTCAGCAGTAAAGAAAGATGAAATCATGAAATTTGCAGGTAAATGGATGGAACTATAAACTGCTACACTAAGTGAAGTAACAGAGACTCAGAAAAAACATCGACATAAGTTCTCCCTCATATGTGGATCCTAGAACCAGACTCTGACAAATGAGTATGTAATCAGACATAACTACAGGAACCAGGATAGTGGAAAGGAAACAGCGTGGTAAAGGAAAGAAAGGAACTGAAAGAGAAGAACAGTAGGAAACAGGCCTTAATAAAGGAGCTATGGATAAAAAATGGGTTAGTTTAAGGGAAGGGTGTAGGAGGTGAAGTGCCAGACTTAAACGCAGGCCGCACTAGGGAGCACAGCTTCCATCTTGATAGCACAGCCCATGCTTCAGCAAAACAGCCAACCTATAATCTGTTCCAGACCTAGAGACTGATGACATGAGCTGCCTGGATGAGGGGATCTATCAAGGAGCAACACACCATCTTATGGGACACTGGGGGCAGGGGGAGAGATATATAAGGCCTGCCCTTCCCAGCAATAAATGAATCTGCAGCACCTCGCCTAGTACCTGCTTCCACCTGACTCCCAGTTTCCATGTGTTGGCTCTGTGCCGCTCACCCCCACCTCGGCCAGAACCTTTGTTCCCCGTAGTCCCTTGTAGGCTGGACCCGCGAGGAAACCTGCAACACCTGGCTCCCGAACAGGGTTCTCGGTCCCCCAGTGTTGGCGATGCCCCCAACTTCTGTTCATTTGGTGAGTAGGCCCCAAATTTTGTATGTCCCTTCAGCTACTCAAGGGTGAGCGAGTGGCCCCTACTCTGTCCCCTCTACCCTGTTTGTCATATTTGTTGTTATATCAGGAAGGCACATTCTGCTGTGTGGTCCCGAAGCCCACCTTGACAGCTTTTTTCTTTGGCTCGTCCCAGTGAATTCACATAAGGGCTGATCCACCCCAAACTCAGAGCCCAGGCTTCAGGTCATCCTATGGCCTGGCCCGGAGACACCATGTGAGCATACGGCTGAGGGTATCACGGCCCTCAGAAGTCCCTCACTAAGTACAACATGTTTGGATCCGATACACCTCTTCATGTCGGGGTGGTTTACATCCGAGTGTCTCACTGGTCCTTGTTTGCTTCATTTGTGCCCTCTTGGTAGTCACCCTTGCCTTTTACTTTTGTGGTGAGTTTCCCTTCATGAGACCTTCCCACAAATGGCAATGTACCACCACAGTGTAAGGAGCCACAAATGGCAGCACTTAAATCGCTCCTTAGAACTCGGGGACTGAAAGTGAAACCAAAAGATATTGAAAATTTCTGGGATGAAGCCACTAATTTGGCCCCTTGGGTCTCTCCTGAAAATATCTGGGATCCTGACCTCTGGATGTGTGTCCTTTTCCTGGCCCGAAAAAGCAAAGTAGGATTGGGAGTCGTTCCCCCTGCCTTGCTTGTCCCGATCCTTTCAGCCATCATTGCCAGCCTTAAGTCCTCCTCCCCTGAAGAAGTCATTTCAGCCCACAATAAGCATTGTCAGGGTCAGACCAGTGTAGTGTAGACCTTGCCATTACTTCAACCCCCACTGACCTTGATGTGGGAACCAGCCCTGAGATCGATCCAGATGAGGAAGGGGCCCCCTTGCCTCTACCTCAGACCCCGCTTTTAGAGTCACAAAAATTGGAGACAACACCAACTGGAAGGAACTACCTTCCACCTGCTCCAAGGCACCTCCTGCTCATTATACCCCCCCATGGCCCACCCACCCCTTGCTGCCCCTTGCTGGCCATTGTCCACCTTTCCAGTTAATGTCGGCCCAAACTCTATACAACAGCCACGGGTGCCCACCACTCTCATAAACCTTGCATTCATCCACAATACTGCCAACAAGTCAGGTCCAGATTCCCCCTATTTTAAGCAAGTTCTCCGCCAATGGACCATGCAGTTACAGACCTATTACAATTGGTATAACTTATTAAAGGTGGTATTGGAGCCCTCAGTCTTCCTGAGCTGGCATTCAGCTTATGACGATCAAGCTGAAATCAGGCATGTCTCAACATTCAATATGGCCTTAATATTACTCTGGATATGCTCACAGGACTCGGACAATATATTGACCCCATTTCCCAGTCCACTATTGGCCTTCATGCTTACTACCAACAAGTTAGTGACCTGGCCTTCAAGGCCCTTAAATGTTGCTCCCCCCGTGACCCACAGGCATTCTTCCACAATTTGATTCAGCAGCCAGGGGAGTCCTTCATGGACTTCCTCACCCGTTTAACCAAGGCAGAGGAACAGAGGGTGGAGTCTGGACCCACCTGCGATATGCTTATCAAACAAGTGGCATGGGAGGGCCTATATACCCCTACCCACAATGCTATCATGCCTGTCTGCAATGATGGTATTCATAAGTGGGTACTCGCCACCAAAGACCTAGACCCCAGGACAGGGTCCATCAAGGCCCTGACCACCTCCTTAGAGGTGCTCTTATTACAAGGAAGGCTCACCCCCTCCAATTCAAAAGATGGCTGCTGGAACTGCAGGAGGACAGAACACTTCCACAGGGACTTCCCGAACAATGGAGCTCATCCCAAGACCTGCTGCCCCAAATGCAAAAAGAGATTTCATTGGGCAAAAGTTTGTAGGTCACGGCCCCAATTGGACTTGGCTCCTTTAAACTCCACCTGGGGTGCCCTTCACCCCCACAAGTAAGAGAGGGAACGAGACAGATTTTATGGACCCTTCTGATTCTTAATCACTCCCCCCAATGACCTTATTTCTGGATGGGATTATTATGAAGGGCCTAGTGGACATGGGAGCTGATGCTACCATCATCACCAAGAGCAAGTCTCTTCAGTTCCCCCATTGGAAATATCGGCCTGGTCTACCCATTAAGGGAGTGAGGGGGCAGCCAGGACACAAAGCTGGTCATCTGCCCAGTGCACTGGAAGGAGTTAGATGGGAGTAAGGGCACATTCACTCCCATAATGGCTGACACCCCCTGCAACTTGTGGGGTAGAGATGTCCTGGAGGACATGGCTTTGGTCCTTACCACAGATGATCAGGCCTTTTATGATGATGTCATAGCTCATGATAAACTTGGCCTCTCTGGGAGAAATCAGAGCCCTGACCAGCACCCCCAATTCTAAGGGCCACTGCCCTCCCTGGGACATCCCCTAAGGAGTCTCCGACACCGATCGCACTTACCTAGCTCTTGACAGATGCGATCTGGGTGGAGCAGTGGCCTATTATGAACCTAAATTGTCCATCCTCAAAAATTTGGTCCAGGAGCAGCTAGACCTTGGACATTTGAAACCATCCACTAGTAAATATAATACTCCAATATTCGTTATAAAAAAAGAAAAATGGCCATTTTAGATTGCTTCAGGACTTACATGCCACTAATGACCAAATGGAAAAAATGGGCTCGACACAAGCCAACTTGCCCCACCCTGGTGCTATTCCTCCTTCTTATTACATCATAACACTTGATATTAAAGATTGCTTCTCTCAATCCTGCTGGCCCCCCAAGATCGTGATCACTTTGCCTTTACGGTTTGGGAACTGAACTTCGACAAGCTGGCCCTCAGATATCAATGGAAAGTCCTTCCCGGCGGAATAAAAACAGTCCTACTATTTGTCAGCTTTTTGTCTCACGACCCACTTAAACCATCCCTCATAGTGTACAGTTTATTCACTATATGGATGACATTCCGTTGTCCCACCCTAACCTACAATTTCTCCGCAAGGTAACCAGAGACTTACTCTCGCTTGGCTTGTCTATCACCTTAGATAAGTCACAGGAGGTGCCTCCTTATGCCTTTTGGGGGCATACCATTTTGGCCAGAGTATGCCCTATGGTCCCTGCCTTTAATTCAAAGCTGGTCTATACACTAGCTGATTTTCAACACCTCTGTGGCACCATAAATTGGCTTAAACCATTCTTGCCCATTCCCTCAGAGAAACTGAGGGTGCTGTTTTGTCTTTTGGAGGGCCCCACCTCCCCTTCAGCAAAGATTAATTTAACTCCCCCAGCCATTGCCATATTGCAAAAGATCATTGAGTTACTCTCATCAACAACCCTCGACAGGTGTGAGCCCTTACAATCCCTACAGGTTTTAGTGCTATTGACTTCTTTCTTCTGGCTTCCTTGGTGCCCTTTGGCAGACTGGGCCACTTATCTGGGTCCATCTCTCATACTTGGAGCTCCAGCAGGTTTCCTCCAAGTTTGATCTGGCCTTTAACTTGGCAGTCAAACTGCGCACTCAAGCTCGAAAAATCTTCAAAAGAGAACCCGATGCTATTGTTCTCCCTTTCCCCTCCATAACCTACAGGCCCTCTGGGCCAATTCCATTAGTTTTCAGACTATGATGTCAGGCTTCTCTGGCACCATTGACAATCACCTGCCCCAAGCCAAAAGAATTCAGGCCCTTCTCACATTGCCACTTGAAGTTAAGCCCCACAGCACTCCTTCTTCTTCCCCAATTCCCCAAGTGACCATTGCCTTTTCAGATGCTAATAAGAGGAACTTTGGGGTCCTGATACATCATCCTGGAAAAAAGGACATCACCCACATCATCCCTAATCCTAGCTCTGTCCAGTTGGGAGAACTTCTTGCTATACTTAAAGCTTTAGCAGAGTGCCAGGACGAACCCCTAAATCTCTTTTCTGATAGTGCCCATCCTGTTCAGGTCATTAAAGTCATCGCCTTTTCTCATGTTAAAAACTCCTCTACCCCACTCCACCTCACTATAGTCAAGCTACAGGAATGCCTAGAAAATAGAAGTCACCCATGGTACATCTCACATATCCACTCACATACCTCCCTTCCCAGAATCCTAGCTCAGGGGAATGTCACCTCAGATGCCCTGATCATGACAGTCCAGTCTAACCTGTTAGAACAAGCAAGAGCTTTACATCAACAATTCCACCTGTCCCAT
>NW_008343660.1:1157578-1160628 GCF_000622305.1 Nannospalax galili | reverse complement strand
CATTAAAGCTATAAAGTCTGCCATGTTAATCATGGGTGTACCCTGGGCACTTAAGACTGATAATGGGCCCACTTATTCCTCTCAAGAATTCAATAAATTTGTTTCCTCCTGGGGAATCAAACATACCTTTGGTATTCCCTATAACCCACAAGGACAAGCCATTGTCGAAAGGACCAACAGGACATTTAAGTTCCTCCTGACTAAAAGCCCCTCAGCTGAGGCCAAACATGACCCCCATTTGGCTCTTACTGAGGCTTTGTTCCACCTTAATTTCCTTATGTTTGATGACCGGGGTCTCAGTCCAGCATACAAACATTGGTCCTTCTTGCCTCAGGCTACGCCTCTGCCAGTAGTTAGATGGAGGGATCCTATTTTATACCTATGGTAGAAACCAGTCCCCGTCCTGACACAAGAACAAGGATACACTTGTATTTTTCCACAGGATGCTACGGCCCCCATCTGGATTCAATTGAGAGACATCCGACCAGCTACGGAAATCCATCTGGAGACCGGGCCCGACTGCGAGTTTGATAAGCCATGACATCCTTTTCTGGCTTCATTGTCTTTGGCACCCTTTTGTCCTTTGGCCGTGCTTCTCCCCAGGCTTCAGATCTCTGGGCACTGGTCCCCTTACCACCTCTGATCCTCCCTGTAGATGAACAGTCACCCGTTTTCCCAGTTCTCTTTACTACTAATGAATCCCTCAGTCTCCCCACCATGGAATTGATTCATGAGTCCATTCCCATAAATGGCACATGGTCCCTTTCAGGATTGCTCTACTTCAGCCCAGTCCTTAAGCCCTTCTCCCCTCATGTCTCTCACTGTCACTCCCTCTTTAACATCACAACAGGTGACTTTCGTGGAAACCAGAGCCAGGGCTCCTTATGGTGCCTCAAAATCTGGTCTCCCTTAGTAAAAGACACTTCTGAGACTACAGTGTCCTTTGTGCCCCCTGGGGCCACCACCCCTCCCCCCCAAGGGTCAGGTGTCCTCCATGGACCTGGTGCCTGTCCACCCATAAACTTCCCACCACATTCCGCTTTCCTATTCCATGGGAACTCTGCCTCCTGCTCACTCCTGGAAGCACGCTCCTCTTTACTATGGATTATGATGGACGCCCACAGGCTTCCTCCCTGGCAGCCTGGAGACACCTTGTCTCTACAAAACCTTACTCCTATGTCTACCCTGACCCCAGGGGTAAAGACACTGTTGGGGGGGGAGCTCTGTGGGCCAGAGGCTTGCCTGGATTTACATCCTCTCTTCTTTGTATTAGGTGGAGCCATCTTTAATGGTACATATATGGGTGATAACTCAGGGACGGGTTCCTCGGGTGTTGCAGACCCAACTTGGATACCTAATGAAGTCTCTGTTAACATCTCCCATTTGATCTCCTCGCCTGTTTGTGTTCGACCACCGTTTGCTTTGCTCCTTGCTAATTTCTTGAATGACCCAGGGGATACCCTTAACTGCTCCCTGGTTAACTGCACTCTCAGCATGCTGGATTTTCCCTGCCTCTCTTGTTCTCTTTGTGCATGAACCTGCAGCACTCTGGGTTCCATTCCTAATGCCACTCATTTCCATGCTGTCACCCTCATGGAGCAGACGGCTATCCAGCACTTACCCAGGGTCAAGAGAGATTTTGGTATTACCGTGGCAATTGTCACTGCCATTATCTTTTCCTTAGGGGCTGCCACCACTGCTGCTGTTGCTATCACCCAATCTTCCACTACTGTGGAAACACTCAATGAGGTTGTATCCAAAACCTCTGCAGCCTTACACACTCAATCTCTTATTAATCAACACCTCTTCCAGGCCATTTCTGTCATCCAACAACAGGTAGACCTCCTTGGAGAGGAGATGGCGATCATCAAACAGATGATGCTAATGGCCTATGACCCACAGTAGCCCTGTGTCTCACACCTTACAAAGTAAATAACCTTGTTGGGCCAGGATGGAACTCTCACAGTACATTGATGGCCACTGGAACCAAAAGTTTCTCAACTACTCCACCTTGCTCACTGACCAGATCATCTCCCTAAATTATACACGGGCTCAGACATTAGATATAAACTCTGGATTCCTCGAAAAACTTTGCTTGAATTTAAAAGCTTTGTTTGACCCTTCATGGATCATTACTTATTTACTCTTTGGTATCACAGTCTTAATTCTTTTCTTGCTCATAAAATGCCTTGTTCTACACTTCTGCAGACAAAACCAAGTAAATTACTCGGCGTATCAGGTTCTCAAGATGCTCAAGGATCCAGACTTCGACACCCCCCCACCCCCGAAGTCCGGCAAGTCTGCCTTGCTGATATCCGAGAAGTGGCTGTGTAACTTCTTGCCCTTCTCCTCCCTCACATGGTCTTCCCAGAGGTCACACCCTTCGAGGGCTGGTAATCAATGAAGCGACAAAACCAAGTAAATTACTCGGCGTATCAGGTTCTCAAGATGCTCAAGGATCCAGACTTCGACACCCCCCCACCCCCGAAGTCCGGCAAGTCTGCCTTGCTGATATCCGAGAAGTGGCTGTGTAACTTCTTGCCCTTCTCCTCCCTCACATGGTCTTCCCAGAGGTCACACCCTTCGAGGGCTGGTAATCAATGAAGCGTAAGATCCTGATGGTCAGGATGACCTAATACAGGCACAGTCCATCAAGCTGGGTGCCCTCTGAGGTGGGGTCAACTGTGTCGAGGCAAAGAACCTTGGCTCCCACTGACATTTCTATAATAAAAGGGGATGGATATGCAGGAGATGAAGTGCCAGGCTTAAGCAAAGGCTGCACTAGAGAACACAGCTTCCGCTTTGAGAGCACAGCTGGCGCTTCCACAAAATAGCCAACCTACAATCTGCCCAGATGGGGGGATCTATCAAGAAGCGACACACAAACTTATGGGACACTGGGGGCAGGGGGAGAGGTATAAAAGGCTTGCACTTCCCACCAATAAATGAGTCTGCAGCACTTTGCCTAGTCCCTGACCTCACCTGACTCCTGGTGTCTGTTTGTTGACTCTGCGCCTCTCACCCCCACCATGGCCAGAACCCTCTTTCCC
>NW_008343660.1:1154699-1156910 GCF_000622305.1 Nannospalax galili | reverse complement strand
CGCAAAAGAGCCAACCTATAATCTGCCCCAGACCTAGAGACTGATGACATGAGCAGCCTAGAAGAGAGGATATATCAGGGAGCAACACATCAGCTTATGGGACACTGGGGGCAGAGGGAGAGATATATAAGGCCTGCCCTTCCCAGCAATAAACAAGTCTGCAGCACCTCGCCTAGTGCCTGCTTCCACCTGACTCCCTGTGTCTATGTATTGACTCTCTGCCACTCACCCCCACCTCGGCCAGAACCCTCCTTCCGCACAGTCCCTTGTGGGCTGGACCCATGAGGAAACCTGCAACAGAGGCAGGAGGGAAGGGTATACAGGGAACCTAGGGGATAGAGGGAAAGAAGGAGCTCAAGAGAGGTAGGACCAAAGGAGAAGGGTATTAGTAAGGGAGAAAGGGGGGAAATGGGGACACCTTAAGTAGGAAAACTATGATGGAGGGGTGAGACAATGCGAGAGGTAAACAATGCATAGCTAGTTTTGAAAACCAGAGAGAACCATATTATTCCTACAACCTACTGACAAATTATACATAGCAGATCAAGAAATATATGTCTAGGTAAGGTTTATCTGAGAACAATTGGTCTTTGCCCAAGATTTATCTACATGACACACGGTAATTAAAAGTACCAAACTGGTGGAACTAACCTTCTTGCATGTTTAACAGACATACTTTGAAGCCTATAATAATTTGCTTAGAGGGACATAAAGGACAGTTTTTGCTCCTTGCTCTCCTAGGTCAACTAGCTCCAGGGGACTATGAGCATCTCTCAAAATGTCCTATAATGGTGGTGGATCACCTGTCCTCTTGATCAAGGAGGCCGAGGTGACCCCACCAGATGGACTTGAACCAGTGTCCAGTCTACAAAGAGGAGGGTCAACACAGAGGAATCACTTCCTCCATGCTTCCAAGAGAAGCCAACCATGGTTTAGCAGGACCTTTGATTTATCTTCACATAGGTGGAACTGGTAAAAGAAAGGAGCCAGGGGCTCTTCCCAAGCTCATGTGACCCCTTAGGAACAGACCCTCAAATGACTTTAAGAGTAAAAATAAATTGGATTATCTGGGCGAACTGTACATCCTTAAACACCCAAAAGGAAAGTATAACCAAAGATTAAAGGGGCCAATATAATTTCTTAAGAGTTCATATGCACAGCTAAAGGCTACATAACAAGCAACAATGCCAGACAGGCAATACCTTCTTTTAAGTTGTTGGCCAGGGTGGCCAAAGGGAGTCCCAGAGAGTAACCCAGCATAGGATTGGGAAAATGACCAGCAGACCCCAATCTTATCTAAAGGAATATTGACAACTGATTACTGCTAGATGAGGAACAGCTGACCCTCCTAAAACAAAGACCTCTAGATAGGCTGACTAGATTCACCAGAAGGGCAAGTAGTGGGGATTGGCTGGGGTGCCAACAATACAGCAGACATTAGCAGGGATATCAGAGTATAAGGGCTCTAGTGCGGGGAGGGAGGCTATGGGAGGGTGCTGTCTGGGAAGGGTGTATAGTCAAATGAGATGGTTTGGGATGTTCTGTGTGATACACACATACACACACACACACACACACAAAATCAACATTTTTTAAAAAAAATGTATCATATTTGAGGAGGAAGCATGGAAATTTACATCATGCTAATTAGTAGAGGTGATAAAAAATAACATTGAAGTCTGCCCGATGACTTTATAGACATACACAGGCACCAAGGATCCAAGTGCAACTGATTATGACTAGTAATAATCAGATATATACAGATTAGAGATGCAAGCGCCAACATCTCAGTGTAAGTAGCAAAATCAGTGAGTCTTTCCTCATGGAATGATGTATTCTAAAATGAAATGGAGATCTTTTTTAAAGGTTAAAAAACTCATTCAGTTTTATGTCTTACAGGGCTTATACTGAGTTCAACTGTATTACCTCTACTGTGAACCTAGAAACTTGCACCCACTTGTGAAAGAGATGTACTCTTGCTCTGGAGTGTGTTATTGAATATGTTAAAGCTGTAGTGAAATGAAGCTTCTAATCATGTAGTTATTAAAAATTTAAAAATGATTAAAAAATAATAATTCTTCAAGACATAAAAAGCTCCCTAATAATTAGTAGATGTGAAAAAAATTACCATTGAAATCTACCCGATGACTTTATAGACATACACAGGTGCCAAGGATCCGAGTGCAACCGATTATGACTAGTAATAATCAG
>NW_008343660.1:1143801-1154397 GCF_000622305.1 Nannospalax galili | reverse complement strand
TTCCATCCTTTCACCTTAAGGTAGTGCCTGTCCTTGAAGGTGAGATGGGTTTCTTGCAGACGGCAAAAAGATGGATTTTGTTTCTTTATCCAGTCAGTTAGCCTGTGTCTTTGACTGGGGAGTTCAGTCCATTGATAAATATTTAAGGTTATTATTGAAAGATGTATATTGGTTGCCATCATTTTGTTCACTGTTTGTGTTCTTTGTCTAATTTTGTGTTTTCTCAATTATACCTTTATTTTCTTTTGTTGCCCCTGGGGTGTAGTTGTTCCAGTCGCCTCTCTTTGTATTGCTTCAAGTATCTTTTGAAGGGCTTGTTTTGTGGACATGTATTCTTTCAGGCTTTCCATGTCATGAAAGATTTTTCTTTCCCCCTCAACTAAGTTAGACATTTTTGTTGGATAAAATATTCTGGTTGGCATCTATTGTCATTTAGAACTGGGAATACCTTGTTCCAGGTTCTTCTGGATTTCATAGTTTGCATTGATAAGTCAGCTGTAATTCTGATGGGCTTTCCTTTATATGTGACTTGTTTTTCTTTTGCTGCTTTCAGTATTCTCTCTTTGTTCTGTACATTTAGTGTTTTTACTGTGATATGTTGTGGGGAGTTTCTTTTCTGATACTGTCTATTAGGTGTTCTATGTGCTTTCTGTATTTGTATGGGGATGTCTTTCCTTAATTTCAGGAAATTCCCTTCTACAATCCTGTTAAAATCTGGTCAATACTATTAACCTGAAATTCTTCTCCTTCCTCTATGTCTATGATATGGAGATTTGGTCTTTTCATGGTGTCCCACATCTCTTGCATATTCCATTCTTGAGTTTTAAAAAAATGTTTTCATAGTCTTTGCTTGAGTGATTCAATTCTCCAACTTTACCCTCCAGTGTTGATATTCTGTTTTCCATTTCATTCATTCTAGCGGTGAGAGTTTCCCTGTTGCTTCAAGTTGGCTTATTGAGTTTTTCACTTCCTTCTTCATTTCTGCCTGAGTTTTCTTCAATGTTTCCATCTCTTTTGCAAATTCATTCAGAGTTTATCCCTATCTTCTTTCAGTTCTTTGATTTGTTTGTTTGTGAGTTCTTTAAATTCACTGAATTCCTTGATCATATTTATGATTGTTCTTTTAAATTCTGTGTCCTGGTTTATCTCTATGGGGTTCTCCTTGTAGAACTCTTCTACAGGATTGGTGGAGTTTGGTGGGGACATAGTGTTTTGGCTTTCCATTTTATTATTCTTTCATTGTGGTTTTGGCATGTGAATTTCTTTCATTTTTTGTTATTCTAATATGAGAATTAAGTTGAAGTATGCTTCTGTTTGTATTATTGGTGTGCCTTGGTCCTTTTCTTGTTGGTTATGTAGAGCTGGTTGGTCCAGGTTTCAGTTTCTCTCAGGTTTTATTTTGGAGGGAGCTATTGGCTTCAGATCAGCTGCTCTGGAGCACCCACAAAAGCCCAAGTCAGGTTCCAGTCAGCTACACTCAGGCTTCCCTCTAAGGTTTGGACCCCTACTAGTGGGAACTCAGCAAAATTTGGGAAGTTCCCTAAGGGGGGGGGCAGGTTTTGGAACTCTCAGTCAATCTGCTGAGTTCTCAGCCCCTATGCCAGAGGGAGGCTGGAAATAGGCACTCTCTGTTGGTCTTCTGAGATCACAGTACACAGATGAATGTTGGAACTGCCCTCTCAGGCTGTCTGCTAAGATCTCAGCCTTATCCTACCAAAGCCAAGTCTGCCCTGGTGCCTTGGGAGGGGCCTCATGCAATCCCAGTTAGGGGGTTGGGTATGGCACAATTAGGAGAAGCTCACCACCACATGGAGGCAGGATATGGGTCTTCCCAGGAAGTCCCCTGTGTTCTCAGCCCCTATGCCAGAGGGAGGCCAGAAACAGACACTTTCTGGTGGTCTGCTGAGATCACAGTACACAGATGAAGGTTAGAACCCACCCTTTCAGCCTATCTGCTAAAATCTCAGCCTTATCCTACCAAATCCAGGTCTGCCCTGGGGCCTTGGGAAGGGCCTCATGCAATCCCAGTTAGGGGGTTGGGTATGGTGCAATTAGGGGAAGCTCACCACCATGTGGAGGCAGGATCTGGGTACTCTCAGGCAGTCCTCTGAGTTCTCAGTCCCTATGCCAGAGGGAGGCCAGAAACAGGCACTCTTTGGCAGTCTGCTGAGATCATAGTACACAGATAGAGGCCAGAACCCACCCTCTCAGGCTCCTATATGTAGAACTTTTAAGTGTATATTTGTATACATAATAGGTACACTCATAATATTGAAAAATTATCCACAATTATATATATAGAACTGTCTATAAATATGTCATCCTGAAGATTATGATAATATATATTTGACTAAGTCAAACTAAATCTCTGAGTGGAAAATGAGGCAACTGAAACTGCTAGGCAATTCTGAAGTCTATTTCTGTCTCATAATGTATGTCCTAGAGGAAGATGACCACTGAAAACTAAATACAATCTAAATAAACATTTATTGAACAGTCACCAAATGTTAGGCATCATGCCAAGCATTTTACATATATTAGCTTATAAAAGTTATTCAGCCCTTCCAAGTAGGCACTTTATTACTCCTATATTAGAGATAATGAAATGAAAGCTCAGAGAGAATGTGATTTGTTAAGCAAAACGTGGCACAATGGTTTCAAAACCAAACACCAACACCAGAACCCCTGCATTAACCACTAAGCTATTAAGAGCCCTGGACATTCCTATATGAACAGCTTCCTAAGAAAATCCCCCGGTTTAGCCTTTGCACATTTCCAAGTGCATAGAAAACTATTTCACCTGTGCAAGTTGTTTATATACAGCTCTTTAGTATTCCAAAAATGAAGGCTTATACGACTCCAATCCCCAAACTAAAACATCTCTCTGCTGAATTTTAACTCCAAAGACATAATAACTAAGTTGATTCAATATCTCAGTGGCCTAACTCACTGCTACAGGTCTTAATTGTGTTGTGAGTGCCCTTCCCTTTCAGGTTAACCACATGATCCATTAAATACTCAGCACAAAGGCAAGATGACTCTAGAGGGCAACATTTAATTATGTAGTTTCCAACTAGTAATTATCTAAAATTAATTGCTGTTTTGTGAGTGTTTTGATCATACCAAACAATATTAACAATCACAATTCAATTCCAGAATATCCTCTTACTTTGCTTAGGTGTCTAGCTATCAGTTCAGTCTTGCCTTCTAGTGTGTGGGAAACATGTAACATGGTATAGCTAAATGAACTTTCATGAACTCCAAGGGGGTCTACTTGAAAAGAAAAGATATGCAACAATGTGAAAGAAATAATACAGAGAAGCCCAAGGGTACTCATGAAAAAAGCATTGGCCTTCACTGTGTCACTTAGGTCAACATTTGTGACTTCCATTATAGAGTCTACTGTCCCTAACGGTATAACCTCATCAAGAAAATTAAGAGCTCATTTTCCATGCTTTTCTTCAATCCCTAATGCCTGCCTGCTGTCAAAAGATAAGAGATCTAAGATCCTGTCCCACTTGAACAATGAGTCCAGTCAGCCGTTTCTTTGGTCTCTCAGGACTGTGATTTGCCTGTGTTCTTTTCTCACTAAAACAAACTTTTGAAAGTGAAGACCAGAGCCTATTATCAAAGATCCTTTGTAATTATTAACTACAGGAAATTTTTGTCCCCAGTGCCTATCAGATATTTAATAAGAAAACATAATTACTGCAAAATGTTTCTCTGAAACCAATAACCATTTCTCTACCTTTTTGATATAATAATTTATAATGAAATACCACCAAAAGTGTTTACCAAACACTAACTGATGACAACACCAGGACAAGGTTACAAACAAATGATACTTGCCTGTGGTCTCTGACATTCTCTGTTTTAAAGTGGGTATCATTATTATCAACAGACATGAAAAAATATGATTAAACTGATATTAGCTTCCCTGCACTCCTAGGCAATGTTTATCTGAGTTTCATACTCGCCAACGAAAATGTGTTTATTTAGCCAAATGAGACTGGATTCCACCTGATAGACAATCGTTTTAGTACTGACATTTCACTGTTGAAACTTGGCAGGATCAGAGTCTCCTCCAGCTCCTCAAAGAGCAGTAAACAGAAAACAGAAAAGCTTTAACCATTTTCACTATTTTTTGAGGGGTGGGAAGTTTTTAATGGACTTCTACTCTCTCTAACCTAATCTGTTCTAGATTTGCCTCTTGCAAGTCAACTTCATTTCCACTATCCTCCTTGTCCTCTACATCCACACCCTCTTTTCTTTTCTCCTACAGAGTTCAGACTGAAGTATGTCACATTCTTACAGAGTCTGAGCAGGGGACTAATAGAGCTGCCGCAACTTAGGAGTATAACCATCAAGCATCTTGGAGTCTAAAAGAAATGAATGGAAACTCAGTTCATCTTCAGGAATCAGTACTTTGGGCCATGAAATAAATATCAGCAACACAAAAGGAACAGATCTTTTATGTATGTGGGCAAACATTCTTCATGCATCATTTCTTCCAAGCTATCCCTTTAGTAAAGTTAAGGGATTATAACTTAGTGGTTAGGGTGGGCCAAAAGATCCTTATGAGCAAACAGCTTTACTTCAAAGCTTTTGGAGAGAGTGAATGGACAGGATAAAGTAGAAAAAGAAAAACTTACCACGGTGAAATGAAAAAAAAAAGAGAAAGAAATCATAAAGACAGCAGTCTGTAAAATAAAAACTTGCTGGGATGCCAAAGGTTCTTTACAGTTTTCTGTTCCTTAAATGTTCCACTGTAATGCTTTGTCCATGGAAGAGAAGGAGGTACAAAAGTCTTTGACTCCAAAAGTAAAACCTGACAAAACATATCCTACACATTTAAAAATGTAATGATAAGTCTGGCTTATGAGATCAAGGCCTCCTGTCTACATAGTGCGTTCTAGGCCAGCTCAGGCTATGGGAGACCTTGTCTCAAAAAAAAAAAAAAAAAGTAATGATAAGCAAATGCATTAGGCAGAGTTCCTCGGAGGAACAGACCAATAGAATGTTTGCTTATTATAAAGAGGAATTTGCTAGACTGCATGGACCTTAGGAACTGAGTAGTGCAACAATTGCTGTCTGCATGCCAGAGAAGCGGGGAACCTAGTAGCTGCTTGGTGGAAGCCATCCCAAGCCTGTGCTAAAGGCCCGAGGCTCCATGGAGAGTCACTCAAATTGAATTCACACTGAAAGACCAAAGAAACTGAGTCTGATGTCAGCAGATCATGGTAAAAGCATTCGTTGGGAAGAAGAGAAGGAGGGGCAGGCAGGAACAAACTGCTTTTTTCTTGATCTGGGCCACATCCTTGGAGGGTGCTGCCCACTTTGAGGATATAGTTCTTTCCTCCTCAAATAATCACCTCTGCCTCCACAGACACACTGTGTTTAAATCCCGCTCAAATTGATATCATGACCAACCATAACAACACCCTTTCCAGCTGTTGTTCTGGTGCACTGAGGATATACAACTAATTCCAGAGCCATCCATACACAGTCTTTGAGTCACAGAATTCTCCAGTCTTCAAGTTCCAAGGCAGAAAGTCTTAGCATCCCCAGTGTCTCCATGATAGCTATCATTATATATAATTATTCTTTGAGTCTGCACAGACCATTGGGCTTCTCCCTAAACTAGGTTTGCTAAAATATTCTGATCAGAGAGATCAGAAAACGCTTTGGATATAGTTTTTTAGACTATCTGGGACGACTACAAATTTTAAATGGAAAAAATGAGGAGCAGAGAGACAGATCCACTATGCAGAGGCAGTTGTGATTCCTATTCCTTTTGTACTGTAAAGAAACCTCAACTTCAATCATCTAATCTCATTTTGGAAATCACTTTCAAAAAAAATTCAAAGAAATTACATTAGATTGAAGATTTATATTTTCTTTAAGCGTGACAACTATACTATGCCCCAAGCGTCCCCAACAAAGTTCCCAAGCACTGGGACTTTGCCAGTGTTTCAGATGCTCCTGCCCCAATTCAAAGATGAGATTTGCATGAAAACAAGTCCAAAATAGTAAGTAAAATATTCTACATTTCTCTGAGGCCCCTTGCTCAATTTATTTAAGCGGTTAAATACAGAATCCATGGTTTGCCTTTTAAATTGTTCCTCACAAGCAATCTAATTAATATCTTATCTCTGGGCAGAACTATTTCATAAAGCAAGCCCCAAAGAGGGAGGTCTGCTTTTTTTCTTGAAATCTGGAGAATACAATCAACATCCATTTTCTAAGAATGAGAGTGTTAATAAATGAAACTGCAAAGTTGCATCCCCCACTGGGAACAATACCTTGCCAAGGAGTTATTTATAAATGAAAAAACCAAAGGGCAGTTGGTCCCCAATGCCAGAGGATAGTTCTGATGAGTGCCTCATGGAAGAGGGATTCCTATACACAAATTTATCAGAATTATCTCAAGCACTATGAAAACATATTAAATCTGAGTGCTCCTCTAGACCCTTGCCAGATTCTCAAGAGGCTAGCCCAGAAATACACATCCTCTCCTGGCCTCTTCTCTTCCTCCAAGATCTCATGTATCCCAGACTGCCCTGAACCACATTCAGTGTTTTCAATGTGATTCTGGGAGTTAAACCCAGGTTCTCAGGCATGGTAGGCAAGCCCTTTACCAACTGGGCTACATCTTTAACCTCAGAAATGTATATTTTCTTAAAGCTGCCCAGAAATTCTAGTGGCCTACCACATAGAAAAGACATTAACTAAGGAATGTATTTTTCAAGATGCAGATTCCAGTAAACAGCTTCAGCATTAGAAATAAAAGGTTCAAAGCACAAGATGTACATGTAAGCAAATATTATACCAGTGAAATATGCTCATTTGAGCTATTAATATCATTGAGTTAAAAGCCATTTTGAAATAGAAAAGAAAATGCTACAGTAAAGGCATATAAGACAGGAAAAGAAAGGCAAATTATTGGGCCTCCTTGCAGGCCACCGGTATCAGAAACTATGAGGACAGGAATCAACAAGCAAGTCAAGCTGCCTACAATGCCACCTGGTGAGTCTGATGCAATTTGGAAGACGGATAAGAGTAAATAATTTTACTTCCTAGACACTGTGACAACTGTGGCATGTTAGAAAAAGGGACTCCTGAAGATACAATGCTCAATGCTTAGAATATTTCTGTTCCCAAGAGAAGACAAATCCTCTCTGAGAGAGATGGTAATGGGCCTAAGCAACTGGGGACTCTCATTTCTTGACATTTGCAAATACCCTTTTTTATTTTTATTTATTTTTGCTTTTTGTGTACAAGTGTTTTGCCTGCATGCATGTAAGTGTACCTGTGTCATGCAAAGCCTGTGGAGGCCAGAAGAGGGCACCAGATCCCTTTGAACAGGAGTTATAGACTGTTAGTCACCATATGGGTACTGAGAACCAAACCCAGGTCCTCTGCAAGAGCAGCCAGTGCTCTTAACCTCTGAGCTATCTCTCCAGCCCCTGCAAAGGCCTCTTAAAAAGCTTACAGCAGGGGCTGGAAAGATGGCTCAGTGGTTAAGAACACTGGTTGTTCTTGCAGAAGAGCCGGGTTTGAATCCCAGCACCCACATGGCAGCTGACAACTGTCTGAAACTCCAGTCCCAGGGGATCTGACAGCCCCTTCTGTCCTCTGTGGGCATGGCACGACACGGGTGCATTAACACACATGCAAGCAATACACTCATACACATAAAATAAAAAAATAAAAAAGCTTACAGCAATATCTTCTAGATTAAAGCAATGAACTTACTTAATGTATTGGTTAATTTATGTGAATTTTTGCCTTGTCTGACCAGCAGAAAGGCAGAAAGAAAGAGAGAGAAAGAGGGAGACTGGGACTGAGAGAGAGAGAGAGAGAGAGAGAGAGAGAGTCCTTCTTTATCCTTCTGTCCACTTCCTTCTGCTCCTGTGAGCATTGGAAATGTGTCTTCCATCCTAAATGGTATTACAGATATACCTCTCAACCCTTGAAACTTAGAATATTTCTGTAAGTAGCTGAGATTTTTAGAACAGTGTTTCTCTGTTTGTTTTCTCATCACCAAACCTCTAAGGAAGCTTGTAAAACATTTTTCCCTTTCATCCATTCCCTCACATGATAATAATATAAACATAGGGTGTAGACATTCATGTACTATGTATTTATCTTTGCTTTACATACTGAAAATGTTTTTTTTAATTTCATTCTATTTTATTTTTGTGTGTATGAGTGTATTGCCTGCATGTAAGTGCACCATATTCCTGCAATGCCCACAGAGGCCAGAAGTGGACATTGGATCCCCTGGAACTGGAATTACAAATGGTAACTGCTATGTGAGGACTAGGGTCCGAACCTAGGCCCTCTGCAAAGTGGCCAGTGTTCTAAACCACTGAGCCATCTCTCCAGTCCCAAGAGAAGATTTTTATGTTCCCAAATTAACTTGCATCCCCTCCCTTGAGGGAGATCACTTTATTGAGAATGCACCTCTGAACACACCTTGTTTTAGAACCGTAAATACAATCTTGTTCGGATACACTAGATGTAGATATCCCATTAATTTTCCTGGATCAAATAAAATCTAGATTAGCGATCAAATTTTCATTTGATTAAGCAAAGCCCACACTCAGTCACTTCAGGCACTCTTGTCCAGGGTGACACAGTACTGGAAACTGGAAAGAAGGACTCTGGTTTTCCTCATATCAGCCACTAAGCTGCTTGTAGGCCTGCCATCTCCAGAGGTCTGCAGGGAAGCAGAGCAGAGGTTTCTCCTTCTGCCCCTTAGTCCCTCAACAAACATTCTCACAAAGCATACATACCACAGCTGTTTCAAGGGTGGGAATTGCTGCTTTATCAATTCATTTCCTCCTTGTTCGGTCTAGACCTTTTTTAAAAGTCCTTTAATTAAGCTCTCCGTATGCCAGGCAAACCCAGGTCCACGTCATGCACAACTGTCCTCTGGAAGTAGGAATCAGGTGCGTGCAGGTACTTTCCATCCTCTGGATTCACCTACAAGCCAATTTATGTCTCAGCTGTTTTTCTGGTTTCGTATAGATTCTTGGCTTTCCAGAAGCTAGGTTAGGGTAGATTGAAAAGAACAATTTAAAATCCTGTGGAAACCTCCCCTGAAATCTACCTATTGGAAGAGCTCTTGTTTCAGAATGATAGTAGTCAATGTAAAGGGGCAGTTTTGACTTATTTGGGATAAGGGTTCTAATCTCACCACCACCAGTTAATAACTATGGAACTTCTATGATCCAACATGCTTATTTGAAAATTGAGAAGAGTGATGCCTATTACAGAGGGTCATTGCATAGCAAGGCCACCGAGCCAGGGCCACTGCATAGCAAGGCCACCGAGCCAGGGCCACTGCATAGCAAGGCCACCGAGCCAGGGCCACTGCATAGCAAGGCCACCGAGCCAGGGCCACTGCATAGCAAGGCCACCGAGCCAGGGCCACTGCATAGCAAGGCCACCGAGCCAGGGCCACTGCATAGCAAGGCCACCGAGCCAGGGCCACTGCATAGCAAGGCCACCGAGCCAGGGCCACTGCATAGCAAGGCCACCGAGCCAGGGCCACTGCATAGCAAGGCCACCGAGCCAGGGCCACTGCATAGCAAGGCCACCGAGCCAGGGCTTCTCTATTGGACCATTGGAAGGGAGATGTGAAAGAGTGGGGAGAGAGTATAAGAACGAGAAAGCAGAAGTTATGTTAGCCTAGTTGTTAGTTGGACTAGGAAGCTTTATTTTCTAATCCAGCATTTTCAGCAATAAAGCTATGTATTTTTACTCATTTTTTTACAGTTCTGAATGTAAAAGGTGAGGATGAAGTGAAAGAAGTATAAACATATTTAACAACCATTGACAACAATACAGCCAGCTGTGATTAAAAATAAATGTCAGGCTGACTTCCATGGATAATATGCCAATAATGATGAATTTGGCTATAGTTCAATAATAAATTCCATTACTTTAGTGGTAGCCACCAACTGAAAATATATTCTAGACCATTATCTTAAAACATAATGTGTATTTTTGGGAGGATGGAGAGATAACTCAGAGGTTAAGAACACTGACTGCTCTTACAGAGGACCCGGGTTCCATTCCCAGCACCCACAAGATGGCTGCCAACTGTCCATAACTCCAGTTCCAGGGGAATCTGATGCCTTCTTCTGACCTCCACAGGCATTGCACAATATAGGTGCACTTATATACATGCAGGCAATACATTCATAAAATAAAAATAAAATAAAATATTAAAACATAATATGTATTTTTAAAAGGCCATTGCAGAGGTTCAAGGAGAACTCATGAAAATCCCTAGCACAGGGCCTGGTGTCAGGGTAGGGTGAATAAATGGCAGCCTTGCCATTGTCAGCACTGGCTTGACAACACAAATGTGAGTTTTCAGGTTCACTCATTCAGAACTAACCAGAGAAGCATAAGCAGTTCTTCAAGAAAACTTCATTGTGAGGACCATCCCCAACCCCAATTGACATCTGCAAACAGATACTTTTCTTTTTTAATCTTTTACAATTTTATTAGAATTTTAAAGAAAAAGAAATCCTCAGGGCAGGCGAGCTGGTAATCTTGGCAGCTGCCTTGAGGAGGTGAATG
>NW_008343660.1:1142148-1143723 GCF_000622305.1 Nannospalax galili | reverse complement strand
AAGGAAGGAAGGAAGGAAGGAAGGAAGGAAGGAAGGAAGGAAGACACATGAGGCCAAGCAGGTTTAGAGGTCAGACACCCGGCTCACTGGCAGCCACATGGCTGGGAGAAGGAAGCTTTAGAGAAAGTAAAGAAATACAAGATGCTAGGCTGAAACCCAAAGCCTTAAAGAAAGCAGGTTTAGTAAGAAAGACATGAAGAAGAAAAAGGGAAATTACGAATCCCTGAATTCTTCAGGGAAGTGGGCATCTTACAGAGTACATGGCTGTAGCTAGAAGTTCTGCACCCGAAGGCAGGATTATAAGCAGGAAAAAGTTGCTATCTGATTAATGCACTAGGTATCCTGCCCATCTGTTTAGCATAGCCTGCCTTCCTAGGGGTGGTGCTATGACCAGATGATTGACCAGTTAAACTTACATAAAATGGAGACACTCAGGGCATTACATTCCCACTGGCTCTGGGACATAAGTCAAATATTTGACTTGTTTTGATTTGAGGCTCATATTGGGTCCTTAGAATCCCAATTTGATGGCATTTGGCTGCCTCTTATCTATCCAATTAGGCAATTTAGGAGGCATGGACCCACCTTCTCATAGCTCAAACACAAGCCATAAGGGTCTGAAGGAAGTGGCCAGGAGGAGAGTCTTAGAAAACAAAGCAGAGGAATTCCTAAGTGAACAGCCCAAAAAGCAGACAGCGGTGGAGACATTTGGCTTTCCTCTTGCAGCCCCTATGCATTTCCATCACACTGTAGCCGAGTGGCTCAGTCACTTTGACCTGATTCCCTGGAATAATCAAAACACAGAACTGGCTTCAAACTAGTTAGCAAGAAAGATGACTGAACTATTAAACAGATGAGGGCTAACACTCATCCACTGACATTCCTGGGACTCTCCCAACTTTGGATTTGCTGTACCGCTCTTATAAGTGATTCAGTCAGCAGGGACTAATTAGCAGCCCTGGCACAGGGGAACAAAGTAGGAAGACTTTTGTTGATAGTGTGCTAAGCGAGCCTGTTTGAAAAGTCACAGCTCACCCAGCTTCCCACCAACCTCCACTTTGCACTTCCCAGGAACAGTGCCACACACATCAGAATCCATGCTGGCAGGGCTACTGCAGCCTCCCCATCAAAGGCCCAAACAAACCACGGAAGCAAACAGCTGTTTGTTCTGTACGACTTCTACACTTACTGCTAGGAGGCTAGTGGGAAACTATCAGTTGGTAACTTTCTTTGATGTACTTGAACTGATAAATAGATATATGGATATCACCTTAACCAGCAGTTACTCCTTTATTTGGCACAAAGAATTTATAAAAGAACGTGTACTGTAATTGTCTTACTAATCTGTAGTCACTGTGATTTTTGCTCAAATGATATTGATTATGAAAGATTTTCAAAATCTTCCTTCCCCTGAGTGAACCAGTGAGAAAACCTTACACCTCTCAGGATTGTTACAGTAAGTTTGTGCAATCCTCTGTATGACGGTCCAATGTATTTTGCAGTTAAGGTGGGAGGGACAGAAGGATGATGTGTTTCATCAACCTAGGCTCTTAAGCAACCTCCTGCTCAAGCTGA
>NW_008343660.1:1129383-1142077 GCF_000622305.1 Nannospalax galili | reverse complement strand
ATACTCTAACACCTACGAGGAAATCTCTGGTAAATAAATCTCTTTCCATGTTTGGGACAGTCTTTTTTTTTTTTTTTTTTTTTTTTTCCCTATTCTTCCTTTGCTGTCTGTTTTTCTTCCCCATCAAGCTGTGGTGGTTTAAATGAGAAATATTCACTACAGGCTCATATATTTGAACACTTGGTCCCCAATTGCCACACTCCTTGCAGAGGTATAAGAACAGCCTGCTGGAGGATGTACCACTTGGGGAGGACTTTGAGAGTTTATAGCCCTGCCCCACTTCCAGGTGCTCTCTGCTTCCTGTGCATGCTTGAAGATGTGAGCACTTAGCATTCTGCTCTGGCTGCCTCTACTGCCATGCTTCCCCACGATGATGGACTCTCAATCCTCTGGAACCAAAAGCCCAAATAAACTCTTCCTTCTATAAGTTGCATTGGTCATGATGTTTTATTATAGCAACAGAAAAATAACTAATACACATGCTTTATGCAATTGCCACTTTCTTTTTTACTTTTAAAAAAATATGCATTATTTTTATGTGTATGAATGTATTGCCTGTATGTGTTTAAGTACACTTCGTGTTGTGCAATGCCCACAGAGATTAGAAGAAGGCACTGGATCCCTTGGAACTGGAATTATGGTCAGTTGTTAGCCACCATGTGGATGCTGGGAATCAAACCCAGGTCTTCTGCTCTTAATCACTGAGCCGTCTCTCCAGTCCCTAATTTCTTTTTTTTTAAAGAGAGGAATGTTTGACAAAATAATTTTGCTGATTCTCCACTTCATGCATTTTTACTTACCACCACTTTCCTGAATGATGCAGCTCCATGACCTTCCACTAGCTCCCACTGAAAATGTCTGAATATTGTTTGCACAATACAAATCTTCAGGATTTGTTATTATCCAGAAGTAGCATCATCCAAGAATGAACCAGAATTCTCCAATCTCTGATGGAAGACTAATTTATTTTTTGAATGTCAAAATACACACGTAAAAGGTCAAGACCTATAACATGACCCTGGTATTGCCATCTTAGGAGTTAAGAGCACAATCAAGTATTATACTGAAATGACCTACAGCAGGAACATCTCCTTTGTACTCTAGAAGCCAGGAAATCTGGACCGCTGTCAGTCATGTGCACAAGCTGCCAGATGTAGATGTTGCCCTCCCCCCACCAACATGCTCCCCATGTGACCTTGCTGCTCAGATTTCCAGATTTCCTCTGTTGAAGTAATGCATTCCCTCAAGATACCTCCACCCAAACACAGCCTATTTTGTTTGAGCCATTCTTATCAGCTCATTTATAGCAGCACAAGAGACTCCTACAGATTTCTCCAACTGTGCTTTGCTGTGCACCATATCTTAAATTTCTAAAGGTTTTCATGAGACACAATCAGTAATTCAAATCAATTATGTGGAATATCTATGTTGCAACTCTTTTTTAAAGATGTTGAGAATTCTTAATTCTTTCTGCTCTGGCTTCCGGTAGGCCATGTGTCCCCACCGTACTTCTCTTCTCATGGTTTCTGTATCATTTACAGAAAAACAATTATAACTTTCTAATCTGCCTGTGTGGATCTCACTTTCACATTTATAATTTATAATTCTCAAACCATATTGCAAATTTCTCATGAGAAGGACCCTGTCTTTATGTCTGTAGTATTTCCAACAGCACTTATCCAATGTTGAGTAAATTAATAAGTGTTTATTCACCTAACTTTTTATCTTAACTAATATTTCATCTATACTGTAGGCTTTAGGTCATAAATTTTATTATTTAAGGAACATATATCAGCATTATAGATTTGTGATATTATTAAGGGAATTAGTCATAGTAATAGTAGTTCAGAGGTAACTAATCTCACAGGCCAACAAAAATAAATTGAAAATATAATTTACGATCTGTATATATGATTAGGTAACAGCATGAAGAGGAAAACGTGATGAGGGATAATGGAACAACCAAAAGCTTCAGGAAAGGAAAGGCTAATCCGAACTCAGAAAAAACAAGCAGTGATGATGCGTTTCCCCAGTACTGAAACGATCCTCCTAAACCGGAGTGTTCTACTCATAGAAGAACCCCCCTGGGCATCTACCCAAAGGAGGTACTAGTTACTGAGTACTACTCTAAAGCAGATACTGTTCTAAGTCTTTTACATAGATCGTAAATCAGGCCCCAAGATTTAGGATTAATACCCTTATCAGAAGGAGAACTAAGGTCCACAGAGAATAAGTAGCTGAAGGTCCTAAGATTGGTAAAGCCAAGATCTGTGCCTGACATCCAGTCCTTGAGTCTGTGTTTCTATAGAAAGCAATCCGTGGTGTACAAAAAGGCTTTAGACTGTTTTCTTAGTTATTTTAGCCTCAGTATATTTTCCTCGAAAGGGAAGAAGTGTTGAAAAAAGATCTGTGAGTCAAACCAGAAAGTCAAATGCAGTCTTTTTTTCCACATGTTACAAATCTGCTTTCTTTAAAAAAATAATAATAATAATTGACTTGAAACTCGCTGATGGTAAATAAATATGATAATGAATTCAGGAAGTGGCTGAGCCTGGTTCTAACCTGAGAAAAGTGAGTTTGAATCCAAACACCCAAAAGCATGCATACCACCAGAGGGTTCCCATTATCTCTACTGTAACACAAAGCTGAAAATGTTTCTTTAATAATGTGCTTTGCAGCTGTATCAAAAGTCATATTACTTTTCACTCTATGAAAACAGTGTGTGGAAGTTGATATAAATTTTACTCAGGTGTCTGGATTAAGCTTTCCACCAAGCATATGGAGAGCTCATAAAAACATGAAACATTTCTATTCACAAGATATTTTATTATGACTTTAATAAAGTATAAAATTATTCTCATTAGATTTATGACTTGAAACGGAATAAGCTAATGTCACAATATGGCTATCTTTGAAAATCGACAGCTTTAAGGAAAAAAAAGGCTTATCTCTGCTCTTCATTGCCTAATTACATCAACATAGGCCCTGACAAGCATGATGGTCACTTTCATCATTGCAGGATTAAAGTTGATGATGACACCACAATCTTATGATCACATCGTCTTAACTGAGGTTGCAGACTCACCATGCTGGGGAAAAGAGGGCTAAGAATCACACACCAGTTCTCAGGTCCAGGAGCTGAGCATCAAAGGCCTGCACAACCTTAGCATAGTTTCTGCCTGAATGGAAGAGAGGCATGACTTTGATGAGCACAAACAATACCCTCCACACATTTTTGTTATGAACATCAATTTTTTTTAAAAATAAACATATCAACTCATAAGCTTAAAAAAATCAATAAATTCAGATTTTAGCTTGAAATTTTTCTGCCTAAACAAAAGTGACAATATAAGTATTCTTATAGTATTTTAGATTGAAATTAACACATTTAGGAGAAAACTCATTGTGTTAGCTGTCAATACTGTGACAAAATACTTGAGATAGTCAACTTTAAAAAATAAAAGGTTTATTTGGGGATCAAAATTTTGGAAATCCAGTCCATGGTTTGTTGGCCCCTGCTGCCAAGCCTGCTGCACCTCATGGCAGAAGGCATGTGGTGCAGCAAAGCTGCCCAGCCCATGGCCAAGAAGAAAAAACAGAGAAAGAAGAAGAAACATCCCACAGTGCCCTTCGAAGGCTTGCTTTCAGTGACTTCAAACCTCTGATGAGGACCTCCTCCCAACTTCCCACCAGCCTGCCCAGGGCACCTGCCTGGGAACAGAGTCTTTGGAACACCCACACCCACACCGGGGAACTTCACAGAAACCTATCAAGCTTCTGCTTATGTGGGACTGCCTTCCAGATGCTAAGAGCGATTCAAAATAAATAAATGAAAAATGCATCTACTTCTATAGAGGTTAAAACATAGATAAAAACACATAAATGAGTCAGACGAGATGCTTAATAGATAAAGACCCCAAAAGGTCATGAGTACTGAAGGGAGAGAGATCATAGAGTAATCATTTTAAAGTGGGATACAACCCTATATAATTTAAGTTCCAGTGTTTTTATTTTGAAGGTAAGGAAATAAGGCCAGAAAGGTTCAAAGTGATTTTTATAGCAAAAAAAAATCACTCACAATGGAAAATGGGTGAAAACTGAAGATTACTATAGTATGCAAAGTAAGTCAAATATAGAAAGATAAATATCACATTTTCCCTCATATGGTGTGAATGCATAAAGGAGGGAACCGGCAAGGGGAACAGAGGGGCCGGATAGAGCAAAGGCAGTAATGGAGTGGGAGTAAATATGGCCAAAGGACAGGAAATGCTTGAAAGGAATTGTCTATATGGTACCCAGCTCTATGTGCAATGGCTATATGGAAGTAAGCAAAGAAAAACAAATATATAGATTTTTTTTTTAAAGACAGAAAATCACTGGCGCACACCTTTAATACCAACACTCGGGAGGCAGAGGCAGGCAGATCCCTGTGAGTTCAAGGCCAGCCTGGTCTACATAGTGAGTTCTAGGACAGCTGGGGCTACAGGGAGACCCTGTCTCAAAAAGACCAAAAAAAAAAAAAAATCACTCACAAGTAGTTCAATGACTGTTCAGAGTACAACTTACTTGTTATAAGTAAACACTACAGAGGAAATAAAAGAAAAAAACTAAAAGTAATGCCTCCAGAAACAGCGAATTTTTAAGAATGGGGATAAATCAGTTTAAGTCAAAATTTTATTTATAATTATAAAAATATTGCTTGTTGTAGTGGTTACACTAACATATTTATACCTTCAAAGCAGTATAAGTAAATACTATTTTAAATGATTACATACACCTTTAAAGAGTCTCTCACAAAATTGTTTTCATTCAACCTATTTTATTGTCCCAGAAAACACAAGCCAAAAATCTTTGAAAACTGGAATTGTCATTTAAATGATTTGCCCAGAACCTTTTCAGAAAGACAGAAAGACAGAGAAAATCCAAGATTAAAATTAGAGCAATTTTATTAATTGCTGTTCAAAATGCCAAATTTACATATGCCTAAGTAAATCTAAATGGCAGTTCTGACCACTAGGCATTTTTAGACAAATTTGGAAAAATCACCTACACGCCTTATCTTTAGGAAAACAACTTAATATTCCAAGCATTTGCCTTTTTGTCAAAGATAATAAATTTGATTAAGCTTATATAAACTATACTGTACTAAGCAGCATAATAACTAAAAACACATGGAGAATGGAGCAAACTTATTCACTGCATCAGTTCCAAATTTAAAACTAATGCCATATATGCTTGACTTGGAGACATTTTTTTAGCCTTTTTAAAGCTGCTATTCATTAAAAGTTCAGTGGGTTGCCTTTTAATAATAAACCTATAATCACTACAAACTGTCACTGTATCTGACCAAAATCATGACGAAAAGCCAGTGGCTTAGACCTGTGTGCAGAAGCCCCACAAGTCGGGGGGATGGAATTCAGGGGCTGTGCCAAGACCTGCTCCAGCCCCGCAATTGGAACAACCTATTTGACTTTTGGTAGTTGAAACCTCGACCATCTGAGCATCTCTTAATCCACAATGACTATTAGCCATGAGCTACTATGTTTCCAAAATAGTAGAAAGCCACCAGGAAGCCAGGGGCTTGGTTACCATCTCAGTCTTGCTGGAAAGTTCTTAGACTACAACTGTTTGTTCTTCACAGCAGTGGTTTTCAACAGTCTTGCCGGTTCATGTCGTGACTTCCAATAAGGCTGCGACTAGGGAGACGCTGTCAAAAACAATCAACAACAGCAACAAAAAATACATACATACATACATACATATATACATACATACGTACATACATATATACATACATACATATATACATACATACGTACATACATATATACATACATATATACATACATACGTACATACATATTAAGAGATCTAACACTGTCTTCGAGCCTCCACAGCACCAGGCACCCATGTGGTGCACATACATACATACATATATACATACATACGTACATACATATATACATACATACATACATACATCAATGTTTGGAAAGGAAGTCTTTTCACATAAATACTAATGTTTCTATCGCAGATATGCAGGCAATGCAACCTGAAATTAGAGTTGGGCAAAAGTGGCTATTTCTAAACACATATGTCCATGTCCAAGATAGAAGTTTGTTCAGCCTTCCTGTTGCTGTGAGGTTCTAGTCACTCAAAGCTCAGTTGGGGGTCAATCGCCAAAGCTGCCAACACACTCCACACAGCATATACTTGGCCTCTACACAAAAGCCTCATGCCAGCTGAAGACCCTGCCTTCATAGCCTTCAGTTCAAAGATGGCTCCTCTCTTCTCATCTTTAGTCAGGCCCTGTCCCATAAGGAATCAGGTCCCTGAGGCCCAGTATACATATATCAGCCAATCTGCCCCTTCCTGTAGTATTTTGGACCTCTAGGAGCCTGGAGCTCTTTGCTCCAATAGCCTGAGGCCTGCTTCGGTGTCTGCCTAGCCCCTTCCAGGGGATCAACCCTCCCAAAGGCAGATGGAGCCATTAGATAGCCCTTTAGACACCACAGGCAGCTTTTGTTTAGAGGGTGGCTAGGACACTGTTACATAGGGAGTCTCCACATTTACAGGAGCAGCTTTTCATAGTAATGGATGGGGCTTCAGATAGGGAGGAAACAGGGCAGGCCACTCTTTGACCCGTTAAGGATTATGGCACAGGGCCTATGCCCTTAACTCTGGGGAAAATCATGAAAGTGTCACTCCTGTCCCTGGTAGTGCAGTGAACGTGTGACTTAAGTTGAGATTTATTACAGCTTTTGTGATACTTGTAAGTTCATCACTCTTCTATACCCCACTGTTACCATCTTTCTCTTTCCCTAGCTTACCTCTAAATGTTTCTGGATTATTCTCCCCATCACCTACGACTCTCCATCCTCTTAGGACATTTTGAGAGATTTTGTACTTTTCCTTAGAAGCCTTCAGAGGCTCTCCTGCACTTTCTGATTGACTTCTAACTCCCTAGTATGGACATGAGGGTCTGCAGCCTACTGCTGCAGTGCCAGCTTGTCAATCACAGAAGAGAATCACACCCTCCCACACCTCTGTTCCCTTGCACGTGCACTCTGCTTGGTCTGCAGCACTGTTTCCAGATGCTGGGCTCTCTTACTTTCCCTCTCCATTTTGGAAAACCTTTAAAACCTCAGATTCAGACATTCATGCCCTGTGTCCCAGGGGGCAACACCACCATCACCACCCCTGCTTAATCTCTGCTTAATCTGAAAACTAAAGCCTCTTAAGGAAAGAACCAACTCTTTTACCTTTGTAGTGCCATTGCCAAGCACACAGATAATATCTGTAAATTATTTTTAAATCACTGTAAATAGTTATATATAAGGCACTCAGAGTATGAGAATCTTCTGTAGCCATTTTGAAAGCAGAAAATCACTTTCTGTTTTCAGTTTGTTAGAGTTGTATTTAGTATTCTTAGCATTATAAAATAAAGGCCCTAAAGGTAAAAATGTGCAATTTACCTAAGTGAAAATAGTACTAGTAAACAAACACTGTGAAAAATATTCATGCGTACTGGTAATCAAGAAATGCAAATTAGAGCAAAATTGAGAAACACATTGCACATTAGACTAGCCAAAATATTTAATGACAAAACCTAAGGTTGATTAGAGTGAAATTACTACATTTTTAACTGTTTCTGGCATTGCAAAATGATAAGCCTGTCTGGAAAACAATCCAGCCATATTACTTAGAATCCATGAAGACAGTCACGCCTTTTCACTCAGGAACTGAACTCCAGACATTTAGCCTACACAATGCAACTCTAAAGAATCAGCAATGGTGTATCACAATAGCAGCACTCTGAAAACGGTCTGGTTGTTGAATTGTCTTACTATATAAACATAAACTGAGATGTAGGAAAACCACATTATAATCAACAAGGAAGTCACACTACAAGTGGTTTATAAACATCTTCATATCAAATATAAAATAAACATTGAGAGCTAGCTCAGTGGGAGAATGCTTGCTAGTATGCACAAGGCCCTAGGCTCTATTGCCAGGGCTGCAAAAATATCCTTCAAAGACAAAATAATATAAATATTCAATAGACAATTAAAATTGCTCATTAGTTTTCAAAAAATTCAAACTAAAACCAAAATAAGCTATCATTTGCACTCGTCAACTGACAAAAGAGAAATCGGACAACCATCACATATGACTCAACAGTTTTTCCTTTAGACTACATTCAACCAAGAGAATTGGAATTGCACTAGGAGACATGTATATGAGGGCTCATAGCAGCCCATTTTTGTAAGACCAAAATGCTAGAAATAGCCCAAGTATCCATCAAAAGCATATAGATAAATAAATTAAGGTATCTCTCACAATGATAAGCCATAAATCAGTTGAAATGAATAAACTATACATAACGACACAGAAAACCTAGACTTAAATGTTGAGTGGATAAAACAAGTCATAAGAAATTGTATAAAATATTCCATTTATAAAACTTTCAAAAAATAAAACACACTAAATTCACTAATTACTGACTAATTTGTTGATTAGGGTTATACTCTTATGGAAAACTATAAATAAGGCAAGGAAAAGAAAGACCAAATTAGGAATAAGTCCCTCTTTGGAGTGTAATGAAAAAGGATTGGAAAGAGATGAAGGGACTTTCAAGGTCAGTGAGTGCTCCCTTCAGCAGCACATACATGAAAATTGGAATGGCAGAGATTAGCACGGCCCCTGAACTGAGATGACATGCAGGCATGAAGCAGTCCATCAAAATAAATAAAAAAACAGGCAAACAAATGTAGGTGACAGTTTATACTTCTTTAACTGGGTGGTTAGCATATGAGAATTTATTGTATTATTATTCTTTAAAGCTCATTAAAGTTTTAAATATTTTGTACCCATTTAGTATACAATTAAAAAATCTTTCTTAAGGCTGGGAAGATGACTCAGTGGTTAATAGCACTGGCTGCTTGTACAGAGGACCCGGATTCATTTTCCAGCACCCACATGGTGGCTCACAACCATCTTTAATTCCAGTTCCAGGGGATCCAACACCCTCTTCTGGCCTCCACAGGAACCAGGCATGCTTATAGCACACATACATATATTCAGGCAAACATTCTACACATAAAATTAAGTAAATTTGTAAGAGTTTTTTATTAATTTTTAAAAATTTTATGTGTGTGTATTGCCTGCATGTAGGTTAGTGCACCCATGTAGTGCAATGCTCGTGGAGGTCAGAAGAGGCTGTTGGATCCCCTGGGACTGGATTTATGGAAGTTGTTAGCTGCCATGTGGGTGCTGGGCTTTGAACCCAGGTCCTCTGCAGGAGCAGTCAGGGATCTTAACCCCTGCATCATCTCTTCAGTCCCGGTTTTACCATGTTTAAAATACATTATCTGAGAGTTTCATGCAATGTATGAAACCTATGCATCTTTGTATTTTTAAGGAATCTGCTTTCTAGACAGTAGGTCAGTGATACACACAGCAACTGTGACAGCATGCACAAGATCCACTCAGGTGCAACCCAGACAAAATCCCAGCTTGAAAGTGGGAGTTGGGAATGAAGTCTCACCTCTAGCTGAGGAGCTATTGGCGTGTGATAGCTGCTGAGTCTGCACTTTTCCATGTCTTCCCTCTACTGATCTCTTATTTCCCCCACTGCCCTAATTTACTTTCTATTGCTGTGGTAAAACAATTTGACCAAAGGCAACGTGGGGAGGAAAGGGTTTATTTCACCTTACATTTCAAAGGGACAGTCCATCTCCTTGAGAGAACTCAGGCAGGAACTGAGGGCAGGAACCCGGAAGCAGGAACTGAAACAGAGACCTTGGAAGAATGCTGCTTACTGGCTTGCTCCCCAGGCCTGTGCTCAGTCTACTTTCTTGTACAGCTCAGGACCACCTGCCAGTGGGTGGCACTACCTATAGTGGCCGGAGCCCCCCAACTTTGCTCAACAATCAAGAAAATGCCTCACAGACATGCCCACAGGCTAATCCGTTAGGGGAAATTGTCCAGTTGATGTTCCGTCTTCTGAAGTGTGTCAAGTTGGCAACTGAAGTGATCCAGCACCTCCCACCCCACTCCTGCACTCTGCCGGCATCCTTGTTTGAGAGTAATTCTTTCCCCAGACTGTACCAGAAAGTTTCTTAGAGTGTGCCACAAAGGATGAGCCTGGGAAGTTGGGAGCAGTCTTGTGTTTTTTAAAAAATTATTATTTTCATTTTATGTGTATGTGTGTATTGCCTGCCTGTGGGTAAGTGCACCCATGTCGATCCAATGCCACCATTGGATCTCTTGGAACTGGAGCCACAGACAGTTGTTAGCTGCCATGTGGGTGCTGGGCTTTGAACCCAGGTCTTCTGCAAGAACAACCAGTGTTCTTAACCACTGAGTCATCTCTCCAGGTCCCAGTAAGATATTATTTTTAAAAGCAGATGATAAAATAGCAAATATAGTATATCATAGTATAATCACATCCCTATATAAATGGTCATAGGTGGTATGAGAGGAGTGAATCAACAGAATGGCTGCCATCAGTAGTCTGGGAAATGGATACAGAATGACTTTTGCTTGATTGGAAAGATGGAATTTTAACTACAACCATGTATAATTGCCACATAACCTAAGAAAATGATAACCTCATTCTGGAGGAAAAAAAATGGGTAGACTCATGGACTAGCATTTAATGACATATTTTACTCATAGAGGTGTTTTTTTTTTTTCATGCAGTTCTTCTTGTCCCTCTTCCTAGATGTTCTCATCACTTCAATGACATTCAGTGCCTAAGAAATCATTAATTGACTGAAAGATACAAAAGAGTGGGCAAAGATAGCAAAACACTTGGCTTTGCATTTTAAATTTAACAGTCACTCACAGGGGAAAAAAGTTGGAAATCATGGCTATTGATTTGCCAGACTATACATTTTGGAAGTCATTGAAGCAAGTTGAACTTAGAGTTTATGCAGTTGATAAATGATGATAACTATAGTCAATAAAAAGCTAGGCTATATGTAAAAAATCCTGTTTCCCTTGTATCTCCCAAAGAGGTGCAAAGTAGGGCAGTTGGAACATTTCAACTATCCTAGTTGTTTTTCTTATCCTAAGAAAAACACAGTAACCTTCACTGGGCATAACCCATGGCCAGGGAGACTCAGCCACATCAGCAGAAGCAAGCATTGACTTACAATTAAAGACACTCTTCTGCTTAACACAGATCTATTTGCAATATTCCATAATAAAATCATTTGGAATATATAAGTCTAAGAAAAACTCTGAAAATATAACTGGGGAAATAATGATTTTAAGTAATAGGTATTAATCATCAAGGCTCCTCCTAAAGCTGCACTACAACATCTACTTGATTGGGATTTTTGTAAATCAGTTGCACAAAACCAAGCTGTTTATTAAAATGTCAAAGAATCATTCCTGAGTCTGCAAAAGCATTATATTTTCTTCTAAGAAAAATCTTCCTATGGGACTGGAGTGGTGACTCAACTGTCAAGAGCACAGGCTATTCATCTAAAAGATTCAGGTTTGGATATTAGCACCCAATTAGCGGCTAACAGCTGTCCATAACTCCAGTTCCAGGGGATCTAACACCCTCTTCTAGCCTCTGTGGGCCGTTGAACACATGTGGTGCACTTACAAACATGCATAAGAACGCCGAGCCCCTTGGGCTATCCGGACATGGAGAGACTACAACCCAACACAGCAGGGGTCTCCAACATCTCCCCCTCTTTGATTTAAAAATGGAGAAGTGTTATCACCAGCCCTAAGGGCCAACTCATCTGTCTTTTTATTTGTCTCGGGAGAATTCAAAGTTTGATAATTGACCATGGCCTGTTTTGTAGTGATTTTAGCAAATGGCAGTAACTGTCAGCAAAGAAATCTTAAAAACAGTGAGCAAGCATCAAAATAATACACAGTATTATCAGGGGGCAACAAGGGATAGGAGCCATGCAAACAAGGGATTGCTAAGCCAACCTAATTGTTTGGTGGGTTGAAATCTTGAAAATAGATCATTTACAAAGTTTTTTTGAGAGTGTTAACATTGGTTTCAACAACATTTGATTCATTTATAAAGTAACAGCATTTTTTCCAATACCCACACACCCACTCCATGTCCAGCAATTAAGTCCAATGTTCTTTTGTTGTGAAGCACAACCCTGGCAAGAGAGTTTATTTGTTGTTGGAGAGATTTCAGGCTGTCAGTCGTGGATGCCATTGCTTGGTCCAGCTTGTCTTGGAAATTTCCCACCAGATGCTGGGCTTATAGCAGTTGTCGCCATAGTAACGCCTCCAGTACCCAGGGAAGGTGCAAGTTCGATCCCTACCAGCAGGGGGAAGAAGATTTTTCTCTGCTGGCAGCGAAAAGGCTTCTCACACCTGGAATGTACTAGTACACAAAAGGTGGACAAAGAGAATTAACACAGTTTTGGGCTTCTTTTTTGTACCATATGGAGAGGAGGGGTGATGCATGCTGTGCTGGAGAGAGTAGTTAGTGAGGCATTTGTAATGAGTAGGCTTGCTTGCTGAAAATGCAAATTGAATATTGAATCAGTAGATATCCACTAGATGAGAGTCAGTGAAATCTTTTTCTGTTTCTGGGTAGAGAAGGGTGTTATTAACTGGTACTACTGTCAGTAGAAATCTATTGCTGGATGCACAAAAAAAGCAGTTAGACATTGTGGTAGGTGGTGAAGGGAAGAAAGCAACGTAC
>NW_008343660.1:1128701-1129292 GCF_000622305.1 Nannospalax galili | reverse complement strand
TGTCTTTCCTGTAGAATAATATTATGAGTTAGCACAGACTTGGCTGCAGGTGCAAGCTGTCGAGAGATATAAAAGTCAGCTGTAGGGTACCTAGAGAATGCACCTGAGTAGGACATTTCTATTACTCCAACACGCCAGCGATTGTCTCATGGATCTGATTTTTTCCTTGAAAAGTTTTTCTGACATAAAATCTCTAGAACATGGTATTAGGGAGAATGGGGGCTGGCTGAAGCATTGGTATTAAGTAGGGTAAAGACAGCCATGAGGATGACAGAGAAGGAGGCTCCAGGGGGACATCTGCGGCGAGCAGTCTCCACTAGGTCATGGATCTCTTTCCACGAGATCCGGTGTGGCTTTGGTTGTCATCTCCGCCTCTTTCTTTTCTTTGTCTCTGACAGGGTCATGTGAGCCATCTTTTTCATGGGCGGGTAGGTGTCGGACATTTCTAGCTGGAACCCAGATAGGCTTTGGTTGATCCTGTGGGAAAACACAAGCAAATCCTCTCCCTGTGGTCAGCAATGGATCTGGTCCTTTCCAGAGTCCATCAAAGGGGTCCCTCCATTTAACCATGATGGGTGGTACTGGGTGTGT
>NW_008343660.1:1124595-1126762 GCF_000622305.1 Nannospalax galili | reverse complement strand
CTCCTGGAGGGTCTAATGTGACCCAGCTGTAACTGTTCTTTTACAAGTTGTTATAAAATGAGTAGTGGCCACTGTTCCACCCAGACTGGTTCCTTGGTGATCCAGTTGAGGCAGGGAGTCTGGTAATCAACAGTTGCCCTTAGAATTGGGGGTTCTTTTGTTTTAGGGACCTCATATGATCATCTATTTTAAGGCATTTCTCTTCAGACCCACTAGTAAGAACTACATTGAGGTCTTCCAAGATATCTCGTCCTATGAGGTTTGTGGCTATATCTGCAATCAGGGGTCTTATTGTGCCAACCTCTCCAACAGGATCCTCCCATTTATAGAAGTTTTTAGTGATGAATGCTTGGGAGGCCGCCCCTACTCCCATTAGTTGGGGTCCTGGTATTAATTCCCAGTGTGGGGGAACCACAGATCACCTTAAGATGGTTTTATCAGCCCCAGTGTCAAGGAGGCATTTGAAAGGTTTATTGTCTATTTTTATGGTTAATTTTGGATGGGCATTTTCTGTAATACTGGTTACCCATAATGTTTGTGTCTTCTCTCTTGTAAGTGGGGCTGAGGGCTGCCCCGGAAGGAGTTTCAAGGTGGCAGAGACTTGCCATCTCTGTCATTTTTATAGGGCATTAGATTTTAGCCCCTGAGGGTTGGTGCCCATCTGTTGTATAGCAGGGGCATGTATCATTGATGTACAGGAAGAACAGGTTTTAACAGTGTGTTGAAGTTGTTTGAGGGGAATGTGGGGGAATCTGAGATGGAACCCTCGTAAATTAACGTGGGTGGCATGGTGGAGGTGCTGGGCATCCTTTACGCTGGCAGGGAATGTTCCAACCGTTAGCTACCTCATCTGCTATGGCATTTCCTTCAGTAAGAGGACCTGGGAGAGAGGAGTGGGACCTGATATGCTGGACAAATATTGGAGCCACCCGTTTTTGTAACAGTGTAGAAATTTTAATTAGCAGGGGTGAGAAGAGGTTGTCATCTATTTTGATAAAGGAGCAACCTAGCCATGGGAGTAAATTAAATGCATAAATGCTGTCAGAGTAAAGGTTGAAGGGCTCATCAGTTTTATCAAGGGCTATATAGATGGTAAAGAGCTCTTTACATTGTGGGGATTTATCAGACAGAGGCTGAAAATATATCATAGGGGTGTCATTAGGGGAGTCGTATAGGACCAATGCCGCCCCTTTTTCCCCCCATCTGTAGAGGCTGTTGTAGTATTTTTTATGGGTTTGTGGCAGAAAAGCTGAAGTGGGAGCCAGTGAAGCACCGGAATAGCTGACATCCATTTATCTTTGGGGTAGTGATTATCAATCTGTCCCTGGAAGCCTATTAAGGTAATTGAAAAGGAGGGATAATTTTTTAGGAGCCATTGTACATCCGATAATGGGAAGGGGATAATGAGGGTATCAGGCTCTTTTCCTATAATCTGTAGGGTTCCATCTCTTCCTTAACGAATCATGGATGCAAGTGTGTCTACTTCTGTAAGAAAGCGAGGAGGCCCCCTATAGGCATGTGAAGCCATTCTAGTACTCCCTGTGGCTGATAAATTGCTCCCAACATGGTGGGGGAGGAGTTAAAAATTAAGAGCTGAACCGTCACCTCAGGGTCATATCTGGCCAGTGTTGCCTTTTGGAAGTGATTATTAATAATTTGGAGAGCCCTTTTTGCATCTGGGTTCAGATACTCTCTGGTGGACGGATTTCTGTCTCCCTTTAGGAAGTCAAAGAGTGGCTGTAATTGGCTTGTGGGGATGGGAAGCCAGGGCCTCAGCCAATTGGTATTGCCTAAAAAGCTCTGAAGAGAATTAAGGGTAAGGTGATGGGGGGCATCCAGGATAGGTTTAAGGGGCCTAACAGTAGTAGGCATTATTTTAGTCCCCAGGAAGGTAATGGGGGGAACTGATTGTATTTTATTTGTAGTTATTAAAAAACCTTTTGTTTTTAGGGTGTTTATCAGGAAATTTTTAGGGTCTTTTTTATTGTTTGAACCCTCTCCTTTATTATTTTCTGGGGCCTGTAAGCTTTCCTTGATCTTACAGGTGGGTTTCCTAAGCATGGTTGGATGGCTGCTATTATGGGGAAAAAGGAAAGGGGGAAATTATGCCTTTCCTGGATTTCTTTTTTACGAGCCAGATGTGCAATATATGAACCCAGGATCCAGG
>NW_008343660.1:1039393-1124128 GCF_000622305.1 Nannospalax galili | reverse complement strand
AGATTTCTTAGAACTTTTGGGACTTTTTTTATCAGTGTTAGGATAGGAAAGTAGTGAAGTGATGGTTTACAAGGAAACGTGCCTGAGATCAAAATCTCAGGTGATTTTGCTTGGCTCCCAACACAAGCCGTCCCGCAGATTTAAGAAACTGGTGGCCATCCTAAGGACTCCTAAGTGGGCACTGCGTCACCAGGTTTTTATATTAGAAAGATGTTTAGATAGAAGGTCTTTTGTCTACACCTGTGCAGGCAGTCGGAGCTCGTTAGGGGGCAGAGAGACCTTCAGCTAACGTCAGGGAGTAGCCCTGACCAGGAAGCTTCAGTTGTCTTTTTGCCTTTAACGTTCTGGACTTTAGACCAGAAACAAAAGGAGGAAATTAGAAGAGACTTGCCAGGCCCCAAGGGTGCCCTGTCCTTAACGATTCCAGGCAAAGACTTTAGACCGGAAATAAAAGGAGGAAATTAGAAGAGATTTGCCAGGCCCCACGAGTGGGGTGGCTTGGGGGCACAGCTGCCTTTTCAGTCTCCTGATGGGAGATGAAAGAAAAATAAAAGATTTGCCAAGCCCCACGGGTGGGGAGGCTTGTAGGCACAGCCGCCTTTTTTAGTCTCCTGATGGGAGATGAAGGAAAAAAAGAGATTTCTGTTGCTCTCCTGGTGGGAGAGATACTCACGAATTCTGCGTTTCAGGGGGCACCAGCTGCTGGCTGGCGTGGAGTTCAGAGGCTCTCACGTTGTGCGCCAGATATGGGCGGGTCCCATGCACCGCGTTGCTGAGGGTCTCTGCGACTACTGGATGCTGGCGACTCTACTGATCGCTGCGCTTCCAGGCGGGTTCCATTCCAATCTACCAGGCACTCCCTCTAGGTTCGAGATCCGTCAGCCACCGGGTCACGAGGGGAGGTGCGGGAACGGCAAAAGCAGGGTCTTCACGAGTCGTTGCTCGGAGAGACTGAATCGTAGGCAATAAGACACAGAACTCAGCTCAGTCAGACTCAGTGGTACAGCTCCTTTATTCAGTGACTCAGCTCAGCTCCAGATTTTAGTGATTCAGCTCCGATTAATTAGGGGAAACCAGGATATTTTATAATGTGGGGGCAGTAGCAAAAGCCTTAGTTGATAGGTGCTTTGTAGGATGCCCCATTTACATGTGGTGGTGGGCTTCTACCAGGCTGTCAGACATTGCCTGATGATCACACAGGAAAACCTGGCAGTTCCTATGCCAGAGGCCATGTATCTGTGACAGCTACTTCAAAGATGAGTCAGGAAGAGAGTAGGGGGGTGCCCTGCTGAGACAAGGAGTCTCTGCATAAGAACGCCGAGCCCCTTGGGCTATCCGGACATGGAGAGACTTCGACTTAACACAGCAGGGGTCCCCAACAAAGTATATATGAAACACAATGAAATTTCACATGAAGTATAAAATTACAGTCACAGAAAGTGAAGGGAAAAATTATAATGGCCAATATTTCGCTTAAATATTTTCAAAATTAACAGATATTAAGCCATGCATATCAAGCAAGTTACTGAGTCACACCTAGACACATCATAATAAAACTGTTAAAGGATAAGGATGAATGTAATCTTTGAAAGTTGTCAGAAGATAAAACTAGATATCATGAATTATAGAAAGAAAATACCCACCAAACTAGACTTTTATATTAAAAAATAGGGATCTCAAATAAACAACCTAATGGTGCACCTTGAACTCCAACAAAAAGGAAGTCCCAAATCCAATAGATGCAAGAAGTAATAAAGATTGAATAAAGAAGTGATATAGAAATCAATGAACTAGAGACCAAAAGAACAATACACAAATTCAATCAAAGAATTGGCTCTTTAAAACATTTACAAGATTGACAAACTCTTAAGCAAACAAACAGAGGAAGAAGACAAAATTAGACAAAAGGTATTCTTATAACAAACTCCAGTTAAATCCAGAAGTTCACTAAGAAGTACTTTAAAAAATTTTCTACAAAAAGCTGAAAAAACTAGGGTTCAGCCTACAAAAATTAAATCCAAAAAACATAAATAATTTTAAACAGACCCACTATAAACAACAAGAATGAAGCTGTGATAAAGTCTCTCCTCAAAGAAAAGCCCAAGAACAGATGGATTCACTGCTGAATTCCATCAAACGTTTTGAAATAATTTTATATTTATTCTTTGAGAATTTCATGCAATGTATTTTGATCATATTCAATTACCTCCCCCCATATTGTCTCAGATCCATCCTTTTCCTATTCCCCAACTCTGTGTCCTCTTTGGTTTTTTAAGCTCATAAATTCCAGTTTATATTCCCCAAACACTTTTGTGTATGGGTCCATCCCCTGGTGCATGTTCAACCTACCTGCAGGATTATATCCTTAAGGAAAACTGACTCTCCTCCTAGCAGCTATCAAGGGCAAAAGCTCCTCAACTAGGGTGGGGCTTCATGCCTTCATGGCTGGTATTTTGTCTGACTTGAGCTTGTGCAGGTCTTTTGCATGCTGTCACAATTGTTGTGGGTTTATATGTGCAACTGCTCTTTCATGTCCAGAAAACACTGTTTCAATATAGTCATCCACCACTTCTGGCTCTTACAAAGTTTTCATCCTCTTTCTGTGACACAGCTCTAAATGGAACATCAATAACTATCAAACTTACAAAGAAGATCTAATACCAGCACTGCTCAAATTTGTTCCTCAAAATAAAAGGGAAGGAACACTACCAAATCCAAATTTAGCCTACAAATCCAGTATTATCCTGATACTAAAACTGACTGTGATGGCTAATGTTAACTGTCAACTTGACAAAATCTAGAATCACATGAGAGATGGGCTTCTGAATATATTATCTTGATTACATTAATTAATATAGGAAGACCACGAGAAGAAAAGAAGGAAGGAAGAAAATGAACCTTTAAATCTTTCATTTAAAGATTAAAAATGTAGTATTTCCACTAGAGCACATACATTAAAAGTAATAATTAAATTGAGCAAAGTCACTGAATACAAGATCAAAAATTTGTGTTTTATATCTACATACTAAAAACAAATGAAAACATTTTAAAATTATGTCATTTGGAAGAACATCCATAAAGGATCAGATATACAAGTCATTCTAATGGAAGATATGTAAGATCTCTACTAGAAAACACAAAAGTTTATGAGTAATGCCAATGAATACACAAGAGGAGCATATACTATGTTGCTTAATTGACAAGGTCACTCATAAATTTATCACTTCTCCCAAACCTTACCTAAAGTTGCCTTTGATATGTGAAATGAAAAACTGATTTTTAATGTGTTGATAAAATGTAGAAAACCAAGAAAAGTTTGCTGAATAACAGTAACACATAACAGCATGCAATTACATGCATTCACCAGAAAGGCTAAAATGAAAACGTACAATGATGTGTAAAGAGAACTCAGACACCACTGAAGGAGAATATATTTGAACAACCATTTTAGAAAATAATTTGGCAATATCTAATAAAACAAAACACCCAAAGTATGACTCAGAAATACCATTTTTACATCTGTCCCCAGTAGAAAGGTACTTATTGTTCACCAAAGGATATGTTATAATACTAAAGTCAGTCTTGAAAGCCAGAACAGCATGGAAAAATGTATTCCAAGTCCTGAACAGCTACAACAGTTAATCTAGAATCTTATACCCAGAAAAACTATCTATTAAATTTGAAAGAGAAATAAAAACTTTTCATGACAAAAAAGAATTAAATAAATTTATGGCTACTAAGACAGCTCTACAGAGGGTATTAGAAGGAATACTTCAATCTCAACAGAAGGAAAAACACATCCAAGAAGTGACACAAACAATATCAGGGTATGTAATCAAAAGAAATCTGAGAAAACACCACAAAATCAACAAAATGACAGCAAGTAAGTCATCTTTCAATAGTAACTCTGAATTTTAATGTCCTCAATTCCCCAATAAAAATCACAGACTGAATGGATTAGAAAACAAGATCAATCTTTTTGCTGCCTCCAAGAAACAGATGCTCACCATCAATAACAGACACCACCTAAGGGTAAAAGAAGGAAAAGGTTTTCCAAGCAAGTGGAACTAAGAAACAAGGAGGCTTAGCTATTCTAATATCTGGAAAAATAGAGGATAAACCAAAACTAATCAGAAGAGATAATGTGGGACACATAAAACTCATAAATAAAAATCCTACCAACAGGATATTACAGTCCTAAACATATATGCACTGAACACAGGGGCACCAATTTTCTGAAAGAAGCACTATTATCTGTGAGATCACACACTGACTCTTACAGTGGGTGACTTCAATACTGCACTCTCACCAACAGACAGGTCATCCAGACAAAAGTAAATAGAGAAATCCTGCAGTTAAATGACATCATAAATCAAAGGGATCTAGCATTTACAGAACATTCTACTCAAATATCCAAGAACGTATGTTCTTCTCATCAGCCCATGGAACTTTCTTGAAAATTGACCATGTATTAGGAAACAAAGCAAAGGCCAGCAAATACAAGAAAACTGAAATGACATCCTGCATTCTATCAGATCACAATGGAATAAAGTTGGATATCAAAAGCAACAGGAAGTACATAAACTAATGGAAACTAAACAGTTCAGTATTGAGTGATAACTGACTCAAAGAAAAAAAATCAAGGAGGAAAATTTAAAATTTCAATAACTGAATGAAAATGGAAACACAATATATCAAAATCCATGGGACACAGTAAAGGCAGCTTTCCTAAGAGTGAAGTTTATAGCACTAAATCCCTACTTACAAAAAATTGAGAGCTCTCAGATTCATAACTTGATGATACACTTTTTGAAGGACTTAGAGAAAACAATACCAGAAAAGTAGAGGAGGAAAGACCATCAAAATCAGAGCTAAAGATAACGAAATTAAAATCAAACAAAAAAATTGACTCAATGAACAGAATGTTTGTTCTTTGAAAAGTGAACGAGACTGAAAAACCTTTGGTCAAATTAACCAAAAAAGAAGGGATTCAGACTAATAAAATTAGAGGTGAAAAGGATGACACTGAGAAAATTCAGATAACCTTAAAGACATACTTGAAAATCTGTATTCCACCAAACTGGAAAATCTAAAAGAAATATGGCCTATCAAATAAATATGGCCTATCAAAACTAAGATGAAATCAATAATTTAAATAGACCTATAACATCCAATGCCGTAGAAGCAGTAATAAAAATTTCTCGACTGAAAAAGCCCAGGGCCAGAAGGATTCAGCACACAATTCTACCAGACCTTCAAAGAGAATGAACACTAATACTCCTCAGATAATTCCATAAAATAGGAAACGAAGGAACATTTCCAAATTCTTTTTTTATGAAGGCATTGTTGCCCTGGTAGCAAAACCAGATGAAGATTCAACTAAAAGAAAAAAAAAAAGAAAGAAAAAGAAAAGAAAGAAAGAAAACTGTAGGCCAATATCTCTGGTGAACATGGGCACAAAAAATTCTCAATAACATATCTAGAAACCAAATTAAAAAACACATCAAAAAGATTACCCATCATGATCAAGTTGCCTTCATCCCAGAGAATGCAAGGATGGTTCAACATACTTAAATCAGTAAATACAATGTACCACATAAATTGACTAAAGACAGAAACCACATGATCATCTCATTAGATAAAGAAAAGGCCTTTGACAAAATCCAACATCCCTTCATGATAAAAGTCATAGAGAATCCAAGGATATAGGGGACATATCTCAACATAATACAGGCAATATACAGCAAGCCTAAATAGAGAAAATTTTTCATCCAAATGGAGAAAAATGTTACCACTAAAATCAGAAACAAGATAGGGATGCTCATTCCCCTCACTCCTGTTCAATATACAACTAGAGAATATGACAAGTGAAGAAGATAAAGGGGATACAAATTAGACAGGAAGAAGTCAAAGTATCCTTATTCAAAGTTGATCTGCATCTATATATAAAAGACCCTATGGACTCCACCAGAAAACTTTGAAAAGCATTCAGCAAAGTAGAGGGATACAAAATTAACACAGAGAAATTAGTAGACTTCATCTATACCAACAACAAGCATACTGAGAAAGAAATCTGGGAAATAATCCCATTGATGATATCCTCAAAAAATATCTTGGATAAATTTAATCAAAGAAATGAAAGAATTGTATGATCAAAAACTTTAAGATGCTGAAAAGAAATTAAAGAATCTATCAGAAGATGGAAAAAAATCTTTCATTCTTATGGATCAATAAGATTAGTATTGTGAAAATGGCCATCCTACTAAAACAATCTACAGATTCAACAGAGTCCCAATGAAAATTCCAAAATAATTCTCCACAGAAATTGAAAAAAATCTTAAATTTCATATGAAAAACAAAAGATCCAACATAGGCAAAAAAAATCCTGAGCAATAAAAATACTGCAGGAGGTATCACCATTCCAGATTTCACTTTATGTTACAAAGCTATAGTAATAAAAACAGCATTGTACTGGCATAAAAACAGACATATTGATCAATGGAATTGATTTGAGGACCTACATATAAGTCTACACTACTAAAGGTGAATTTTCTAAGAGGCCAAAAAGACAAACTGGAGAAAAGATAACATCTTCAACATATGGTGCTGGTCAAACTGGAAAGCTACAATTAGAATGAAAGTAGAGCCCTAAATCTCATCCTATACAAAACTCAACTCCAAATGAATCAAAGACTTCATAAGATTTTATTCCCTGAATTTAATATAGGAGAAAGTGGGGAATACACTGGAACTTATTGGCATAGAAAAGAGCTTTCTGAACAGCACAGCCACTAAGATCAACTATTTATAAATGGGATCTCATGAAACTTTAAAGATTCTGTAAAGTAAAGGACACTATCATTTAAGTAAAGCAGCAACCTACAGAATAACCTACCAAATAGGAAAAGATCTTTACTATCTATATATCTGATTGAAGGTTTGTATTTAGACTATACAAAGAACTTAAAAACTAAACATCAAGAAAGCAAACAACCCAGCTTAAAAAATGGAGCACGGAACTAAATAGAGGTCTCAAAAGATGAAATATAAAAGGCTGAGAAATATTTTGACAAATTGTTCAATATCCTTAACCATCAGGAAATACAAATTAAAACTGCTTTGCAGTTTCATCTTACCCTGGTCAAAATGGCTAAGGCAAAAACCACAAACAATGACAAATGCTGGTGTGAGTGTGGGGAAAGAACACTTGCTGATGGGAGTGCAAACTGGTGCAGTCACTGTAGAAAGCAATGTGGAGTTTCTCAAAAAGCTAGAAATAGATCTACCACTTGTCTAGTTATAGCCACTCTTAGACATACACCCCAAAGACTCTATAGCCTACCTCAGATGTACTTGCTCATCCATGTTCCATGCTGCTCTATTCACAAGAAAGAGCCAGGAAATTGACCCAACCTAGATACCCATCAACTGATGAATTAATATGTATGATACATTTACACAATGGAATATTATTCAGCTGTTGAGAAAAATGAAATTATGAAATTCCCAGGCAAATGGATAGAACTGGAAACACTCATTCTGAATGAGGCAACCAAGACCTAGAAAGACAAACGCCATGTTTTCTTTCACTTGTGAATGTTAGCTTTGAGTCTTTAGATATGTGTATTTCATTTGGAATACCCATAAATGTGAGGAAATTACTAAGGGGCTATAGAGGTAGTGGGACTTTCAAGGGAGGCAAAATAGAATGTAGTGTTACAAAAGAATAAAGAGAAAGAATGGAACAGGGAGTGTTAAATGAGTGGTGTATTAAAGGGCAAAATAGAAGGGGTAATGTGGGAAGGGCTAACTAACAATAAAGACCTTTTGAAAAACTCATATGGAAACCTAGAAACTTCCTAAAATATATACATACACATATGTATATGAAGAATTTAAATGGAATTATCCTATACAATGCCTCAAAAACATCCCAGGCTAACAAATAAAAAGCTTAGTGTCAGGAATAGACTACTTCTTTTGGAACTGTTAGGCAGTGATAGACTTCCAAACATTACAGCCTATTGGAAATGTGTTCGGTTACTCTCCATAACTTGATGGTGAGACTCCATTGTTGAAGACTGGACATATATGAGTCAAAGAACATGGAAAAATCAAGGTTGTACTGACCTGGAAGCTTCATCCAGACTGGCTTTCATAGTGCTGAAAGGTGCTATGCAGAGGAGAAGAGTATTCACCAGTCTTTGCCAGCTGTGAACTCTGTGAGCTACAATAACAACTGGCTTGACAAGACATGCCCACTGGTGCAAGAGAGACATGAATGTCCTAAATTGGACACCAATATCACATCCTGTCTTCCCAAGGCTCAGGGATCATTAAGAAAGAAGAGGCAGAAAGACTATAAGACCCAGATGGGCTAGATGACTACCCGGAAAAAGTGTTTTCCGGACACAACAGAACAGGGGCACATATGAACTCACAGCAGTTGTGACAGCACATACAAGACATGCACAAGCTCAAGCCAGACAAAATTTCAGCATGGACAAGTGAGGTGGATACCCATGTCCACCCCTAGCTGAGGAGCTATTGCAATTGATAGCTGCTGAGAGGCAGAGTCAGTTTTAAGAGTGTGGTCCCTGGTAGTCCACCACACTCCAGTAGATGGTCACACATCCAAGATTATATGGACAGCACGAAATTGTTCTTTATGGGTTTAAAATTAAAGGAGAACACAAAGTTGGGTGGGTAGGGAAGGAGGTGAACTTGAGAGGGTAGGGAAAAGGGATGGACTTGAGAGGATTTGAGGGAGGAGGGGTGAATATGATCAAAATACATTGCATGAAGTGCTCAAGGAACTAATAAAAAGTTTGTTTTGAGAGAAACGTTTCCAGAACACAGCGAGGGCTTCCAAAAGCCCACTCTTCAACAGCTAGGGAGAATACTAGCAAAATTATCAAAATCAGTTGTTTTGGATCTCAAGAAATCAAACCACAGCATTCATCATGAAAAATATCCTAAATTCAATAACAATAATAAGCTTTGTGGAGTTTTAATTTCCCCTTTCCTCCGCTCTTTGGTGGCCTCAAAAAGCAACAAACTCAGAAGTACAATGACTGTGAAAATCGGCAGCCTCATCAACACTTCTGGAGTTTTGGAGTTCTCATGAAGACCATCATTCTCAGAGAATTTTCACTATGTGACATGTCTAATAGCTCACTGGAAGAGCAGCGTTTTCAGGGTTTATCATTATTTGACCTTATTTAGAGCTCACTCCATAAGGAAATTTGAATGGATACATGTGCTGTGAAGATGATGGGAGGACACAGGGTCAAGATGGCCACCTGTATTAGTCACTTTTTGTTGCTGTGATAAAGCATCATGACCAAGGCAACTTACAGAAGGAAGACTTTATTGGCCTTATGGTTCCAGAGGAGTAAGGGTCCACCATGTTGGAGGAGGCATGGCAAGTGGCAGCTGGAGCAGAAAGCTGAGCACTCACACTTTCCAGCAGGCACAGGTCGCAGAGAGAAAGCAAGCTGGAAGTGGGGGAAGGCTATGAACCCTCAAAACCCACCCCCAGTAATGTGCTTCCTCCAGCAAAGCTGTACCTCCTAAACCTCTGCAAACAGCGCCACCATCTGGGGCCAAATATTCCAATACTTGGTGCCTATGGGGGACACTGCTCATTTAAACCAACACACCATCTCTACACCAAAAAGATGACAGGCAGGAACAGATCTTTCTCTCATGCCCACACAAGGGACAGCCCTGATGTCAAGAAGTGTCTGTTTAAGCTACCCAGCCTGTATCGGCTCTTCTAAAATAATACAAGCTGAAATGATAATTTCATGAGTGATGCCTAATAGAACCTTGAACTATTTGAAGAATATTAATATTTGTACTGATTGAGGAAAATATAATCAAACTTGAAAATAGATCAATTGAGATGATATAATAAAGTACAAAAAGAAAAGAATGAAGAAAAATGACCAGTACCTCAAAAGTCTCTGAGATTTCTTATATATTAAAAATATCAATATATTTTAGAAGTCTCTTGAACTACTGTGACCAACCACTTGAAACACCAGAAACTATTGCTGGAACCCTTGGTTATCTCCCAGAACTTGAAGGTAAGATCCTACTGCTGAAGACAGGTCATAATTCAGACACAGGACTTGGCGCAATGGAGCAGGAACTCACCTAGAAGCCTTTTCCCTGGAGACTAGGTCTCATAATTCTAAAGGATACTATGCAGACTGCTAAGGGAGAAAATCAAGCAAGGGTCCAACCTAGTCCTAAAGCCAAATAAACCTAACAACTGTACAGCAAACTACCTCTATTGGTGCAGTAGTGGCACTGATATCTGGTCATAATCAACAGCTATCTCATGGGACTTAAAACCCCCTCAATGGGAGTGGACTCATGGGTGGCACTGTAATTATAGCCAAATATACATGGCTAGAGAAGTCATAGAAAGTCATTCTACAGAAAACCCTATCTCTGTCATGTCTCTAGACAAATGAAATGCTAAATATGGATCTTTATATTTACAGGCAAGTATACAGTACACCACTCATCAAAGAAGCTTCTTTTTGCAGCAGATGGGAGCTACTACAGAGTTCCACAACTGGTCACATGCAGAGAATATATGTCTGAGAGATGCCCACCCTAGATGACATCTACAGTGGAATGTCTACGCCTAAAGCTCATGCTACATAGTTGAACAGGGGGTGGAGAAAATCCTAGTGCATCCCTCAAATCTCATCAGCGAAGCTTCCTTATACAATAGAGTGTGATGCACACAGAAGGCCACAACTAGCTAAGTTTTAGAGAATAAGAGACTTCAGTGTGTGTCCTTGTATAGGACTCCTATATTGTACCTCACCCACCCACAGCTCAGGGACCATTGTAGAAGAGAGGGCAGAAAGATTGTAAGAGCCAGGATTGGTCCATGAACATAGGGAAACAGAGGCTTTCCAGTCACTGGAAGCTTGCTCATGAGAACTTGTGGCAATGGGGACATTGAGCACAAGACTCACGCCCAGACTGGTTCAAGGGAAATGGGTGGGGAGCCTGCCCTAGCCTGAGAACTGTTAAAGATTGATTACTGCAGGGTGAGGGAGAATAGACCTTCCTTAAGATCTCTTGATGGGCTGAATAGATTCCAGTAGATGAACTTGCACCAAAGGACATCCAGGTAAAATGCTTGACTACATGGGACTTAACATGTATGGCAAAATACATGAGGCCTGGTCGGGGGAGAACATAAATGGGGGAGGGGGACTTATTTTGATTAAAAACTACTGTATGAAATGTAAAAAAGCTCAATAAAAATATTCTTTAAAAAAGAATTCCAATATATGAATTATGAAAGTCTCAGAAGAAAAGAGAGAAAAAAGAATAATCTTTAAATGGTGACTACACAGTTGCCATATTAGATAGAAAACAATCAACACAGTCAAGGAGCTCAACAAATTATATGAACTCAAACTGTCAAAAGATAGAGACAAATCAGCAAGGGAAAGACAGATAAGGATGTCAAATAAGATTAACAGCTAAAGTTGCACATTGGTGCTCCTCTGCAGTCTCTGCACTTTGGAGACTGCAGCAGGAGCTTCGTAAGTATGAAGCTAGCCACAACTAAATTGTGATTTCAAGGCCAGTTTAAGCTTCATATTGAGACATTGTCTCAATGTCTCAGAAACCTTGGGTGCCAGAAGGCAGTAGAAGACAGATTCACAGTGATGGAAAGGATTGCCAGCTAATATTTCTATATCCAGAAACATGGATTTCTTTAAAAAGGAAGAAAAATATTTGAGATCCTCAGTAGGGGAGAACTAAGAGAATTTATAACTAGCTGTTCTTCCCAGATAATAAATACAAAAGTTTTGAGTCCTTCAGACAGTGGCGGAAGTCCACAAAATAAACAAGGACCGCCAGCAATGGTAACTAATTACTTAAGCAACTACAAGCAACAGTATAAATGCATTTTGTTTACACAAACAAAAATTATGTTGATGGATTTATACATAGGATAGTAATTTATATGATACTAATTTCACAAAGGAAGGGGAGGGAATGAAGCTATATTGAAATAAACTTTGTGCTGAAATTATGTTAATATTAATCAGAGGCTCTCATGTAGCCTAGAGAGGTCTTCAAACTCTCTACAAAATCAAGGAAGACTTTGAACTTCTTCCCTTCCTGTCTCTCTCTCTCCTGAGTCCTGAGATTACCAATGTGTGTCACCATGCCCAGTTTATGGGGTTCTGGCAAACAGAACTAGGGTTTTGTGGATGCTAGGTAAGCAGTCTATCAACTGAGCTATATCTCCAGACCTAAAGTAAAATTGTAATGAACTAAATAATTAAATAAAAATGTTAATTATAATCTCGAATGCAAACTCTAACAAAATAATGCCAAAGTATAGTGGAAAAAACAAAGAATTAAATAGCACAGTGGGAAATACTGAGACACAAAATGCATTGCATGGGAATAGAAAAACAAAAATAGAGCCAACATACAAACAAAAAAAAAAAATAACAGATGTAAATGCTACCTTACTGATAATCACATTAACTGTAAATAGATTTAACACTCCTAGACAAAGGCTGGAAGAAAAAGGGGGAAAAACATGATTCTTGGGGTCAAACTGCCCTCTATTGATAATATGCATATATGTATACAAGAGATACATTTTTATATCAAAAGCACATATGTCTGAAGAAATAAATGGAAAAAACATGAGAGAACCTAAAGAGAGTTACTAAAGTAGCCTTACTCATATCCAGTGAGCTGTTTTTAGCGCAACCTGGAGACGAGGAAGCACATTTTATAATGATAAAAGACTAACTCATCAGAAAAATATAGCCTTTATAAAATTATATGTGCCTAACAACCGAACTCCAAAATGCATGGAGCAAATCCTGGGAAAACTGAAGAGAGAAATTGGTAATTCAAAACTAATGGTTGTGGGACAGGGCTGGGTGGGGCGGGGGGAAAGGACACGGATGGCAGACATAGGCAGCTTGGGGGCTGCGAGGCAGTTCTGACCCTCTGTGAAGCCCAGGCCTTGGCCCAGGTGAAGTGGAACCCCACACTGCATGGCTGAGGTCTGGCCCACCAGCGCTCAGGGGCAGCCTGGAGCTTTGTGATATGACTAAGAAAAAATGCCTCTTAGCCCAGCAGATACTCAGATGGTTCAATTCAATTAAACTGAGTCGCTGCATTAAAGTCTCACAATTCAGAATATACTCTATGAGTAACCAGGAAAAACACTGTGGATTGGCCTTTCTGTCTTGGCCCATCTCCAGTGGGAATTTAAAGCTTGCAGGACTACTTCCTCCTTGTGGAATAGTTCCCTGTAGGCCAACTCGATCAAGTAAAGACCAGTTCTGCGCAGAGCCTTCTACCTCCAATAGGCGATTTTTCTCTGAAGACCTTGAAAATCTTAAGACCATAGTGGCTTATCTACAGTTAAACACTTCATCAGGGCAGATATTACACAGATGGTCAGAAACGCACCATTGTTGTTGAATTTTTTGGTGGAAAGACTGTATAATAGATTAGGATTTTTTTCCAGAAAGAACTTGAACTAAGTGTGGAGATGACTAGAGATCTGATTGTTCATCTTCCAGGGCTACTAATGGGAAGTCTGGAGCCCATGAAAGAAAAGAAAGATTTATCACCTTGAACTTGGCTTTAAACAATGAAATTCAGCATCTGACCACCAGAATCCCAAAGATGCTAACTGCAAGTCAAAGGAATGGAGGCTTGATGATGAACACAATGTGATGAGCATTCCCCACTATGTCACGGTCAGGTTGCAGGTTGCCTCGGGTATTTATTACAAGATTGTTCAGACAGAAAGGAAGGCCCATTTCTCAGCTGCTTGGGAGGAAAACAGTATGATCCAGCAAAACCTAACCATGTCTCTGTGGACAAGTTAGTTATCTATTCCAAAGTATTTTGAAAACCCCACAACTAATTAAAGTGAAAGATTAAAGATTTCCTCAAAAGATAAGACACGAGACTAAGATGTCTGCTCTTAGCACCTCTAATCAACAAGGTAATGGATGTTCTGACAAGAACTACCAAGCTGCAGTAAGAAGCGAAAGGCATCCAGATTGGCGAGGAAGCTGTAAACAACTTGAAGACCACACGATTGTCACAGAATGTCCTAAAACCTGTACCTACAAGCAAACTATGATAGCCAAGGCAGGAGGAGCTGCAGCATCCAGGATCCAAACACAAAGCCAGTTCTGCTTCTTCCACCAGAAATGAGCAGGATGAAGACAAAATGAGCTTCTGGGCTCTTTACTGTGCTCTACTGGCTTATGTCAGTTCTGTCAGTAGCACACTGCTTCGGAACCAGCACTCAGGGCGTCTTCCTCTCAGTTACTGGCCAAGATTTCTTTTGGTCTTTTGTGTCTCCATATAAATTCTAAGATTATTTCTAATTCTGTGAAGAGTATTGTTATTTTGAAGGCAATTGCATTGAATTTGTACATTGCTTTGAGTATTGTGGGCATTCTTAATAAATCTTTAATGTTTTGAAATTCTCATACCTGTGTACTCTGTATTTAATTTCCTTCCACCTCTCCAACTCTGGCCTCCAACTCCTGCCTCCCATCTCCAATGCATGACCTCTTTTTCTATTATTATTGTGTTACATATACATGTGTATGTATACACACATACACACATATATACATACATGAAGCTGCTGAGTTCATTTAGTGTTGTTTATACATACATATGTTTAAGGATGACTACTTGGAATAGATAACCTATTATGGAACTCATTCCTGGAGCCTTAACAGTACTAGTTCTTTTACATGAACACAGGAGATCTTTCAACTTTTTGTCTGTCTTCAATTGCTTCCATTGGTGTTTCATAATTTTCACTGTAAAGCTCACTCACATCCTCAAATTAATCCCTAGTTCTTATTTTTTCTCAGCAAGTTCATTACTGTTAGATAATGATGTTACTGATTTTTTGAATGATGGTTTTTATGCTCTACCATTTTCCTGAATTTATGTAACAGTTCTAGCCCAGTCTTTTAATGGAGTTTGCGGGATTTTTATAAAAATCATGTAATCCATAATGATGGTGTGACATCTTCCCTTCCTGGTTGGATGCCTTTCACCTTTTTGTCTTGCTTACTTGCTGTCCAGTGCTTTGTTGAATAGAGTAATGAAAGTGGATGTCCTTGTCTTGTCGAGGAGCCTGAAGGAAGCAAGTTCAACTTTTCCCTATTTGATATGATACTAATTGCTGGCCTGTCATATATAGCTTTTATTATGTTGTGTCACATTTTACATTTTATTTGTTGAGAGTTTATTATGAAGGGGTATTGAATTTGGTCAAATGATTTTTCTCCATCTGTTGAGATTTTCACATGGCTTTCTCCTTTATTTTGTTGCTATGAAGTATTACTCTTATTGATCTGTGTATGTTAAATCATCCTTGTATCCTCAGGATCACAATGGAGAGTGATCTTTTGATGTGCAATTGAATTGTTTGTGTTCATCGAGGATGTTTTTGTTGTATTCTTATCTGGTTTTAGCATCAAGGAAAATAGAATGAGTTTAGAAGGGTCTCTTCCCTTTTAAGGTTTTTGAATGGTTTGAGAAGGATTTGTGTTATTTCTTCTTTAAAAATTTCAGTACAGAAGGCTTCCAGTCCTGGGATTTTCCTTGTTGAAAGACTTCTTATCACTGAGTTAATATCATGATTCACTACTGGTCTCCTTATGTTTTCTATGCCACCCTAGTCCAAGTTTGATAGGTTATGAGCATTAGAATGCTATCCATTTCTCCTAGGTTTTCTAGGTTTTGATCTTTTTCTTTTTCTTTTTGTTTTTTTAGCATATAGGTTCTCACACTAGAGAATTCAGGCATAGACACATGAATCTGCAGTCAACTGATTTGCAACAAAGTTACCAAAAGTACGTATTGAAGGACAGCTTTCTCAATGAAATGATCCTAGTGTAAGGATATCCACATACAGAGGACTAAAACTAGACCCCTATCTCTCATCAATTACCCCTCCCCCCCCAAAAAACCCTCAAAATGCATCAAAACTCTAAATTTAAGATATGAAACCACTAGGTTAAAAAAAAGAGAAAAATCACTTTACAAAATCAGGATAGGTAATAAGTTTTGGATAGAACCCCAAAAGTATAGGCAAGAAAAGTGAAAATGGGGGCTGGCAAGATGGCTCAGTCAGTTCTTATCATGCAAACATAAAGACCTGAGTTCAAGCCCCTGAAGCTACTGAAAAAGCTGGCATCCCAATGCTGGGGAGGCCCCTTTTCCAGGAGGAAACTGGTTTTCTGGCCAGCCAGTCTAGCCAAATCTGTGAGCTCCAGATTCGGTGGGAAACACCGTCTCAAAAAATAAGATGAACTGAGATTAGAAAAGACACCCAACACTGACCCCCAGCATCTACATGCATGAACATGCACACACATAAACTGAAAAATAAAACAATGATTATACCACACCAGGAAAGAAAATAATCAACAGAGCAGCAATGCTAACAGAACGGAGAATGGACGAAGCTATTTGCAGACTATTCATCTGACAGATTAATATCCAGAATATACAAGGTTCAAAAAAACTCAGTCTCAAAAAACTTATTTTAAAATAAGCAAATGACCTGAATACACAGTTCTCAATGTCCAAATGACCAACAAGTGTATGAAAAAATCTTCCAAATCACTCGTCACCATTGGGGAAATGCAAACCAAAACCACAGTGGATAACATCTCACCCTAGTCAGAATGGTTATTCAAAAAAGTCAAAAAGTTAGAAATAGGAGCATAGATGTGGGACAAAGGGAGCTTTTATACACACTGTGGGTGGGAATTCAAATTAACTCATCTATTATGGCAAGCAGTATGGAGACTCCCCCTAAACTAAAAATACACCTAGCATGCAATCCAGACATCCCACTTCTGGCTACATAGCCAAAAGAAATGAAATCAGTGTATCAGAAAGATAACTGCACATTCATGCTTATTGCAACACTATTTTCCATGGCCAAGATACAGAGTCAGTCAAGATGTTCATTGGCAGATAAATGAATGAAGAGGGTGTGGTATGTATACACAGTGGACTGTCATTCAAACACTAAAAATTAGAGTGAAATCCTGTTATCTGTGACAGAACGGATGGAACCAAAAGACACTACATTAAGCGAAATAAGCCAGGCACAGAAAGACAGATACACATGCTTTTTATTCAAATGTAGAAACTAAAAGAATTAATTTTAGAGACAAGGTAGGAGACTGGGGATATAGTTCAATCAGTAAAATACCTGCCATGCCAGCATAAGGGCCTGAATTCACTCCCCAGACCCCTTGTGAGACGGTGAGGCATGGTGGCATGCACTCAGAGAGGCAGAAGCAGGTAGATCCCTGGAGTTCATCAGACAGCTAGCCTCATCAGACCCCAGAACAATAAGACACCTTATTTCAAGAGCAAAGTGGCCAGGAATGGTGGCACATGCCTTTAATTCCGGAGAACTTTTGAGGCAGAGGCAGTTGGATCTCTGTGAGTTGAAGGACAACATGATCTATACAGCAAGTTCCTGGCCAGCCAGAGCTACATGGTGAGACTCTGTCTTAAAAATGAACACAATGCTGAGATACCTCTGTATCCATATGCATGTGCATGCACACTCGCACACACACACAGAGTTAATTGTGTTTGCCTTCTTTATCTGAGTGCTGAATGGTGATTACATGAGTGTTTTCTCTTTGTAAGAAAACTTCAAGCTGTGTGCTTGGATTCATGCATTTTTATAGACATATTTTATTTCGATAACAAGTTTATCTCCAAAAGATAGTATTTCTCTTTTGTACTATTTTCTAAAGTAACCAACCAGAAAATATAACAGAAAGGAATTAGATACCATTATAATTATTTAATTGTATATGATCATTTGCCTATTCTCTAGCTCAGTGGTTCTCAACTGGGGACAATTTTGGTATTCAGAGGACATTTGGCAACATCTGGAGGCATTTTTGATTGTCACAACAGGGGGTTGCTGCTGGCATCTAGTGGGTAGAAGCTAGAAATTCTGCTAAATACCCTATCATGCCCAGGACAGTCCACATTATCTTGTCTAAAATATCAGTGCATGCTCTAGCTCTTCCCTAAGGACTATCGCATTTAGTTTCTTTCTTCAATCCTAGAACCCATCAGAGGGCCTGACACAAAAGTCTCTGCAATAATAAATGACTTTCTCTCTCTCTCAATACAGATAGAGACAGACGGAGGTATCCAAGCATGGATACATGCATCTTTCACACACATGCAGACACACCCTCATGCATGGAGACATGCCCATCTTTATCATTCCCTGTGCTGGATAGCTTTAGTTGTCCACTTGACACACCTGGGTAGAGGGAGCCTCAATTGGTGAATTGCCTCCATTGGACTGGCCTGTGGCCATGTCTGTGGGGCATCTTCTTGATTACTGAGTGATGTGGGAGGACCCAGCCCACCGTGGGTGGTACCAACCATGGGCAGGTGGGCCTATGTTGTATAAGAAGGCAAGTTAAGCATGGGCCAAAAGAGCAAGCCAGAAAGCAGCATTCCTCCATGGCCTGAGTTTCAGCTCCTGACTCCTGGTTCCCGCCCTGAGTTCCTACCTTGAGCTCCATCACTGATGAACTGTGACCCAGGAGATACGAGCCAAATAAACCCTTTCCTCCTCAAGCTGGTACTGGTCACTGTTTCGTCACAGCAACGGAGAAACAAACTCAAACACTCCCTTTACAATTTCCTCTTCTTTTTCTTTGGGGCCTAGATAGATTATATGCTTAAAATGTTTCCTTAGGAAAGCCAACAGATTCCAGGAGGTGCCCATGGAGAACAAAGCATGAAGAGCGGTCCACCCCACTAGTCTAAGATGAAGCATAACAGAAGACAAAGTTACACACACACACACACACACACACACACATGTGATGTGTAGTTCTCTGTCCTTTACACAATACTCTGCGGGAACCTATGGCAGTACTTCCACCTCCACTAGGCAGGTGGTAGCCTAAGGGCCATTGCCCTTCTGTCTGACTAATGTGCTCCACCTTACATTTTTCAATATCTGAAAATTAAATTTGTCTGGTTCTAATATTTAAACTTTTTCTGAGGTCCTTAACGGCCTTTGCCATCTACCCCATCTACTTTCAGATCTAAACAGATAGCATCCAGAGGACAAGAGCAGTCAGCAAAGAAGCTTAAATGCCTCTCAAATTATTTGTATGAATTGGACAAATAAGTCTTCAGTCTCTTAGTTTTCTCATCTATAAATTACAAGAATTACACTAAACAACTTCAGAGCCCTTTCACCTACAATTTGATGACGATGACTCAGTGATTGAAAATGGCAGAAATTGTAAGCTCTAATGAGGTGGTATTTTGAGCTTTGCCAAATTGCTGAGTTTTTCTATATAGTCTTCTGTTATTACGGCAGAATGCAACAGCTTTGCTTGATGCTACCAACAGGTGTGTAATTAAGCCTGATCTTTCTCCAGCATAGTTCATTTTCCACTGATGGGTCTACAATTAAAACAACTGCCTCCCCAGAGAAGGATACATCAGTGTTAGACTTTTCATCTTTAATTACACCAGTTGAAGATGAGTAAATGCACCAGAGATCCCAATTGGGAGGGAGTAGATTCATTATGTGGTTGAGAATATGCCATCCAGTCTACCTGTCAGGTTACTGTCTCTGCCCAACAAAGATGGCCTTCCACAAACCTGCTCCCATATTCTGATGATTAGGTCCATCCACCACTACCTACCTGTGTATGGGAAATGTAATTGAGGAATATTAAAGAGCTGGACCTCACAGAAAGATCAGTGGAGTGTCAAAGCCAGAGCTAATTTACTACTTCAGTGCTTTTCAGTAGAAGGGCCAAAATAGCTTGTTAATACTTCATAGAAGAGTTTCCAGTTTTGCATATTACCATTCCTTCTGACCAGATCTCCATTATACCTCTCCCCCTGCCCCCTCTCTCTGAGCTAATACAATCTCACTTCATCTGTTCTTTCGTTTGTTTTCTGTGCATTATCTGCCTCCTTCACTGGAATTTCGGCTCTGTATGTGAGAGCAGTCTCTTTCATGGAAAACTCTGACAGCTTGCAACAGAGGGTCTTTCTGACCCCTGTCACCTTCTAAACATTTGCTGAGTGAATGGATAAATATTGGTTCAGAATTTTTTAAGTATACTGTTGATGGAAATTTGAGGATCTAAGGTGACCAGCGCTGAGCTGCTCTGCTAGAAATGGCCTTTCTCTGGCATTGTAACTCTCATAAACACTTGGTAGGGTTTTAGTGTTTTGACTCAGAGTCAATACAGTTATTTCAATTCCCAGAGATCCAGTTAACACATAATTTCTAAATCTAGAACCCAGCCTGGGAGTTGTCCTTCAGTTCAGCTTAGATGCTCAGCCACCCTCTCTGGGTTCAGTCTAATGACATCTATTTTGGCTTCTGCCTGGGAACATTAACTACCCAGTCACTAATTGTTCTGTGTCCTAATCTGTCTCCCAGCTATTATGGGGAAATTGGCCTCATTTTCAGGCAGGAAAGCATAACAGAAATTTCCTAAGGAGGCCTAGCAACAGGCTGTCCTGTGGACCAAGCCCCCTGTTATACTGTTTCCCACCAGGATGCCCGAGCACACATCCCAACTCTGACTTTCCTTAACTTGAGACAGATTGAAACTTTGTAGTATTTTTCAAATTTGTAAAATCACCATTTGACTGTCTTGTATTCTGGGCTTCAGTAGAAAAGTTGTCTTAGTAAAGCACATTTTCTTCTAGCTAGGCTTGTTCTTTTCGGTATGATGTTATGGAGGCTTCAAAATGTAGTTCAGTAAATCTAGCATCTTTCCATTTTGTAACCAAGTCCCTCAGAAAGCACATGACCTGAGCACCAGGATTCTGAACACTCATTGATTAGCTGTTTCACTGTTGTATAACAAGCCTGCCATGTACACAGCTAGAACAATGTTTGAAAGTGTGATTTTTGAGATTGATACAATATTTTTATTATCCCCCGCTCAACTCTAAACCAACCAGCTACTTCTATAGTTTAGGATCATCCATTTGCACCCACAAATTCTAGAATTCATTTTAGTATTAAATATTTTTCTGTTTGAAAGAAAATGGGACATAAGGAAACAAGCTTTCAAAAAACTCTTACTGGCTCCCATAACTAAAATGTGAGGATTTAATTAGCTTGAAGATATGGGTGGTCTTATGGAGATCAAAGTGGTAGCAAACAATTCCATGCTTATATATCCTTCCAAATTTAAATACAGTTGGCAGGGGGCTGTGGGGGTGGACTCTAACAAGTTTGAGGCTGTTTAATTAAAAGGACTAAATTTAGGGTTAGCTTTATTGCTCTAACTTGAATCATGTGCCCATCCCTAGTCAACTACATAGAAAGGAAAATGACCAGATTTGACTTGTTCTAGATGGATTGCTAGGGCGACAACCTGACCCATTGAAAACAAGTAGGAAATGTGAAAAGAAGTTGGTTCTCTAAGAAAAGTTGGAATGTAATTACCAGAATGGCAGAACAGCTACTAAATCCTGGTAAACCAAAGTGGCAGAGATCTCTCACTATCGTGGTTGATTCTGGACTGGAGGATGTTTTGCTCTGCAGGAAACATGTCTGAAAACATGTGCAGACTATTTCATTGTTAGAGCTAGGCAAGGTGCTACTGGCATCTAACAGGTAGAAGTCCAAGATGTTACTTAGCATTCCACAGGCCAATCCCTACAATAAAAAGTTACGTGGCCCAAAGTATGAAGAGTATGAAATTTGATAAACCTTACTCTGTAGCAGCTGAACTTACTACAGGAAGTGGAAATATGAGGTAGAGAAGGCAGAAAATATAAACAGAGTCAAAAGACTGGCTGCCCAGTCAACACAGGGCACTAAGTAGGAAGAGGGCCAGTTTCCCAACATCAGACAAATGAAGTCTAAGACCTCTCTACATTCTATATGCAGAACCATATTGGAACTACACTTCTGTGCTGGATAGCTTTAGTGTCAACTTGACACACCTGGGTTGAAGGAGCCTCAATTGGGGAATTTCCTCCATAGGATTGGCCTGTGGCCATGTCTGTGGGGCATCTTCCTGATTGTTGAGTGATGTGGGAGGACCCAGCCCACTGTGGGTGGTGCCACCCCTGGACAGGTGGGCCTGTGTTGCATAAGAAAGCAGGCTGAGCAAGGGCCAGGGGAGCAAGCCAATAAGCAGCATTCCTCCATGGCCTGTGCTCCAGCTCCCACCTCCAGGTTCCTGCCCTGAGTTCCTACCATGGGCTCACTGATGAACTGTGACCTGGGAGATGTAAATTGAATAAACCCTTTGCTCTACAAGTTGGTATTAGCTACCCAGTCACTAATTATTCTGTCTTCTTAGCTCATTGACTTTCTTTTCAAAATCTAAATTTTATTATGTATAATTAGGCATGCTATATGTTGTTATAGAATGTACAGAAAATGCCATTATGGTAAATTAAATTAACATATGCATCACTTCACATAATCTGTGGTGTGTGTGTGTGTGTGTATGACAAAAGCAACTAAAATCTACCCATTTAGTAAGAATCCCAAATGCAAACCAGACTTAGTAACAAACTCCTATAATCCTAACATTCAGGATGTAGAGGCAGGAGGATTGCAAGTTTGAAAAGAGACTGGGCTATAAAATGAGTTCCAGGCCAACCTGGGCTCTATATAGCAAGACCTTGTTTCAAGAAGAAAGAAAGAGAGTAAGGGAAGGAGGCAGAAAGGGATAGACAAAGGGACGGAGGGAGGGACGGAGGGAGGTAGGCCAAGCACAATACAAGTTTATTGCCTATAATCCTCATGCTGTTCCTTCGAATTCTAGGCTTGTTTTTCATGTGTATCTGCTGCTTTGTGCCCTCTGCCATGTGTCTGCTAACTTTGCCTCAAACCCTTCCCTGACAACTACAGTACTGTTTTCCATCTCCACATACTTGATTTTATGTACATCCACACATACATGAACGCATGCAATACTTTTTTGTCTGTACTTTTTGTTGCACTTATCATAATTGCTTCCAGCCTCACCCTCACTGGAAAAATAGCAAAATCTCATGCATTTTTAGAGATAAAGACTGTTCTCTGTGTGTATATGGAGCAATTTATCCATCAACAAACATCTGTGCTGTTTCCATGTCTTGGCTATAATGAATAGTGCTGCAGTGAAGATTAACGGTGTAGATATCTCTACCAAGGGATGGCATCACCACCTTTGGATATGCACAGGATTGCTGGGTCATCGACTCTATGTTCTCAAATAGTCTCTCTAGAGCAGAGCCATAAATACCCAGCACCAGTCCAGGACCTGGTCTCCAGTGAACCATCAACATTACTCTCTATACTGTCTCCCTGTTGTTTCAGATTAAACAGTGAAAAAAGCAGGTGTCTGTTTTACCCAAACCATCTTCTGCCTTTTCGCTTGCCTATTTCACTATTATTTTTTTAAAGCACAGAGGCATGGTGTAATCTTTGACTTTTCCCTCTACTCTGTCACCCATCCCAGCAATTGCCTAGTCTTTTCAAGTTTAATTTTTCTAATCTCTCTTGCATCTTTTCTCTAGCTTACAACACCCTTCCCCACCAACCTGTTCCAGGTGCTTTCTGCTTTACACTAAGATGTTATAAAAGCCTCCTCACTGATTTCCTACTGTACCCCATGCCAATCTATGCTACGAACTGATGTTAAATTATACTTTTACACAATTGCTTTGATATCAAACACTCTGCTTAAAAGTATTCTAAACCTTTCGATTGCCAATAAAATCAAAGGTACTCACTTTATCCTAAAATCAAGGTTCTTGATAATGTAACTAACATCCTGCTTCTTGCTTGTAGCCTATACAGACTCTCCCCAGTCAGTGGTTTCCTAACATGTCATGATTCTAGTCACACTATCTGCAATATTCTACCGCCCCCCCCACCCAAATTGCCTCTCTATCACTTCTTCTGCCACACAACTCAAACAAATTTGTCCTTGTTAAGGTTCAGATAGGCCCGCCCCCTCACCAACAGGGCCTCAGGGACCTCACAAGCCCCTGAGAAAAGGGAACCAAGTTGATAAGCACCCTGGTCTTTGAAGTCAAGAGAAGCAGATTCCTCCACTGTTTGGCCAACACAGCAGGCTTCCTCTCTGATCTTTAAAGAGGACAGGTTTTACCAGTCCTGCTCTCCCATTCCCCCCCCCCGACAGCTTTAAAAAATATATATATCTTCCCACCTTCTGCACCACCCAGAAACCTCCCCCTATTAGAAAAAGACCCCAGCTCACAACCCTGACAGACATTTTCCCTGCCCGGAAGAGAATCTGTCCCATGTGTTCCTTTGCTAATAAACTCTATTTCAATGGAGTTTTATCTTTGTCCTGGTGCTTTCTCCACACTCACGTTCCCTGTGCCCTGGTCTGCTTATAACCAAAGGAAGCAATAATTTCACACTCTTTCCCACATCTTCTAGAGACCACATTCAAGGCTCAGTGCTTATTCAAACCAAACAATGCCCATTCACACTTTAACACCCAGACCACAACCCAACTTCTTAACACAGTGCTCAAGGCCCAAGGCCACTTCTTATAAAGGAGATTGTATTGTTTCCTGGTCAAAGTTTCTATCCATTCAGAGACTTCCCACAGTCTTCTTACATGGCTCAGGCTTGGAGTTCTGTTATAAACCCCATCTGGATTCTCATATGGTGCTGCCCTATTTGTTGAGATACCTTGCCACTTTACCATATTTATTCCAGAGTCAGCTATTTGCCAGTGATAATTCTTCTTCCTTGGAAATAGTTCCATAGTTGTCAGACTGAATAGTATGTCAGCACACACACCTGAAACCAGTTGCCCAATTCCTATCCGATCTTAATAGGTGGGTCTAGCCCTAGTACTACAGCCTTCTTTCCTGGAAGAGCCTGCTCAGTTGTATGTAACCAAGTCATTATGATTTCTGAAACTGTTAACAGTGTTTGCCTCAAGCCTAAGCTGAAGCACATTCTCCTCTTCACTTTCAGGGAAGCATGACTGGCAATGTACCTCCAACCTGAATTAACCCCTGATTTTTTGATGCTACAATAATATGTGGAGCCTGTATGCTTTGTCAGTCAATTACATTCTTCCCCTTAATGTCTCTTCTCTTATTTCTGGTGCTTTTTTGAATCTGAGTTCATTTAGATTTTCACACATCTTGACTCATTTATTTCAACTTGGAAGCAGTCGTTCATAGAGGTTGTCCCAGTTACTTTCTATTGCTGTGACAAAAAACACTTGGGAGGAAAGGGTTGGTTTATTTCATGCTGCACCTCTAAGGTACAGTCCATCATTGGGGGAAGTCAGTGCAGGAACTCAAGAAGTAAGTAGGAGGCAGGAACTGAAGCAGAGACCACAGAGGAATTCTGCTTACTGGCTTACTTCATTGACTTCCTCAGTTAACCTCCTTATACAGCTCAGGCACACCTACCTAAGGATGGCACCTCTCATAGTGGACAGGGCCCTCCTACATCAATTATTGATTAAGAAAATGCCTAGTACACACAGCCACAGGCCAATCTGATAGAGGAAATTCCTCAAGGGAGGTTTCTTCTACCCAGGTATCTCTAGTTTGTGTCAAGTTGACAAACACCAACCAGTACAGAGGTTAACATAATTTCTGAAGCCAAATGGCCGTATGTAGTACTGCTTCTTTCATCAGCTGTGTAATTACTGGTTATGGTTTTCATACTCAAAGTGGTCAAAATACTATTCTTTACCTCATAGAATGAAGATTAAGTAAGTGATTCATTCAGAACACCACCATGGTGCACCTAGAACATTGCCATTGTATCTACTTTATAACCAAGACTTGAATGTTGGTTTGTAAATGCAGTGGAAGACATGTTTTACTTCATACAATATCTATTCTATCCAGCATATCCTAAAGCTTAAGTTCTGATAGTGAGTCGCCTAAGTCAAAGCCTGCAGTGGAGATCAGCAAGGAAGGCAGCATAGAGAATGAGCAGTAACAGTCCCAGTTAACAGTCCCGTGGCACCATCATGAACCTGTTCCCCAGACCAAGTTGATTGTTCTTTGCTCAGCTCGTTGTTGTCATCCTGTCATTAACAGCTACAGGAAACCAAGTTTTGCTCTAGGACAAAGGTCCTAGAGACAAAAGACCTCCAACCCACAGGATCCTAAAATTTTAAATCATGGAAATGCAGGAATTGCTTTGTGGTGTTTGACCTTTTAATAACTTTGAGCAGCTCAAAATAATTCACACAGGAAATTAGTAAAACACTAAAAGGCAAATAAACTTTTAATTTTCTTACTTAGAAAAGTAACTGCATGTTCTTACAATATCCTTCAATGCAGACATTGGTGATAGAAAAAAAATTAAGTTACATCAAAAGCATACTATACTTAAAATCATTACAATTTCCACAGAACTGTGCTAACAGGTTTAGCTGCTTGCCACCAAGATGATAATAGTGATTTTAAATATCCCTTCTCTTTTTGGAATATTCTGAGCAGTAGGGACTGGCTCAAAGGATAAGCTAAAAATTCGAGCAACAGGTATAACATGCATTTTCATTTGAGTTTTGTACATGGTAGATTTGGTCATTATAAGACCCCTCAGACCTTACTGAAAGATGATTCAGAGGTTCCCAGTTGATTCACTGTGGAACCAATTGATGTCACTGTGGAACCCATCAAACTGTCCCATCTGAAAAAACAGTCTAGAAAATACAAAGTCAAAAAACCTTCCAAGGGCAACATCATATCTCCAAAGAACAAAAATAATTTGATCGTTAACCCTTACTCTGAATTTTCAAGGAAGAAATATATTGATGGGAAGAATGTTTCAGTCTTTATTAGATCAAATCAATCTCTCTCTCTCTCTCTCTCTCTCTCTCTCTCTCTCTGTGTGTGTGTGTGTGTGTGTGTGTGTATGTGTGTGTGTGTGTTTGTATTCAGGCAATAAGAACTCTACATGTTTCCCAAGCATACATTTCTGATTTCATACATTTCTAAATCACATCATGATTACAGATTTTCAAAAAATTTTAGTACTAAGACAAGGGGCAATCATTTACTTGAGAGTAACTTCCAGAGAGTAGAATACTGCATAGTGATCACCTGGAGGGGCAGGGCAATATTAGAACATCTGAGGGGTTTGGGCAAGTTTGAAGAAAGGTCAAGAAGTTCTGATGGTATTCCAATGAGCTCACACTAGACAGGGATGGGCTCTCCAGCTGCTCCAGTTAATAGCACCTAATTTATTTTCTCCTCTTCAACAAGTCAATGACTGGATAGTATCACCTCCAGAAATTGCATACACAAACAAAATGCTGAGAAATATGAAGCATATTTTTCCTGGTACTACATGCATCCATTTTCAGGTAAACAGGTAACAGCCAGAAATAGTTTTACTTTTCTTTTAATTACAGCCTTGTAACTGCATAAAATTTGTAGTGATTTGAATTACAAAAGCCTGGAAAACATAAAATTGACAATAGTGTATAAAAATAGCAATAGAAATAACCACTGACCTTTTCATGCAAGGTGAGAAACAATTTATTCAAGGGAGTAAAAATGGACTCTGATTTTGTTTATTTTTATTACCAGTGTTATATACATGGTAGAGAGAAGGCATTTTTAACAAGTGAGCTAATAAACTTTTCATAGTTATTTATCAGGCTATTATAATGCAATCTCTGCTTTGTATTTCAAATCCCATAACTTCTTTACTTTTTAATTTCTGAAGGTCAGCAGCATAATGGACCTGGGAGTTTCCCTCTGCTGCTAAATCCCTGGGGCCGAAGCTTTAAACTAGATCTTTTTCTCTTTAACTCACTGCAAAGTACAAATTACTAATCAACAAAAAGAAAATCCCAGTTGTATAATCTTTTTACATTCATTTCCCTGACTAGATCTTGTGCCTAACAGTCTGAATAATATTTCTCCTAGTGTTACTTTTTTTTTCTAGAAATTTACAACAGATGTAAGTCCCCAGGCAATATTTAAGATAATAAATGAGAGTGTCAGGGTGAGGGATTACCTAGATCATTCCATGCTCCTTCAATCAAAATGTAATTAATACTGAACTCTATGCCTCATAATATAGACACAATTTGCCTCAGCAAATAAACACAGTGAGGACAGGAATCTCTTACATGCTGTGTTTTGTATGATAACAATATCCTTTGCCCACAAGAACGCAACATCTAGCTTCTATTTATTAAGTCCCTGTTGTCAGATATACTTCATTTTGTACTTTTAAAAATATTTTATTTATTATTTTTGTATATCTGAGTGTTTTGTCTGCATGTATTGTTAGGAGCACAAATGTCATATGCATACGGATGGAATAAAATATATGAAACATAATCCCTAAAGCTCATGTAATGAAACTAAATAAATTATAAAATGTAACATAGAATAGTAAGCTTAGAAAACCCCACTACACCCCAAGGCTGCTGGTAGGATAAGATATGCTATGGAAATCCCCAGGTCAGCTGTGAGCCTTATCAACCAGAAGGCAGCTGCGTGGTGACACCAGACCACAGTATAAAAGATCAAGAACCGAAAGGCTCGACCTTCACTGCTTCCGAGACTGACACCTGGTCGAGACCACCAGATCAGCCCTTCCCCGGACCTGGACTTGGACAGCACCTGGAGAGGACAACTGACCTTGCAGACACGTCACATGTAAGCAGCCTTGGGGTGATAGACTTAGGACAGGACTAGGTTACTGAATATTGAATATGATGTGTGTTGTGTGATCAGCATTAAATAAAAACGATATTATATCCATCTCTTTGTCCATTTAATCTGTGCTCGAGACATGTATGTAAGTGCACCATGTGCATACAGTGCCCACAGAGGCCAGAAGAGGGCATCGGATGCCCTGGAACTGGAGTTATAGACAGGTGTTAGCCACCATGTGGCTGCTGGGAACCAAACCTGGGGCCGCTGGAAGACCAGCCAGCCTCTTAAATGCTGAGCCATGTCTTGTTCATACTTTCTGATCAATAATCCAAAATCACAGAACAACATTATTCTGGATAGCTTTAACTGACAAATTGACACAACCTAGATTCACGTGGGAAGTGTCTTAATGATCTAGCTCAGGCTGGCCTGTGAGCATGTCTTCAGAGGGATTGTCTTGGTTGTTAAATGGGGTGGAAAGCCCACCTTGAATGTGGGCTGTACCATTTCCTGGGGTGGCCCTGAACTGTATAAGAGTGAGGAAAGCTATCTGAGCAGAAACAGCAAGCGGGCAGCGAGCAGGCATTCGCTTCTCTCTGCTGCTGGCTATGGTTGTGATGTGGTCTGCTGTCTCAGGCTCTTGTCTCTGAGACTTCCCTGTAATGACTGGCTGTAACCTGGAATTGGGTTCCTTTTGGTAAGGATGTTTATCACAGCAACAGAAATGAAACCAGGACAAGCATGTAAAGTGATTATTGTCTATTTTTACTATTTATAAGAGTTTCATGCCTAGCTCCAGTTTCCACAGCTGGTATGTGTGGAGTCAATTCTAATTCACTAAACTACATTACTTCATGGAGCACACTACTTGTAAACTATGAATATTTATAAATTCATTTCTAGAATTAAAGCTTTATTGGTTTAAGAACTAATGCCTTGATCACAAATACACCAAAAAATTTAAGTTGCTAAGCTGTTTTTTGCTTTGTTTCTCCTCAAATTTTCACTTTCCAAATTTCTGCTTTGCAATCAGAAGCCAGAGGTAGGAAGTATTTTTCTGGCCTCATCTCTATAAGGGCACACATCTTAATTAAATGAACAATAATATTTTGCCTCAAGAATAACTTTGCACAGTAAAGAAAATTCGTGCAGTCTGCTTACCTCTGTGTTTCATGTGGTTGCTGGTAGGAACTGAGACCCTCTCACAACGTGATGATGGTGTGGATACTAGCACACCTACTGTGATTTAGAATAGTTACCATGCGACATTTTCTCTTTTTTGTCTTTATTTTTTATTGAATTTTTGTTTATTTCACACAGAGCATCTCAATCAATGTTAATCATCTTTACACACCCTTCCCCACTGGCACCCTCCCATAGCACACCCACTGGAATTAATATATTCTGTCATTTGTCTTAAGGTCTATTGTCTCAAGTCAGTGTCTCCAGATGTCCCTCAGTGCAAGTTCATGTACTGAGGCCTAGTCATCCTATCTAGGGTCTCTCACTTTAGGAAGATCAGCTCTTCCTCACTGAGCAGTAATCAGTTGCCAGTGTTTCTTCAGCTAAGATTTGGGTCAGCTGTTCATTTCCCCAGGTCTATGCTGGGTTTTTGTCTGAGTTTACATGGGTCCTGTGCATGCTGACACCATTGCTGTAGGTTCTTATGAACAGGGTCTCAGGAGCTTATAGGACTCTATTTCCATATGGTTGTGCACCTCCTCCCTGGTTCTTACAATCTTTCCACCCCCTCTTCCGTAATGGTGCCTGAGCCCTGAGTGGGTATAGATTAATATAGGAGTATTGTTCAAGGATCAGCATTCTGCAGACTCTTAGTTCCTACACTTTTGTGTTCCTGGCCCTCTGTTGCATGAGGGAGCTTCATTAATGAGAGTTGAGATACTCGTTGTTGTCTTGTTTACCCCTTGTTCTATGTTCCATGAGCCAACAGTGTAGAGGTTGCATTGTAGGTGTGCCACTTAGACTTGGACAATTCATAGACAATGTGTGTGACAAGTTGTGGTACTCTGTAATAGTCTCCATCTGGTGCAAAAGAAGCTTCTTTGATGAGCAGTGACTGGGATATTTGTCTGTAAATATAAGGATACATATTTTTGCACATAGTAAGAAATTACATTAGTCTAAGGATGTGACAGTTTTGGGGTTTTCTCTAAGATCTATGATCGCTCCAGTCATGTGTATTTGGCTATGTTTACAGTACTACACAAGTTTCCTCCCATTGAGTGGGCTTTTAGTCCAATTAGGTAGCTGTTGATTGCCCCCAAGATAAAAGTGCATCGATGTTATATGCTATGCAGGTCACTGATATGGTTATTTGGTATTGAAGCTGGTGTTGGACCATTGGTTGATGTTCCATTAGTACCTTGATAGTGCTTTCCAAGCTACGATAGCTAGCCTTCAGGGGAAGTGGCTTCCAGATCAGTTCCAGCTCCATTGTTCCAAAGCCTGTATCCAAACCTTCAGCAGCAGGGTATTGCCTTTAAGTTCTCAGAGGCAATAAAAAACTGTGGTAATAACGTGTGTAATTTGGGAGTTTCTTGGACCAAACTTGCCAGCAAATAAAAGGACAGTTTTTCTTGTCTTTCACTGCTTCCTGCTATGTATCTTTAACTACACACATGGACTCATTTAGAGATACTGCATGTGTAATTTTTCAGTAGGTTGTTGGACAAATATAATTTCCTCTGGTTCTTTACACTAGCTAGGCACTATTAACCTATCCTCTCTGTGTCTCTTCCTGCCTAACCCTTGTACCAAGACATCCCCATTTAAAGTGACCCCATTTCCCCATTTCTCCCCTGATAATGCCAGTCTTCTGTGGTCCCATCTCTTTTGAGCTCTTTCTTCCCCTTTATCCCCAAAGTTCCTTGTATCATACTCCCTCTCCCCTCCATTTAAATACCCCCATTTTATCTACTTCCCCCTTAGTAACACCTGTCTTCTATTGTTCTTATCTCTGAGGTTCCTTCTTTCCCTTTACCTCCCTGGTTCCCTTCAATTTTCCTGGTTCCTGCAGTTACATCAGGATACATATTCACATATTAAGATTTGCTGCTAGAATCCACATATGAGGGAGAACATATGTTGTTGTTTTTCTTAGTCTATGTTACTTCACTTAGTATAACAGTTTCTAGTTCTATCCATTTACCTGAAAAATTCATGATTTCTACTACTTAATACTGAGTAGAACTCCATTGTGTAAATGTACCACATTTTCATTATCCATTTGTCAGCTGACATTTAGGTTGCTTCCATCTCTTAGCTATTGTGAAAAAAGCAGCAAGAAACATGGGTGTACAAGTGTCTCTGAAATAGGATGAGTCCCTTGGAACTCATACCAAGGAGTGGTATAACCAGGTCAAATGGTAAGTTCATTTTTAGATTTTCAAGAGTTCTTTACTCTGCTTTCTATAGGGGTTGCATGACACTGAAGCCCCCCCAGCAGTGAACGAACATTCCCCTTTCCCCACATCCTCACCAACATTCAGTATCATTTGTTCTCATGGTCTTGTCCAGTATGGCTGTGGTAAAATGAAATCTTAAAGTGGTTTCAATTTGCATTTCCCTAATTACAAATGATGTTGAACACTTTTTAAGATGTTTCTTAGCCATCTTTATATCTTCTGAGAAATCTGTTTAGATCCTCAGCCCATCTTTTAATTGAGTCACATCTTCCTTGATTCTTTGTTTTTTGAGTTCTTTGTATATTCTGGCTGTTAAAACTCTGTCAGATGTGTCATTATTAATGAGGTCCTACTTCTTGATTGTTGACCTTAATTCCTGAGCAACTGCTGATTTAGAAAGAACTTCCAACACCTATATCTTATAGGTTAGTGCCAATGTTTTCTTCCAACAGTTTCAGAGTTTCAGGTTCCACACTGAGGTCTTCGAATCATTTGGAGTTGACTTTTGTGCAAGGTGAAATGGTCTAGTTTCATTCTACTCCAAGTGGAGATCCAAGTTTTCCAGCACCATTTGCTGAAGATACTGTCTTTGCACCAGTGCGTGTTCTTAGCCCCTTTGTCAAATATCAGGTGGCTGAAATTGCATGTACTGATGTTTGGGTCTTCAATTATGTTCCATTGATCTATATGTCTATATTTGTGCCACTACCCTGCTGTTTTTATGACTATAGCTCTGTAATACACATTGAAATCTGATATGGTAATCCCCTCAGCATTGCTCTTAGTGCTCAGGGTTGCTATGGCTTTCCAGGGCCTTTTGTATTTCCTTATGAATTTTAGGATGGGTTTTTCTAATTCTGTGAAGAATCTCATGGGGACTTTTATTGGGATTGCATTGAAACTATATATTGCTTTTGGTAGGATGGTCATTTTCACAATATTAATCTTCCATGAGCATGGTAGCTCCTTCCATATTCTGGCATCTTCCTCAATCTCTTTCTTTAAAGATTTAAATTTTTCATTGTAAAGATCTTTGATGTCTTTTGTCAGTTTTATTCCAAGATATTTTATTCTTTTTGAGGCTGTTGTGAATGAGAGTGTTTCCATGTACTCTTTCTCCAATTGCTTGTTATTGGTATATGGAAAGCCTACTGATTTTTGTAGATTAATTTTATAACCTGCCACTTCACTGAAGTGTTAATCATTTCTAGTTTTCTGGTGGAATTTTTGGTGTCTTAGATACAATATCATATCGTCTGTAAAATGGGATAATTTGATCTCTTCTTTTCCAATTATTACTCCTTTAATTTCCTTCTCTTATTGCTCTTGAAAGAGTTTCAAGCACCAGGTTAAAAAGGAGTGGAAATCGTGGACAGCCTTGTCTGGTTCCTGAACTTAATGGGAATGCTTCCAGGTTTTCTTCATTTGGAATGATGTTGGCTGTGGGTTTGTTATATATGGCTTTAATGATGTTGAGATATGTTCCTTCCGGTCCAATTCCCTCTAGGACTTTGAACATAAATGCATGTTGAATTTTGTCAAAGGCCTTCTCTTCATCTACTGAGAAGACCATGGGGTTCTTGTCTTTGAGTCCATTTGGTGTCTGTATGCGGTTTGCAAGTATTTTATTGAGAATTTTTGCATCTATGTTCATTAAGGATATGGGTCTATAGTTTTCTTTATTGGTTGTATCTTTACCTGGCTTTGGTATTTGAGTGATTCTGGCTTCATAGGAGGAATTTGGAAGTTCTCCCTCTACTTCTATCTTTTTGAATACATTAAGTAGTATTAGATGTAGATCTTCTTTAAATGTCTGGTGTTATTCTGCTGTAAATCCATCTGGTCCTGGGCTCTTTTTAGTCAGGAGGTTTTGTTTTACTGTTTCAATTTCCTTATGTGTTTGTTATGTGTCTGTTTAAGCTGTTAATCCCTTCTTGGTTTAGTTTTGGTGGTTCCTGTGCTTTTAGATACCCATCCATTTCTTATAGGCTTTAAAATTTAGTAGCATATAAGTTTTTAAAGTATCCCCTTATAATATTCTGGATCTTTTTGGTGTCTGTTGTGATGTTTCCCCTTTCATCTCTGATTTTGTTGATTTGGAGGTACTCTTTCTTTCTTTTGGTTAACTGGGATAGGGGTCTGTCAATCTTGTTTATCTTTTCTAAGAACCAGCTCTTTGGATTCATTGATTCTTTGTATAGTTTTCTTTGTTTCTATTTCATTAATTTCTGCTCTAATTTTTGTTATTGTTGTCTGCAGGGTTTGGGTTCCATTTGTTGTTGCTTTTTAAGTGTCTTGAGTTGCAATGTTAAGTCATTTATTTGTGTTCTTTCTGATTTTTTTAATGAAGGCACTTAGAGCTATAAACTTCCCTCTAAGGAATGCTTCTAGCGTGTTCCAGAGGTTTTGTTGTTGTACTGTCCTTTTCATTTAGTTCCAGGAATACATTTTATTTCTTTCTTAATTTCTCCTTTGACGCATTCATCATTCAAGAGTGTGTTGTTTAATCTCCATGTGTTCATGTGGTGATTAGGGCTTCTTCGGGTGTTGGCTTTAAGCTTTATTGCACTGTGTCTGATAGAATGCATGGAATTATTTCAGTCTTTCTGTATTTGTTGAGGTTTGTTTTGTGTCCCAGTATATGGTCGATTTTGGAGAAAGTTCCATGGGACACTGAATAGAAAGTATACTCTTTGGTGCTTGGGTGGAATATTCCATAGATGTCTGTTAGGCCCATTTAATGTATGGTATTGTTTAATTCAATGTCTCTCTGTTAATTTGCTGTCCTGTTGACCTATCTAATGGAGACAATGGGGTATGGAAGCCCCTTATTATTAATGAGTTGAGATTAATCTGGGTGTTAAAGTCCTATAGTACTGTTTATATGAAGTTGGGTGCACCAGAGTTTGGTGAATATATGTTCATGTTTGTAATATCTTCTTGGTCAGTTGTTCTTTCGATCAGAATGGTGTGTCCCTCTATCTCTTCTGATTAGTTTTAGTTTGAAGTCTATTTGTCAGATATTACAATTGCAAATCCTTCTTCTTTTTTCTTAGTACCATTCACTTGGAATTTTTTTTTTCCATTCTTTCACCTTAAGGTAGTACCTGTCCTTGAAAGTGAGATGAGTTTCTTGTAGACAACAAAAAGATGGGTTTTGTTTCTTAATCCATTCAACTAGTCTGTGTCTTTTGACTGGGCAGTTCAGTTATTAGTGAAAGATGTGTACTGATTCCTGTTGTTTTTATTTCTGTTCACATTCTTGGTGTAGCGATGCCTTTCCATAGTTATACCTTCATTAAGTTTCTTTCTGTAACCCCTTGGGTATAGTCGTTCCTTTCTTCAGCTTTTTGTATTGCTTCAAGGACTCTCTTAAGGGTTGGTTTTGTGGACACGAATTCTTTCAGTCTATTTATGTCATGGAAGATTTTTCTTCCTCTTCAACTTTATAATAGACATTTTGGCTGGGTAAAGTAATCTGGGTTGGCCTCTGTGGTCATTTAGAACAGGGAATACTTTGGTCCAGGCTCTTCTGGCTTCCACAGTTTGCACTGAAAAGTCAGCTATAATTCTGATGGGTTTTCCTTTATATGTGACTTGTTGTTTTTCTTTTGCAGCTTCAATATTGTCTCTTTTTTCTGTTCATTTAGTGTTTTCACTATGATGTGCCATGGAAAGTTTCTTTTCTGGTCCTGTCTATTGGTGTTCTATGTGCTTCTTGTATTTGTATGGGCATGTCTTTAATTTTGGGAAATTTTCTGCTATAATCCTGTTGAAGATCTGGTCCATACCATTATCCTGAGAGTCTTCTCTTTCCTGTAAGTTTGTGATTCACAATTTTGGTCTTTCTATGGTGTCATACAATTCCTTCATACTTCATTCTTGTGTTTTCTTAAATTTTTCATAATCTTTGCTTGAGTGGTCTAGTTCATCCACTTTGTCTTCCAGTCTTGATATTCTGTTTTCCATTTCATTCATCCTATTGGTGAGGCTTTCTCCTGTCATTTCTAATTGGCCTACTGAGTGTTTTACTTCCTTATTTCAGCCTGAGTATTCTTCAATATTTCTAACTCTTTTCTGAATTCATTCAGTTTAGCCTTATCTTCTTTCGTTCTTTGATTTCTTTGTGTGTTCTTTAAATTCACTGAATTCTTTTATCATGTTTATAACTGTTCTCTTAAATTCCATGTTCTGTGTTATCTCTAGGTGGTTCTCATTGTATTCTTCTACAAGACTGTTGGTACTTGGCGGGGACATATTTTGGGGGCTTTTCATGTTATTGTTTTTCTTCTGTGACTTTGACATGTGAATTTCTTTTGTAGTTTCTGATTCTTGTGTGGGACTCAAGCCTTCCTTTTGTTGAGTTTAGGTCTGCTTCTTTTTGTAAACTTTATATGCCTTTGTGGTTTACTTGTTGGGCATGAAAAGCTGCTTGGTCTAGGCTTCAGGTTCTCTCCTTTGATTTTATATTGGGGGGGTGCAAATTGCTTTCCTCTTCCTGCTCAGGAGTTCCCACAGAGGCCCAAGTCGGATGAGGATCAGATGCTCTCAGGCTTCCTCCTAAGGTTTTGATCTCTCCAGGAATGCTGGCCTGGGCCCAGGGCCCAGGAAAGATGCTGGCCCCAGGAAGCTGATGGCTGTGCTGCCCAGGGATGCAAAGGGATGTGGGGTGGGAAGAGGCCCCAAGGGTTCCCAGAGACTATAGGGAGGAATTGGGTTGGTCTGGATGCAAAGGATCAGGAAGCAGTGGGGAGTCTGGGCCAAGAGGTCAATCCAGAGGTCTGGGGTGCCAAGACAAGAAATGGGCCAGGATCCAGGCTAGGAGGAGAGATGGGGTGGGGGAGCTTGGAGGGTGAATGAGGTTGGGAGAGTCAAGGCGCAGAGGATGCCTTTGAACTTACCCAGGAAAGATGCTGGCCCCAGGAAGCTGTTGGCTGTTCTGCCCAGGGATGCAAAGGGAGGTGGGTGTGGGAACAGGCCCTGAAGGCTCCAGGGGACTTCAGGGAGGAATTAGGTTTGTCTGGATGCAAAAGATCAGGAAGTGGGGAGTCTGAGGCAAGAGATCAGTCCAGAGGTCTGGAGTGCCAAGACAAGAAATGGGCCAGTGCCTTGGCTAGGAGGAGAGGTGGGGTAAGGGAGCTGGGAGGGTCTATTTCTAACTCTTTTGTGAATTCTCTCAGAAGTTTATTCCTCTCTTCTTTGAGTTCTTTGATTTGTTTGTGTGTTCTTTAAATTCGTTGAATTCTTTGATCATGTTTATGATTGTTCTTTTAAATTCTGTGTCCTGGATTATCTCTAGGGGTTTCTCGTTTTAAAAGGCTTCTATAGGACTTCTATCAAATGATGGGGACATATTATTTGAGTTTTTCGTATTATTTTTTCATTGTGACTTTAGCATGTGGATTTCTTTTGTTGTTTGTGATTCTGTTGTAAAACTCAAGGCTTCCTTTGAGTTGAGGTTTGTTTCTGTTTGTGTACTTGATATGCCTTGGTTGTTTTCTTAATGGGTATGAAAAGCTTGTTGGTTTAGGCTTTAGGTTCTTCCTTTTGATTTTAAATTAGAGGGAACAGATGACTCTGGTTCAGCTACTCAGGAGCTCTGGCAGAGGCCCAAGTCAGGTGAGAATCAGATGCTCTCAGGCTTCCTCCTAAGGTCTTGGTGCCTCTAGCCAGCAAGTACAGCACAATTTGGGAAGCTTCTTAGGCAGAGGCTGGATTCAAGTGATATCGGGCTGGAATCGGGAAATCTTGAGCAGTCTGCCAAAATCTGGGCCCCTACTAATGAGCAGGGAACCCTAGACCTGTAGCAGTGGGAGGGCCTGCAGATGACCCCAATGTAGGGGGTGGGCACAGTGCAGTTAGAACTTACCAACATGCAGAGCTAGGAGGTGATTCACAGATCTGGGGTGCTGAGAGCAAAACCAGGCCTGTGCCCAAGGCTAGAAGGAGAACAGGATGTGGGGTCGGGGAGACTGGAGTTGCTCAGGTATAAGGAAGGCAAGGCCCAGTGGGCAGGATCAGACTCACCAGTGAAGAAGTCTGGTCTAGAGATTTCAAGATATGTTGGGGGTGGGGACAGCCAAGGTAGAAGGCTGGTCTCAGAAGTGCAAAGGCAAGTTGGGGGTGGGATCAGCCTGTGAAAGTTCTAAGAAACTAGACTGAAAATTTGAGCTGGTCTGAGTACAGGGGATCAGGACACTGTGGGTGGATCTGGACTAAGAGGGTAGTCCAGAGATCTGGGGTACTGAGAGCAGAAGCAGGTCTGCGCCCAAGGCTAAAAGGGAAACAGGATGTGGGGGCACAGAGATTGGAATTGCTCAGGCTGTAGGGAAGTCATGGCCCATTGGACAGGATCGCACCTACCATTGATGAAGGCTGGTATCCTGGCATTTTTCCTTTTTAAATATAGTGACAACTGCTGCTGGTAAGAATGGAACTTTTACCATGTGTATATCAGAGCAGTAACTATGAAATCCCTCAAGTACATGATTAAAGTAGTTACTTATGGCCCGTGTGTTCCTATTTGTTACTGGAGGACAATAATGAGGAAAGTAGAGAACAGAAAGTTCTCATTGAAGTTAGTGCACACGTTCATAGGATCATCTGCTTTCAATTTAACTTGAGGAAGCCATAAGTACAACATAGAAATCTCCTAAAAAGAAACCATTAGAATTTCATATTTAACATAACACTGAACCTTAAAACAGACTCAAAAATAATTTCACAAGGATTACCAGCCCAGCGTTTTTACCATCTCACTCTTCTATGAAGAAATGTATAAATATTGACAACTTTAAAAGAAACTGTTTGTCAGACAAGGCATAATCTATCCTTCATGGGTAGCCACGAGCGGGCAACCTCAATGGTAATACCAGCTCATAGCAATTGTCCATTTACAGGATATTGCCTACTCTAAAGCAATTATCTTACAGATCTGTATTATTGGCATTTGCAATGACATTGCAAGTAAGTGACAGAGCCAGGATTCAAATCTAAATCTGTCTGACTCTATCTCTTACACTATACCCTCTCCAAAGCAATACGGGTATCTTTACTGTGAAATGGAAGATGCCATTCTGTACAAAGTCCAGGCACTCATAAGCAAAGCCCTTAAGATCATTTGCCAAGGCAAAACTTGTTTTAAACTAAAAGGTACATTTGATTGAAATCAAATCATTTGATCTCCACCTCAATAAATGTTTATTGAATATTATCTTCAGCTTTCATGGATTGTACATTAGGTACCCAGGGATGCAAACTGGAAAGGACCAAACTTGACTTAATAGGCCTTAGCCTCAAGTCAAGGAGCATGGCACCTGTCGCTATTGGATCTACATCTCCGTATTCCTGAGTCTTCTTTCTCCTCTCTCTGGGCATCCAGCACAAAGCCCAACCTCCTTTGAAAAGTGCTTTCCATTACCCTTCAGTTTGTGCCTCACATTCCCATCTGTTCTGTGTGGGGTCTTAAGTATTGCTTCCGTTTTGTTCCTCTCTTGCCACAAGGACTATTTCTGTCTGGGGCAGCCACCATCTGAAGTCACCAGCAGTTCTGTCCCTGACCCTACACTGAGCCATGTATGTCTCTCACCCCCAAAGCAGGGCCTCAAGCCTCTTGTTAGTGGAAGGATTTAGTTATCGTCTCACCCTCCCTGGTAACAACACAGAAACACAGGAGAGCTGGTGCACTCTGAAATAAACTTGAGCCAGTGTAAACAGCAGCAAGAAGTAGGCCGGGTCAACGTATAAATTCCTCACCTAGAGTGCCCTAAGCAAACTGGCTCCCTAAGGCACCTTCAGTGGCCAAGCCCAGGGATGCTCCTCCTTCCCTGTCTTCCCTTCCCTTCTCTTGCTGTGTGCTCTCACACCCTTTCCCCGCAAAGCATTGGAGATGTTACCTCATGTTCCCTTCTCCAGGAATCCTAGGCTAAGGCAACTACATACTTCCCACAAGTTCTGTTCATCTCTGGATCAATATCTCTTCTCAGAAAATGTTCCCAGATCATTAGCATTTCTGAAAAATTATTTTCAACATCCTTTTCTGCAAAGTCTTTCTAGGTATTCCTAACCTAAGGATACATTTTGGAACGGAAATTTTAGTCAAGACTAATTTAAACAAGTACTTTTTACTAGTCACATTATCAGATTCATTCGTACATTCACACATCATTGTTCCCAGCTTTCTTAGTTTAAATATCCCTAACAATGTAAAATGTTACATATTCATCAAAGGTTATGTAAATTAAGTCATCCCATTGGTTCAAATTGTTCTAATCATCATAATGCAGCTAGGCAAATGTCTTGTTAAATTCTCCTAAGTCCATCACAAGAATCCTGGAAAACTAGGGCATCAGGAAAAAGGAACCGAATTAGAAAGATGAGTGGGTGCCTAAGAGAGGCTGTAAGAACTGCTTGAAATTTCACCCAAGGCGAGACGGTGTCACATTTGCAGAGCAACAAGGTGTTTCCATTTCTTCACTCCTCATTACTGGGTGGGTGTTTTTAAAGGCTTTTGTATACTTTTTTTTCAAAAATGAATTGATTACAAGTTAGATGTATTGGAATGAACTGCTCTATTGTACCCCCCGCCCCCGACATTTGGAACATTTCACTAGCAGAGACCTGCTTAGTTCTCTAGCAGCTGTAACAAAAGACAGAAGCAAGTACGTGGCAGTGTCCACCAGGAGGGGAGAAGCTCCAGGGGCACAGTGCCTGGGTCTTCAGTTCCCACACTGTTGATAAATTGTCATGTGACAAAACCAAAATTTAACTCCAGAAATGATGCTAGGGCTGTGAGTGGGGCCACGGAGAAATCTGAGAACATCACGCTTGGCGTGACTCACAAGGAACCCATCTGGGCAGAAAATTTTAAGAAGATAAATCAGAAATTGCATCCAATTTGAGATTTCACAGCCACTCACTGTAAGCATTCAGTTAACCTTCAGTCATTTGTAACTCCCGTAACATATCCAAATGCCTTTCAGTACTGGCCTTACACACTAAGAGAAAGCCTGAGTTCTGACAACTAATTTTTCTAAAATTATACTGCTTCCCCTTAAAACAAAATTCCTGATTTCTTTTCTCTTTTTCATATCTTTATTTCCTCATTTACCTCATCTTGGCCAGTCTGTTGCGCTCAGTCTAACCATCTGTGTTGGCAAAAGAAGGCCCTTAACCTATCAGTCATGGAACGGCTTTTGAGTGACACCACACAGCGCACTCCTCCAGGATTAGCCATGGCTTTATTGGGTTTAAGCTGTACTTGTACATGAAACCTGGCTTGATACTTTTGACTGACTTAGCAGCTCATGTGACTGATTCATAGCTTTTCTGCTATGAATTTTGCTGAGTGTCTTGATTGTAGAGTGAGTTGTTTCATTGAACAGAGGTAGAAAGCTGTTTCAGACATAATCATAATATTTTACGTTTGATTTGCTTCTAAACTTTCCACAATACTTTCACATCTATCCTTTCACTTAGTAGCTAGTTTGATGTGGGAAAATGAAGGGATGCCAGAATAGAAAAAAAATAAGAGAAATTTAAAGGCCTCAGGAGAGGTTCTTTGCTAGAACATGTGCAGAATAATTCAGCGACCATGGGGGACCTGAAGCCGAGCTGTAGCACTGAGACCCCAGAGAATCATGAGGAGCAGTTTAATTTGTAGCAAGAGGATGACGGGAGCAGCGTGCTAATGTGGAAAGTACACGCGTTCTTAGTTTGCATGGCATGATCGGGCCAAAAAGCTCAGTCTTTGTTCTATGGTTCACAGACAGCCCGGGTACTTGGAGCATGATCTCCAATACCCAGCAAACCACAGTTTGGGTTCTCACTCTGCTACTTGCAAGGTGTTTGCCTCAGAAAAGTTACATGTCTCTGAGACTCAGTTTTCTCGGCTCTAAAATGAACATAATAGTATAAAGGAACCAATGGCCTAAGGTTCTTGTGAGGACTTCAGGCATTCAAAGTACTTACTAGCCTGAAGCTTATCTGCATAATAAGAGCCTTTATTTCTCCTTAAACAACTTATTTATAAGTTTAAAAATACTACCCTGTGCTTATCTCATATGATCGCTGATGAGATGACCTGTATTTCCCTATCCTATGAAGACAGATGTGTTACCTCAATTTGGCTTATAGTCAACATTGCCCAATGGCTAAATTGGTCTTTATTTCCAGATAAAGAAAGCTTATAAAGTATTGTATAAAATGAGATTATGCTCAACACATACATTCCTCTTTCTTAAAATGAATGCAATTACATAAAATAAAGTGCTAGACACAGGGTTAGGATTAAATTTTCACTTACTAATTTAAAATGTGAATAATTCTGTTCTGGGAATGAGAAGGTGGTAATTAAGTAGACTCCAAACCCAAAATTTTAATCACTTCTAAAACAAAATCTTCCTTATAGATTAATATTTATCATTTTAATGAGCATACTGTCAGAAACCAGACTCTATTTGGGCCTATAATATGGTATTTTATTAAAACTTGTTTACTCACATATTTCTCAATGGTCATTTAAAACATTCATTCTCATGAGAGAGAAAATTGCTATTAGCTCCATGTCTATGTTAAATGGAATGGAGACAATGAAGACAATGAAGATGACTGTGTGGCCCCAAAGCACCAATACTCAGCTGGGCTATAAGCACTTAATCTATGGTGAGCTCCGAGCTCCATCCCCAACACAGGGGAAAAGATCATTAGAGCCCAAACCAAGTGTTCATCTTCTAAAAGGAAAATTCCTACTGCACACAAACAGGACCAGTCTGGAGGAGCCTGAGCTGAGTATTCCATGCATCAGTCTCCAGGCCTCGGCAAATTCCCCTCCTGAGGCGGAATCCTAATCCTACTCATGGAACTCTGGTCTGTCCCCCTTCTCAGTGCCTGCACAATGATCATGCAACTTTAACATGTACACAAATCCCCAGGATCCTGCTCAAAGACATACTGGGATTCACTATGTCTGAGACGAGCCTGCACTCTGTATTTCGAACCATCAGCCAGGCGACACTGACACTGGGTCCAGGAAGCACTTGAAACAGCACGATTTAGCATTCAAGATCGTATTGGCACATAGGACTCCTAACTGTCCACTTGTCAAGCCATGTACATCTGGATTTATGTGAATCCTTCCCCCGTAGAATAAGAATATGATTGAGCCTTTTACAGACTTTGCTCCAGCAATTTCAGTTTTCAAAAAGCACACTCAAAATAGCTCACTGTACCCACAAGCACCATTCAGTCTCTTAACTTGCTTCAAGACTATGGACTCCGTCACTGCTGTAGGGGAAAAGCTTTTGAAATGGAATTGAATATGTGCAGTGGCAGGGCATGTGGATGAAGCAGAGGGGCTTTCCCCTTCTCTTTCTCTCTTCTTAGTCACTGAATTTTTGGAGAGGTGAAAACAGACTCAAAATGAAATTTCCAGGTGTTCTTGTCCCAGCCATTTGCTTCTTGTATGCACCGTAAAGTGCAGACTGCTCTGAGCCTCAGTTTCTCCAGACACAAAATAGGATTTTCACTCAACTCTGTTAAAGTAGGATTTATAGTCTCTAGTGAAACCTGCTGTGGAAAGACACTATTAAAAAAAATGTATAGTGTTCTTTTGATTATGGATCACATCTGCACCAAAACCAGAAACATTTTTAACAGGACTTAGTGTTCGCCATTCTCCAGATTTTCTCTAATGAGGTATGGAACTACATAGACCATAATGACTACAGCTTGAAGTGTAGGTTCTGTTAAGATGTAATCTCATAAATCTCTCTTAGCCATAAATACAAGCTAACCCCCACTTCCTCTGATATTTTATTTACCTTGTAAATCAACTCTATTCTTTCACTTCACAAAATAAGTTGGGAGTCTCAACCCTCCCAGAAATGCAGAAGAAGTTGTGTGTGCCCCTGATCCAGGAATCTCCCTGCGGGTGGCCACCCCTCAGGCACAGGGCATAGAGGGCCACATCAGTCAGTAAGGATAGTTATACCATCGGGCCCGGGGCAGAGGGAGAAACACTGGACTAAAAAATAACAGCGTCGGCTGCCGGAACTTGTGAAGCACAACTACACAGAACAGAGAATGAAGTCACAGAGGTGCAAATACCACTACACCGTTGTTAGCATCTAAGCATGTGTCTATCTGGCTTTGCTTTCAATTAACTCTGATCAGTGACACATGTGCAGACGGTATGAGCATGCCCACAGTTTCCCCTTGAGTGTCAATCTGCTTCCTCTCTAGAGATTTGTCCCAGCTAGAGTGAGGTGCTGTGACTTCCTTACCTGAAGCAGGATGCCCAGCAGGTAGGACCACTGTTGTGTTTGCTAGAGTTGGTTGGGGCAGGGGGGGGCAGGGTTGGTGCCACCTCGTTTCATTTGTCCCTCCAACACTCTTCCAACATGCAATGTGACCAGGTAGGGCATAAAAGGGATTTTAAGAAGAAAGACTTTATGTTAACCTATTTATCAGGAGTACAGAGAAAACTGAGTTTAGTCCATTAGTGGGAGATAAATTTTCCCTTAATCAGTTTAAAAGAGTATCTTTTAGGCAATAGTATAATGAAATGCAGTTCCTTTTAATTTCTTACAGGTCATTTAGTATCCAATTTCACAGACTTCAAAGGAAGGTTTAATCAAAAACTGGAGAAAAAGGCTTATAATAAAAATGGTTTATATGGCTCCTCCCTGCTGCAAGTACGGGGCGTGAAGAGAGACAATAAAGACAAAAAATAAATAAATAGAGGGCAAAGGCAAGGGCAGTGAACAGCAGCCGGGTAAAGGTGACTGCGAGGTCAGAGACAAGATAGAACATGTCTCAAGATCTTTGGTAACTGGGATTTTTGTTTTAAATTCCAACTAGGATGAACTTGAAGATTAGATAGCGGAGATCAAAGCTGAAAACCAAGAGAAAAAAAAATGAAAAATAGCCAATTTTCTTAGGTCACTTTTTTTAGATGCACTGTCTAAATTTTCAGTAAACTTGCTTAGCCTGTTAGATTCTGTGTGTCTGTATGTCAGAGAGAGAGAGACAGAGACAGAGACAGAGACAGACAGTCTATGTGATGATAGCTTAGGAGCAATAACTGTTTTTCCTTAAATTTGAATCATCAATTCATGTCATTGTCACATGAAAAACTTCCAAACTGATCATTTTTTACAGACCAAAATAAATACATACCTGTATCCTGCAAAAAGCATCCCAGATCACGTTCCACCCAGTTGTCACCTACCAAAGAAAGAACATTCTGCTACCATCCATCCCACCCTGAACCTTGATGAGTCACCAGCTCACTCACAGCTGCTCAATTTTCTGGTTTTATCGTCTACATAAAATAATAGACTAAGTGTACTGAATATATATTCAAGTATATTACAATTTATCTTTTCAACTACTTAGGGACTGAGGAAAGTCCATGTTTGAACATTTTTTTTGTGTGTATCAGTGTAATGCTGCATGTATGCAAGTGCACCCATGTCACACAATGCCCATGGATATCAGACGAGGAAGTCAGATCCCCTGGACCTGGAGTTACGAATGGTTGTGAGCCACCAGATGGGTGCTGGGACTCCAACCTGGGTCCTGTACAAGAGCAACCAGTGCTTTTAACTGCTGAGCCGTCTCTCCAGCCCCAAACTTTTTTTTTTAAGACAGGGTCTCATTATGTAGTCATGGGTCTGGAACGCTCTATGTAGACCTGGCTTGGCCTTGAACTCACAGAAATGTACCTGCCTCTGCCTCTCTAATGCTAGGTCAAAAACATGGGCTACCATGTCTGACCATGTTTGAACTTATGAACTCAGACTTGAACCATAGTTCAAAATGGCTCTGCTGCACAATCTGTCTGTTAAAGGTCATAATTACATGTTCATCTTACATCTCAACATTTTCTTTGTACAGGCCAATTTAAAAGGCCGCAATATTTTTCTCATTTTTCCTCGGTCTAAATGAAGCATTTCTCAAGTGGTCACTGTATATTTCTTTAAGTTCTGTATTTATTTTCTTTGTGGAAAGAATGTAAAAATATAGATGGGTCCACCTCAACTGACATCAGTAGTCAGTGGTCCACCTGTTTATTCATTGCACACACCTCTGATGAATACTTATGCAGGCGTTTGACTGGTCTGAAACAAGTTGGGTGAGTGTCACTCTGCACCTGTGTTGCCACTGACAGCGGGAGGAAGAACGCATGGCACAGTGCTTTTTGTTTATTTTGCAACTTCCTATGTTTCATATTTAAATTTTTTAAATATAGTGACCAATTGTTCAGGATTCTACTATTTTTAGCCCTGAAAGTCCCGTGTCCTAGAAGCCCCACAGATCCTGGCAAACTGGGACAGTAGGTAACCCTATAAAGTGAAAAGAGCATTGTATCCCTTCTCAATGATTTCAGACCTAAAGAGGACATGATAAATCAGTGGGGGGAAAGCAACACACTAGTCTAGCAAAGTAATGCACGATATCTCACCTATAGTCCATGCTATCCACAGCCTTTTTCCTCCTCAGGCACAGCTTAAGAGTCCTATGACCTGTAATGCTATTCCAGACCCAGCTACAAATGAAGTGAGGTCAGGAAATTCACTCCCATTTGCTGTCCCTGCATAAGTCTATCACACCAAAGAATCTTCAGCCATTTTTTGCACTAACATACAGGCTAAAAAAAGAAAGCCTCAATTTCCAGACCATGTGCTAGTCTTCACTAGTACAATAAACATAATTATTTAGTGTGGCCAGGCACGGTTTCTAATTTCTTCCACAAGATCCTTCAGTGTTGTATAGAGTATCCCAAAATTAGTTTAGGCACTTACTGTCAGTCTTTTAAATGGCAAGCTTTTAAATGGCAAGCTATTTCTCTGAGATATACATGTGATACAGTAAATTATCTTTTCAGTAAAAACAGTGCCTCAATTTCACACTACATGTTTTATTAAAACAAGTTAATAAACTACATATTCCCACACACCCCTTCCCAGTGTCTGTGTTCTCTCAAGAATAAAATTATATATAGGCCTATGTTCACATTGTTTCCTTGCTTCCTTGTCTTCCTACCCAGCCCTCATCCTCATTTTTCAATACTCATTTGAGTATTAAACATGCATTCCAACTTTATATTTATACTTATTAATAAACATAAAGATTTTCATTCGGATATATGGGTATATCAGGCATGTGTAGGTCGTGTTCCAGACTCAAATATACCTGTGTAACATCTTTAAACATATGCTCCAGGAGAACATGAAAATATTTAGAAGTCATGCTGGGCTGTGGACATCTGACCTGCCAGTTTCTCACTAGGACTTTCTCTAGGACTCAGTCTCTTCACCTATGAAATCATCCAGTGGGTCCCTGCCTCACTGTCTGAGTGTGGTGCTCAGTGGAACAATGAGCAGCAAGCCCAACACAGAATCAATAGCATTCATTTCTTGCATCTTATTATTATACTTCAGTTACTTTTTTGGCTTTCGGTAATAATTAAAATCAAAACCTACTTTACATTACTAGGTTACCAGAAATTATTTTGGAATTTTAATTTATTTTTCATTGAAATTAGTTCAATTATCACACACATCTAATACTAGTGTTTATATACACAAAAAAATAAATGGTTATGGGGCTAGAGAGATGAATCAGTGGTTAAGGTAAGGGCACTAGCTGCTCTTGCAGAGGACCTGTGTTCAGGTCCCAGCACCCACATGGCAGCTAACAACTATCGGTAACTCCATCTTCAAAGGATCCAACATTCTCTTCTGGTCTCTGCAGGCATTGCATGCACAGAAACACACACACATGCAGGCAAAACACTCATACACATAAAATAAAAGTAGAGGGGACTGGAGAGATGGTTCAGCAGTTAAGAACACTGACTGTTCTTGCAGAAGACCCAGGTTCGACTCCCAGCACCCACATGGTAGCTAACAACTGCCTGTAACTCCAGTTCCGGGGGATCTGACAGCCTCTTCTGTCCTCTTGCATAAAGTAAAAATAATAAAAAAATAAATAAAATATTAAAAAAATAAAAGTAGATCAATCAAAGGGAAAGCATATATCTCTTGCTTTTCTGCATTTGTGTTACTTAGTATAACACTCTAGCTCCATCCATTTACCTGCAAATTTCATAATTTCATCTTTTCTTACTGCAGAATAGAACCAATCCCTTATACGTGAGTATACAAATTCTGATGTAACACCTGGATCCAGGAAAAGGTGAAGGGCTACACAGAGGAAAAGGAAAAGAAACAGAAACAACCTGTAAGGGACAAAGTAGGTAACATGTTACCTCAGGGGGGTGGAAAAAGTGGGAGCAAGCAGGGAGGAGAGGAGGGAGGGACATACAAGGGACCATGGTGTGGGGGAGCGAGGGAAGTCAGGAGAGGAAAGATGGTGGGAATTGGAAGGTATTGGGGGATAATGGGGGCACTGTGACTAGGAAGGGAGGCCGAACGGGAGAAAAAAAGTAGAGATGAGTGAATCTTGGGGGCTAGGAAACTTAGAGGGAAAAGTGATGCCCTAGGAACCCTATGAGAAATGCACATAGAGTGTCATATGTATACCTGGGAGCTGCTTGGTAGGGAACACAGTGCCAGATAGAAAAGACCTCCCTTAGAGTGACAAGCACGCTGTACAGCACTCATCACAGAAGCTTCTTTTTGAAACAGATGGAGGCTACTGCAGAGTTGCACATTTAGTCAAGCACAGAGAACATATATTTAGGAGATGTCCCGTACTAGGTGACACATCTGCAGTTGAATCTCTACAACCAAGGCTCATGGAACATAGCGGAATAAGGGGTAGAGAGAGGGCTAATGCACACCTCAACTCTCACCAGTGAGGCTTCCATGTACATCAGAATGCAATACACTCAGAAGGCCTCAACTGGCCAAGTTTTGGAGAATAAGAGACTGTAGAGTGTAGGATGGGACTCCTATATGGAACCTCACCCACCCATGGCTCAGGGACTACTGCTGTAGAGGAGGCCGAAAGACTGTAAGAGCCAGGGCTGGTTCATGAACATAAGGAGGTGGAGATTTCCAGGCCAATGGAGGCTTGTTCATGTGAACCTGCAACAGCAGTGGCATCAAATGCCGGACCCATGTCGGCTGAATTAAACAAGGGCCCAGACGGGAGGTGAGAAATAGGTGGCAGGCCAGCACTAGATAGAGAACTATTTGAGACTGCTGCTGGGTGAGGGACAGTATGTCTTATATATGACCACCGAATGGGCTGACTAGACTCCAGTGGATGCGTTTACACTGAAAGACATTTGGGTACAAATACCTGAATGAATAGGACTCAGCATGTGTGGCATAGGATTCGGTGGGGGGATGGGGGAGGCATGGATGGGCAAGGGGGTCTGAATTTGAGTGGGAAATGTATGAAATTTTAAAAGCTCAATAAAAATAAAATAGATAAATCAAAAGAAATGTTTTAAATGTTATGTTACAGTAAACACTTTAAGAGCTCTGATCAGCATTCAGCACTTGAAACACAGCAACTTTCCTACTCTTGAGAAGATACATACCAGCTGCCATAGCTGGACCAACATAGAAATTCAAATTTTAAATAAATGCTGATAGATTTCCTGTTCTACTCTATCAAAGGTTACACTGTCTGACAGGTACACTTGAGAGTTTGGCTGGTAGCATTTAATTCTAACATTTAAATTTTTGTTAGATTAAATTTTAATTCTAACATTTAAACTGGCAAGTGTGTGTGTGCGTGTGTGTGTGGTGTGAAACCCTGTGTATGTGCACAGGTCAGAGAAGGATGTTGGCTGTCTTCCTTGATCGGTCTCCACCCAATTCCAACACCAACCCCAGCAATCCTCTTGTCTCCATCCCTCATAGCGCTGGGGTTACACGTAGGTATGGCCATGCCTAGCTTTTATGCTTTAATGTAGATGCTGGGGATCTGAACTCTGGTCTTCACGCTTGGACAGCAAGGGATCTTGCCTACTGAGCCATCTGTCCAGACCCAAGAATAAATCTTTTTAAAGAAGTAGGACACTAAAGGATTGAATTTTTCCCCTCTTCATTTAAAAAATTGGTAGCTTTCAAAAAATGTCTAGTACATAGGAAACTTTCCCATTTCTGTTTTCATCAATCAGCTAAAAGACAAATATCATATACAAACAAAACCTGTTAAATTTATATATTTGACCAATAGCATAATTTATAAGTTACAAAATATTCAGTAGTGTGATAGGAATGCATACTACAAATAATACATTATTTGAATCTAGTATCCTTTGATCTTATAGAACATTCTAATTTCATAAATATAAGCATATATTTTTAACTGGGTTTATCTCTCTAGTAGGTTATATGGCCTAATTAAGAATCTTGAGATGTGAACTACAGAGAGATTCTAAAAATAACATTCAGCCATGAGTTCCTATCATTAATTTAATATGACCTCGTGTAGCGCATACACAAAGACTTCAAGGACAATTTACCCATGAATGGACAGGCCAGGTCACCCCGATCATGTAGCCCCTCAAGTTCCCCTGTGACTTGACCTCTGTTAGAAAGATCAAAGTGAAGTCTGGAATTAACATTGCGTTGGTCTCTGTCAATGCAGTTTCACAGTGCCCAGTCATTCCGCATGTGCTGTATTCACTACAGCTGTTGTGTGACTCTTGAGATGTTAAGCTCACTAATAAGTTATTTTCCAGTCTTTTGGCAAGAATGGGGCTATAAGAGAAATGGCTTGACTTGATGTGTTCCAGCTGGAAGTAAATAAGTTCTCCCATTGAAAAACAGGTCATTGCCTGGAGGTTTCCAAGTTTTGCCTAACAGAGCAGTAGGTTAGGAGTTAGTAAAGAACCCACTGGCTTTATGTGATTAAGGAAATAGGCACAGCAAAGTAAACCCCAGGAAGAGGCTAAGAGCTCTGAATTTCAACCCCAGATTTCCTCCTAACACATTTTACAACCTTGAAAACACCACTTAGCTTTTGGCTGAGCCTCTATAGCTACATCTCTAATTATTTAATATTTATTGAATACTCATAAAGAACTGGTTCCTGAAGAGAACATAAAGCAAAACAACCAGCTTTGTTACTCCAGCGTTTATTTTATAAGGACCCCATTAGCAGTATTTCACCATCTACAGCTTTGGACTAGAAAAAAAGATCATTCACTACTTAGAGAATATTCATTAGTAATGCTTCAACTGGATGAAAGAAAGATTGGAATTGGCTTACATTTTTTGACCCAACATACAATTCCAAGAAGTATTTGGTGCAGAATGGAACAGAGGCTTTCATTCTGATAACTACAGTCTGTGCTGTAGTTAATAGGCAAAGAAAACAGCCCAGAATGGGGGCATTGTGATATTTTATTTCTTTGGCCTTGACTTGGTTGGGATTTGACATTCTTTTGGTAATTTAGTCAAAGATAAGTTTATGATGAAGCCAAGAAAAAGTGTGTTCTCTCTGCAGTGGCGCTGAGGATGCTTCCTTCTGCTTGAATGCATACCCTGAGTTCCTTGATTCATGTCACCAACACAGTTTGTCCCAATCTGACAAACTCCATTTGTGTAGATAGCACAAGAATGCGTAAGAACTCTTTGAGGCTATGGTCATGAATAGTCACCTGTATTTGCGACATTCACTGTGGTACCACAGTGACGTATCTTATTCATGGGATGTGTTTGACTGATTGTTTTCCTGCAGAGAAGAACTGTTTTCAATAGCCAATCATATACGATAGTGTCTCTAAAATACTTACACTGGTGTGAAGATGGCTTGTTTTTACTATTTTGATTTCTTTCCATGTTGCTTTCAATGCTTGTTCCAGAGTAAAATGTCTCTTTCAAAGAAGGTGGCCAAACTTGGAAATCATTTACCCAGCTAGGAAAAACCATCTTTTCCTATTTATTAGGTTCAACATGTAAGCACCTCCTCTACACTACAATACACAGGAGGATTTTTTTCCCTTATTTTCTGTGCAGGCCTTAAATTTTTATAAGAAATCTGCTGTATAAAGATCAAAGTAGATTCAGACAGAAAACAAAATGTCTAAAGCCATCTAACTACTTTTGTTTTCAAAAACGTAGCTTCAAATACCTATCAGTTTAGTCCCAACTGCTTCAGCTTGTATGATCACAAGAGCTATGCTGACATCTGTTTTAGCACTATGTATGAAAAATAATAGTGATATCAGATAGGGAAGTTCCATGAGGTTCCAGATGCTTTAAGAGCCCAAATATTTACTAAACATATTTAACACTTTCATGATCATTGTGTGAACATTTTTTTGCTTAGTACAAGGGTAGATTAGCAGGACTCTAGTGTTTTAGATGTGCAGGCCATTTATTTGCTCCTATGCTAAATGGCCTGAGGCTGTTTCACAATGATGGACTCCAAAGCCTCCTTTGCCTTTCACATCTAGTGGTCATTTCTCAGTATAAGGACCCTCACAGCCCTGCTTCTAACAAAGATACAGGTGGGAAAGTAAACAAACACCTTCAAGTATGGGCTGCCTGCTGACTCCATTTCCACTGGAAGGAGACTCAGCAGACAGGCAAAACTACAAAGTGACAGAACAGAACAGAAAATAGCCAAGTTCTCCAACTGCGCTTTCTGTTCGAAATGCATCCCAGCCATTAGCTCCTCTCTGATCTTTGCACAGACTGTTTCCTATGCGCTCTTGTCTTCATGTGACTTCATTTTGCTTTATACTTCTACAATTTGCCAATGTGATTTTAAAATCCTAACGCTGTGCGTTCTCAGTGCTGCCCACCTTTCTGTGCACATACATTAGCTCTGTGAGTATCTTTCCTACTTCAGTCATGTAAGTCCTTGATGAAACTGTCAGTTTCAAAAGTAAACAAACAAAACAACCCACTATCAGCAACAAAAAATCCTGTTTGGTCTGGGACTGTAACTCAGTGGTAGGGCACTGGTGTTATAAACAGGACACCTAGGTTCTGCCCAGCACTACCAACAAAAAAGAAAAAAAGAAAAGAAAAGAACTGTCACTTTCATTGGGTTCAAGCCCAGCTCATTCTGAATACTCATTATAACTGGTAGCTATAGCTTCTAATGCTGAAGATAATTTACAACCCTCAACTAGAGAAAATCGTGTGACTTATCTATAGGGCCCTGACATGGCAGCTAATTCAGTTCTTTGCCTTTCATTTAGTCCAAGGAGCCAAGCCATGCTGTCTCTGACAAACGCTACCACCACAGCACACAGCACAGCGGATCCAAGGAAATTCCAAACTGCTATTCATCACCCATGTGAGAGAAATACTTTATGACCTTTAGAGTGGGCCTTTGTCCATTAATACAGCCCTCTGACAATGCTCAACACATTCACTCCTGGTGGAGCTGATCTTGGCTCAGTGATATCTAAAGGAAGTTAACCAAAAACACAGAAGGGCAATTTTTATCGCTTAGTTCTTTGAGAGCTAAGAGAATTTGTTTAGGAATCCAAGTCCTATAGCCCAGAGTATTCAAACTGTCAAGAGCCCATGCAGTAACGTTGAACTGGCAAAGCAAGGAGGGGCCGTCAGTTCCCCCCAGGGGACACAAATCTGCCATACAGCTCAGCAGAGATAGATGTTAATAGCAGCACTATTCTTTAAAATTAGTGTCTGTTTCAGGACTAATTTTACAGGATTATGTGAGACCATTAAATCAATATTCTTTGCAGCAGGAGGTATTCACTTCACTTTCAAAGTTGAGATTCTTTTTAACCATATTATTTTTCTCTTACAGAACAGCAATCAGTTAAAACTGTTAGAATCGCCCTCGGATGATTATATTTTATAATGTGTTTCACATTGAGCAAAGGCAGAAGTGAAGAAATGAACCCAAGCTCTCCATCCATATGAAACACAAAGACACCTAACTGAAGAGGTCATGCACTAGTGACCGGGGCTGCTTCCAAGGGCTTGGATCCCAGCTAGCCTTAACTGGACTACACAGTCAGCCCTGTCTTCACCTGGGGTCAGAGAGTGTCAGGAGTCAAACTTGACAATGAAAAGTAGAATAATTATCCACTCAGCATCCAAATCTTTATTGAGAAGTGTCCCACTAAATTATGCCTGGGAGATCAGAGGCTATCTGTGGGTGCCCCCAGGGCCCGCCTCCTTTGCAATGCCCCCACTGTCCACACATCTCCTTCCTGTAACAAGCCAGACCATAGGATAGACCAGCTAAACTCCATCTCTGTTTTTCTTTCAGTGATCTGTTTAGAATGGAAAAAACCTTTCTTTCAACTCTGTCTAGCCTCCACTCTGCTCTTCCCTGCCCTTTTTCCCAAGTAGTGTAATCTGAGTTGAACTACAAACAGAATCACTCACTCCTTTTTGTCTCTTCTGCATTAAAAAAAAAAACAAGAAAAGAAAAAGAAAGAGGAAAACAAAGGCTCACGTGAACTTCGAAGATTAATACGTCTCTGGTCCCAGCTGCCAGATTTATTTCTTCTTTGTAGTTAAATCAGGTCATTACACTACAAATCTTTGTTCTGGATGAAAGATTTAAATCTCCACAGAATTTGGAGCCTGGGGGTTGGGGAGGTGAAGGCATAAGCCATCCATAGTAATTGGCTGTGGTTTCATCGGATGTTTGTACAGAGGCTGCTATCAAATCTGATAAACTTCTGCTGACCCCTTTCACTTTCTGAAGTCCCTGGAAATCCCAGCAACAAACCACAATGTCCCAGCCCTCAGTCCTTTGTGTTCAATTAGAAACTGTCCTCACATCTCAGACACCATGTTTCCACACAGCTACTTTAAAAAAACCAAAAAAATTAGAAGATTTTGGAGGTTGCTTTGTAATAACAGTAATTTTTAAGTTTCTAAAAACTATAGCATTTGTCCTTGACGTGCTCTGAATTATTTCTTCAGAATTAAAAAGAGAAAAAAAAAAAAGGCAGGCATAATGGAAGCCTTGAGATTCCATTCAGCTCCTTTACAGTCAAAAGCAAAGAACCGCAGTGGCCAGAAACGTCTGAAAAGGCATTAAGTCATCAGAATCGCCTTTCAGTGAGGCGGCTTTAGAGCAGATGTCGCTCTCATCATCTTTATCCAAAGAACCGGGAGGTGACATTGAATATTTTAACAAAAATAACAAGGCAGCAGCCTTCAGCTAGGGTGGCGTGAGCTCATCCAGGAACTCCACAGTCCTAAAGCCCTGGCTGCAGTCTCTGCTTCGTGCATAACCGTTTCCTTGTGTTCCAGGGGCCGGCAGGTGACTATGATTCAGGTCTTCAGCCCTGCCTCAGGTGTTGCGTTGCTCTTGCTCGGAACAGGAGAGTGAAGTCTTACACACAGGCCTGGCTGGCTGAACTGAGCCCATCTTTTTCAGGATCCCAGGTACCAATCCAAGTTTCTCAGAGCCTCTGGGCCAGGTTTTTGGACAGCATTGACTGTGATTCTGTAATCCCTGGGGAAATGGAACTAGGTCTGATAGGACCAGTGAAGTGGAGAAGAACAGAGGTCCTGGATTTGGGACCTTTGGAGAAATGTCCATTTTCCACATGTGTAGGTATGTTTCCTCCCCAGATACTGAAGAGGTTCTCTATCAGCCTTGGGCAGAATAATAAGCCCTTCGGAAGGAGGAAAGGGTAGCCTGTCAAGGAGCAGGAGGAAATGTTCTTGGGTCAAAGCGCTCATGTCAAAAGTCCTGTGAAAGCTGCTGGGATCCTGCCATAAACATTTGAAATCCTGACTGAGAGGCTAGAAGCTAGGGCCAACCCTGTGTACAACCTCAAGACTCCACCTGACAAAATCATCTCTGCCCTGGTCCTGTCATCTTGTCTGTACTTGCTGTCCCTGAAGACCTCTTCCCAGCTAAGCCTGGCTCCTTTAAAAGGTCCTTTTTAAAATGTTGATACTTTGTTCACCCAGTCTCACTCATTAGTTTATCACATTAGCCTCAGTCACCTGGGAAAATGGAACTAGGTCTGATGAGAACTAATAAAAGTCAAAGAGAAAAGGTGCTTCAAAACGTGTGGGGAGAAGAGATGGCAAGGGTAGTGGATAACCAGTATCCTGGGCCAGCAGCCAGAGAACAGGCACTCCAGTAGACCCCCACTAGAAGTGGGGTGCATAAACACGTTACAGAGGAGGATACTAAGAGGGGGTCTCCAACAAGCCTTTTCTCCATCAAAACTTTGTCTAGGGCTTGTCCTATCAGGAAAGCAATTCCATTAAGCAAGACAGAAATGCTACCCCACAGCCTAGGTAAGTGAAAATCCATATGCCTCCAAAGGCATTACACGGTGAGACTCTAAACACACACTTGGTCCTTCTCATTTCAGACAGTCCATAGCAAAATAGGCCACCTCTCTTTGACAGAGTGACAAGGGTTCCCACAGTGGCTTTGGGGTGTTATTTGAAAATCAGATTACTTATTTTTTAAAAGGCAACATTCATTTCCAGGCTTGTTTTTCTTTCAGTTTATCTAAATGGGAACATCCTTATCTGCAAGGACACAGATACCTTTTTGTGAGCTTTCTGCAACACATAAATGTGTTACATGGTAATGACCTTTCTGGTTACATTAAGGTGTTCTGCACTACAAAAGTCTACGTGTACAAGGAACATGGGTTAAAACATAAGTAAAATAGTTCATTTGTGTGTCTAAAAGAACTGAATAGCACAAAATGGCATATTTGTGCAACTGTGTTTTTAACATATTTAAAATCCAACTTGTTTTATTAATTTTTAAATGATGCTTATTTGTAACATGTTGAAGTGAATTCCAGAGAGGAAAGTGGTCTACAAAAACAGCTTTTGATCTTCATTTCTTTTCAAGCACCTGCAAATTAATTGACCTGTTGGGGAAACAGTCTGCTCAATTGTTGACTGAGAGCCACTTTTGTTTTCAGTGGGAAGAAAGAGGTTACATCACACTGGAAGATCTCCTTAAGTGTAGGGAATGACAAGTTCATCATGTGAGTCAGACTTCATGAATTCCCTGCTAGTCTCTACTGGTTCTATAGTGGAAAGCAAGTTCCAGAATAATCTGGCAGAACACATGTCCTTCAAAATGTGCTGGTATTAAAGAAAGCATCTTTGTGCTTACAGCATCACCATCACATCATAGGATGAAGGGTGTTTAAGGACAGAGGTGAGGGAGTTGCCTCTTAGGCAGAATATGATAGAACTGGTATAATACGATTCTTATGATAAAATTGATAGGGATTTGAATTTTCATTATAATAGTGCCTATGTTGGGGCTGAAAAAGCCATTTCATCTCTCTGAACCTCAGTTATATTATCTGCAAAATGGACACAATAATTGCCTACTTTATAAAACTGTTCACAACATTAAAAATATAAAATGCCTATATATGATAATGTCTATATAATGTACAGTGCCTGGCATGCAGTAAGCAATAAATCACAACATGTCACATCAATTATATATATATATGCTTGAAATTTTAGGCTGCCTTTAAGCCAAGTCCATGACATAAATAAATATTTTGATCAAATATATTTGTGCAGTAAAAGATGTTTTAAGTACAGTATCATTTACAAAGGAATGCTACAAGCATTTGCACATGTCATCATATACATTCATAGGTTGGATCTTGTAGCCACACATCAAATGTTCAAGTCAGTCATTGCTCTGAACTGTGGAAAGAATAAGGACATATATGTTCCTTTAAGCACGAGATGCAGCACACAACATCTTCAAAGAAGTCATCAGGTCTCTTTGCCAATGGCTGTTCCAGAGGCCAAGCCTGTGAATCAAAAATCAGTCAATAAAGGGGAAAGAGGCCATTTGAAAGCTACTGTCATGTGTGACTAAAGCCTTCTTCTTTTAGCTAGCATATTATGGACATCTTAACAAAAAAAAAGAAAATCATGGATTCAGTCATTGCTCTTCTTACTAAAATCACTTTCCTTCTGCCTAAGAGACATGAGCTCAACACAGTTTGCTTAGCACCCACTGAACAATAACAAATATAGAATTTCACTAGTATTTCTTGTTTAGATCTTATAGACTTTCTAACCTACATAGATCATAAAGATCATAAAATCTATTGCTTATGATTTTACACATGAGGAAATAGATTCCAGAGAGGCTCAGCGTTCACTTGAGGTCAAAAGGCTCACCAGTGACAAAGCTGATATTAAAGACATCACTCCTGATCTCCTTCTAGTCCTTTCCATGACCCACACTTCCAGAAAAGACAAGAGGTTTGCATTCTTTCAAATCAAAAGACCTGAAAGGGAAGATTTCCACTAGGGAGTGCAAAGTAGGCCGCTCAAATGAAACTGTCATGTTTACCCACTCTTCATTAAGACATATCTCACCATGCTACCCTGTTAACTTCTGGAAACTTCAACATTCTATGCCCTAATAATAATACAAAAGTAGAAAACAAAGCAATGAGAAAAACAAGGCCATGAGGTATCAGTGATTAAGGCACAGCTCAAGTATAAGGAAAGCTGAGTTTAATTCCGCAGATGCCCTGGATAAAGGTATTAACTAGGTAACTACAATGCTAACAGTACTGTTGAAGACACAAAGTACTTCCTTGTACAAATTGATAAAGTCAAAATTAATCTGACTTTTAGTTATAACAAAGATAACATTTTCTGTAAAAAACAAATAAAACCACAAAAAAAATCTTGGAGTTTTTTTTTTGTTTTGTTTTTTGTTTTTTTTTAATTAGCCCCAGTTCTTTCATTAACCAATTTTGTAAGGCACACACATACACACACACACACACACACACACACACACACACACACACATTCTTTTATTCTCTCATTTCTGTCAGGAACTATACACTATATTGATTTCAAGAGTACTTCTGCAGCAATGAAAGTTGTATGCATGTACATATATGTATTTTAGTTGTTTTCACAGGTCTAGTTTGAAGTCAAGAAGGAAGAAGTCAGAAGTCTCTTCAGGCAGCGTGAAGAACCACTCAGCTAGCTCTCAGAGCTGGGAAGGTGTTCTGCAGGAAGCTGAGGAGAATTGAAACATCAAGGAAGAATTTCCCTGTTCTCATTCAGTCTGAAAACCAATATAGAATTCTTCCTTCACGCTTTCTTACCCCAGTACCTGCAAAGCCCACATAGCACCCTATAATTCAAACAGAGAATGAGATGGCCTGGGGGCATTGTGTGAGCAGTCAGGAGCCAGGTTCGGCAGACTGAATTTGAGCTTTACTGGTACTGATGACAACCGTTAGCCTCCACTATTCCTGACTTTTCTATGTTTGCTATCTAATTATGTCCCATCTTGAAAATGCAGCAGGAGAAAATTCCATTTCAGTTCTAATAATAGAAATGGGTAATATTTATCACTTTAACAGACTGTGCTGTGTTGTGAATGAAGGCTGCCTCTTCAGTCGCATTATATAGATGAAGCTTCTTCAGCAATAGTGGAGCATATGGGAATTAGAAAACTAAGTAGACTATGGGAGGAATGTGATTTTTAAAAAGTAATTTAATCTAAATCGTGATGTTAAATGGAAATCTCATCCATAAAAATTGTATGTTGGAAAAGCAACTAAATGTCTAAGTAGGGAGAAAAGGCAATTTTAAAATGTTATTTTAAAGAATATTAGTGGCATTGAATCCTATGCTATTGTAAAGTCAGATCATTTTCCCAAACAAAAGCTTAGTCTATAAACTTAGTAATAGCAATATGCTGTATTAGTTGAAAAAAGAAGAAAATGCCAAAATATCCTTGAGCCACAGATGAAAGCAAAATGATAGATTTATATTTTCTGAAAACTGCAACCAGGATAAGAACAGAAAGCAACTTGTGTGAGGATTTAACAAGGTGCCTGAACAGGTGGCACATCCTCTTGGCATAGGGTCCTCCTGCTTTAGGTCCACAACAGACCATGAGTTCGTATTTCCATCATACTCAGCAGTGCCTCTCTCCATCATGAGGAAGCCACACATGAACCTTGAGGAGAGTAAGAAAACTTTGAGCACATTACAAACGATTTGTTTTTCCCTGGTCTACAATAAAGGACAAAAAAAAAAAACAACAAAAAAGCAGTTTCTGCTTGGGATGAAAACTGGGTTGAGTTTAAAAAGTGCAGCCAATCTGTAGCAAATAACTTCTTGAGATGTAGGAATGACTTTTACAACAAGGACATAATCTGGACTAATGACTTTTACCTAACCTTGCAACCAAAATGTTATTATCTATAATGTAAACAAGCCCACTGAGCCACATGCTCATCTTGTGACCTGAGCATAAGATCTTAATCTCTTTGGAACCCTCCTTGCCCTCCACTCAAGATAGTATAAGATAGTGTATGAATGAATTTGCCTATGAATGCCTGTATGAATGATTTACATATCAAAGTGCTGGAAGTAGCCTGTTTTCCTTACAAACATGAGAAAAATGAGAAGTCTGTTTGATATTGGTATGTGATTCTAGGCCTAGGGATCAAAGGGGAAGAGTCTCTGTTAAGAGTGGATCCTAGCTTATAATTCCCCAGTTCATGCTGGAAATACCATTTGAATAAAAGAATGAGTGAGGCCTGGCTCCAGCACACATTTCCATGAGACAGCTGAAGGAAGACCTGGTTCTCAGAGTTAGGGTCCACTCTTGACCTTAAAATAAGTGCTGCCAGGTTATTTATTTATACAAGTAAAATCACAATGTGGCTTAGAAATGCCACACTGAGATACCAATGGGATTCAAGAAATGCCACAATGAGTTACCAATGGGATTCAAGAAATGCAACAAAATATTATCTGAGAACAACTGAGCAAGTTCTGAGTTGATTAGTATTTTAATAAGTCCTTATTGTGGTCTCTATGTCCTCACAACTGAGTAAATAGGGATTGGCTTCGAAGCACCTTCCCCACCAGCACCCCAGAAACAATTAAATTAAGCATGACCCCCGGGGTCTCCATCTTCACTAAGCCTCCAAGGGATATGTGGAGTAAATGAGACAACAGCAGCTGGTGAAGCACCAACAAAAAGTGTCCCTCAGGAGCCTTGTGTTGGGGCTTAATCACCACTTCAGGTCTATTCTGTGAATCTTCTCTCAAAAGATACAGCCACCTTGAATTTTGGGTTCAACAACATTAGTCTATAAACAACGGGCAACAACAAAAACTTGCCTTTTGACTAGTTCTTAGAAAAGAGCTTTGCTGTCATGATACGCAAGGGCATTGTGGGAGAAATTCTGTATATATCTACATAAAAATTCATGAATGTGTACATCATTTTAATTAAATTATTCTATAACTTTTAAATGCAGCAGAGTTGAAATTTAAATATCAAATTGTAAAGTTATCACATACTGCCAAATAATGTCTTAAGTAGACATTTACAAGCATATGGAATATTATGAAATGCTATGTACAAGCTACAGACAACCATGTAACTTCATTTCCCTGAATGTAAAGTGTAGAAGCTAGGATTAAAGATAGTGTTCCACATGATTTATAAGCTTTAACACTTTAAACTACCCTCAAGGCAAAGATTTATGAATGTGTGTAATATTTTTTAAATTCTTTTTGTAAACACAAAAATACGATGGTTAAAGACCATGGAAGGTCATCCTAGTATAAATATCAGACCTTTCCAGAACCAAATCATTCCAAAGCTATAGAAATGTTAAGTAATCTATTTCATTGTTATAGACATACATTGCAGTATTACAATATACCCCATAAATATGTACATGTTAAAAGTTTTTCACACAGGTGTCAATGACAGGCAGATCTCTATGAGTTCTAAGTCAGCCTGATCTATATAGCAAGTTTCACACAAGCAAGGGCTACATAGTGAGACCCTGTCTCAGAAATAAACATTAAAAAACACAATAAATTATTTCAAAAAGACAAAAAATAATATTTTATTAATTCCTTGAGAATTTCATAAAATATATTTTGATCATATTCAGACTCCTCATCTCCTTTCAGGCCCACCTCTCCACTTCCCCTAATTTTGTGTCCTCTTTTTTAAGTCCATCGAGTCCAATTTGTGTTCCAATTTGGAGCATGGTCAACCAACCAGGGAATAAATCCTTAAAGAAAACTGTCCCTCTCCAATCCCAACAGGTATCAATGCCAATAGCTCCTCAGCAAGGGGTGGGGCTTCATGCCCACCTCTCCCCTCCATGCTTAGATTTTGTCTGGCTTAAACTTGTGCAGATCTTGTGCATGCTGTCACAACCACTGTTAAGTTCATATGTGCAACTGGTCTGCTGTGTCTGGATAACATTGTTTTGTTGTGGTGATCTACAAGCTCTAGCTCTTCCAATCTTTCTGTCCCTCTTCTTTGATAATCTCTGAGTCTTGGGAGAAGAGGTGATGAATTGATGCCCCATTTAGGACTGAGAACTCCACAGTCTCTTAGTCTCTGCAGGTTGATCAGCTGTGAGTCTTTGTGTTCATTGCCAACTACTGCAAAAAGAAGCTTTTCTGATGAGGTTTAAGAGAGGTACTAATCTATGGATATGGTGATAAGCGACTAGAAATCCATTTAAGCAGAATACCAGTAGTAGGATCTTCCCTAGGGTCTATGACCTATCTAGCCACAGGTTCTTGGCCCTGATACTGGTGCTAAGTATGGGTACCATTTGTGGAGTGGGCCTTACATTCAACAGAAAGTGTTTGGTTACTCTCACAACATCCATGCCACTATTGCACCAATGGGTATGTCTTCCCAGAACTATTGTAATTATAGTTCATGGGGTGCACAGACTGATGATTACTTTTCTCCTATCATAGTATGTACAGCACCTTTCAGCACTGTGAAAGCCAGATGGTAGAAATGAAGCTTCGAGGTTAGTGCCAGCTTGGTTTCTCCATGTTCTATGACTGAAGTATGTGAAGTCTTCATCAATAGGATCTTGACATCAAGATTCTAGAGGATAACCAGGAGCAATGGTAATCACCAGTAATGTTTGGAGGTAAAGATTAAGGAGAAATGGGATTTCTAAAAAGTTTTAAAGAGGAAAAGGTTTATTGTGGGATTTCTAATCGTCCTGACTTGATCTTTACACCTTATGTGTATGTATTGAATTATGCTTCTATTAGTTACTTTCTCATTTCTCTGACCAAATACCCAACAAGAAGCAATTTAATGAAAGAAGGCCTCACTTTGGCTTACAGTCTCTCATTGTGCACAGTAGCAGGAACATGAGGCATCTGGTCATAGTGCATCCCCAGTTAGGAAGAGGAGAGTGGTGAATACTGGTGCTCAGCTCACTTTTTCACTCTCTCTCTACTAATTTTAGTTTTTTAACATTTGGGGGGCACATGTCATGGCTCATGTGCAGAAGTCAGACAACCTTTAGGGGTCAGTTCTCTTCTTTTACCATGTGGCTCTGGGGATTGAACTCAAACTGTCAGGCTTGGCATCAAATGCCTTTACCTACTGAGTCACTTTGCTGGCCTGTCTTGTTGTGTTTTATTCAGTCCAGACCCTGACTCATGGTAACACCTATAATTAAAATGGATCTTCCCACCTTACTTAACCCAATCTAGAAATACTGTCACAGACAAGTCCAGTGATTGTAGATATTTGTGGGGATTACTTTTCTGGACACTCCCCATATACACATAATAAAAATAAAAATAAATCTTAAAAAACAAGTTAGATCCTAATGTAAAGTAACTGAATCATTGGGGGCACTGCCCTTGGAAGGGATCAAGGAAAATCTCATTATGAGTTTATGCTTATGAGAAGGTTTGCGGGAATGACTTTTCTGGACAAATGGAATCTTACCTAACCTTGTAACCAAAGTTAATCTTATGTTTTGAGATAATTTAACTCTATCTCAGCTTGTTTATAATGTAAACAAGGTTACTGGGCCTTAGGCTCCTCCTGTAACCTAAATATGTAGCTTTAATCCTTCATGACCCTTTCTTGCCCCAACCCAGAAAAATTGTGTGTGTGTGTGTGTGCACGTGTGTGTGTCTGTTGTGAAAATATCAAGTGCTGAAAGCAGCAAATATTCATTGGAAATAATGAACTATCCCATTTATGTTATAAAAAACAGATGAGATTAGACTGATGGCCTCTGTTTATGGTTTTATGGGCTGCTCTGGCTCAGTAGGAGCCATATAAAGAAAATCCTTTGGTTAGATTGGTTCCTTCCATCCTTATATCATAATAGAGAGCAAGGCCTTTGTTCAGGAGCACAGTTCCATGAGAAATCTGAAGAAAAAGTTTTTAGAACAGATGGGGCCCCAATCATAGTTTTAATGGATGCTAAGAATAAGGCTGTTTTTCTTCATGTGGCATTGCACCACTGCAGATCTTGTCAAGTCGATAATCAATATTAACCAGCACAGTGCTACACACCAAAATATGTACAATTAAAATAATAATTTTAAATTCTTTAAAGAGGGTGAAAAGCACTTTTAAAAGCTCTGACTAAATGTCTAAGAAGACAAAAAACAACTGCCTGAGAAAAGAGAAGTGGTAGTACAGACCTGAAGGTGAAGAAGGCAGGACTGGCTTGTTTTCTAATGCTGCCCGGAGGTGGAAGTAGCAGCCATGTGGGTACACATCTCAGACATCCTACCGCAGGAAGTGAAAGTGATCCAGGGCCCCAGCTGATGTTCAATGGAATCCTTCTCAGCTTTTGTCCCAAGGCTCTAATTTCCACCATCACCTGCCTTCCCAGGACTAAGGAGAGCAGGAACTCTCAGGCAGACAGGTCCATGTTTTGGGGAGACATGGGAGTCTTGTATTGTCCAGCTGGGTCAAGGACTCCTCAGAAGTACTGCCTTCCTTAAACTGGTCAGCAATCAGGACACTACTATGAGAAAACCTCCTTTTTCACTTCTCATCAGGCTTACCTTCCAGTCTGGTGGTTCTCCCATCCATACAGGGCTCTCTCTCCATTTCTTATCATGGGCATTTCCCCTAACAAATCCTGGCCCATTCAATTCCAGCATGCTCTCTGTGCCACAGAAAGTGCACAAATGGCCTGAAGCTTGGGAGCAGCTCTGTTCCGTGAAGTCCTATTTTGCCTTGTGTATACAATGTCCAGAAGTTTCTCACCATTTTTTCCAGAAAAACTAACAGACAATTTTTAAAATTCAACTTGGTAACTCCCCACCTGGTGAATTGTTCACATATGCCTGGAGACGACATTTTTTTTCAGAATATTTTAAAAGCAGTCTAATCATAATAAGAGAAGTTTATGCAAAGAGGAAGTTCATACCATCAGATAAACACTTATCAAATGCTAAGAGGCAGGTCTTGGTTGGGGATGGCTTATTTTTAATATTTTAAAGCTTATGAATCAAGTGAAACACTCTTTCTTCCTAACTTCCACGCTTTTACAGTTAGGAAAATGAGGGTTTTTTTGGTTGCTTTTTGTTTTTTCTTATGGTGTCTATAGGTTATAAATAGCATGGTCTTTGTTTGAGACTTATTTAGCATTATGTGCTAGCTGCACAATTTAGCATTTAAATTTCAATTATAAGCCATTTAAAATTTCAAGATGACATAAGACATAGCTGGGCTTATAAACTTTAGCTTTTTATGACTGATATTTAAAATAATGTATGAAGAGGCTAATGCCCCATTTAAAATTATCCTATGTCTCTACACACAGCTGGTTTCTCTGCTATGACTGTCATGATAAATTAGAAAAGATTTGAGCCAATTGTGTCTTTAGACACAGCTTTATGTATTCCTTCCATAGATGAAAAATGAAAAGGTTAAGCTAGAAACTTCTAAGATTTCATCCAGCTTTGAAGCATAGGATTCTATAATTCTATGGTTTAATTGTCAGATATGTTTAGAGTTCTCCCTCTCCAATTGTTCCCTTGACATGAAATCTGAGTACAGTAGAATTTTCTTCTCTAAACATTGTCTGCAACCATAACTGTTGCAGCTAACATACTCAGAATGCTATGCTGCTCCTGGAACAAGCCTTAGTCAGATGATCAAGAACCACAGTAGCCCTGGGAAAGGAAAGCGTTCTCTGGCCCCTGACTTCTTTTCTACTGTTGCTTTGGAGAAATAGGTATAGGAGAGCTAAAAGGCTTGCATACTGTACAAACAATCTAACTTCTTCCTTGAAGTTCTTACTTTTACATCAAAAGTTATTTGCAGACAGTGCCTTCAAAAATGTCTGAACTATTGAACCATGCCATTTAACTGTGCTCACCATCAAAATCCCTGTAAGACCACAGCAAAACTTTCAGATTTAAAATTTAATGATGAGGGTATACAGATATGTGGATTTAAACTGGAAGACCTAGATTCTTCTGTTTACCAACCATTTCCTTTTATAGACAATATATTATTCACACTTTCAGAAATCACCCAAGATAGCAAAGATAAATGGCATATAGCTAGACATGGTGGCATTTGTTTGTAATCTCAGTACTTGGTCAGCTAGAGCAGCAAGATGGCAAGCTCAAGGCCAGCCTGAGCTACAAAGTGAGACCCTGTCTCATAAAAGCAAGGACTAAAGATGTAGTTTAGTGGTGGACTGCTTGCCTGGCATACACAAGGCCTTGAGTTTAATCCATAGGAACACACACACACACACACACACACACACACACAGACAAATGGCCTCTAATTAAACATTTATTATTACTGAAATCAAATATTAAAAACGTCATGAATAGTCTTACTTAGTATGACTTTCAAATTTTAATGTGTTAAAATTAACATACATGTTAATTTTTACATTTATATGCATAAATATACATGTATTTCTGTATGTGTATGCACATGAGTTCCCTTGACATACAATCTGAATACAATGGAATTTCTTTTTCAGCAACCATAATGATCACAAGCCTAACACATGGAACTTACTGCTCCTAGAACTAGCCTGTTAGTCAGGAGCCACGGTATTGATGCTACAGTTCTGACAGGTTTTAGTCTTTAAATCTTGCTCTTCCTGTTTAATTTTTCTTCTGCATCTTTGCTACGGTTTGAATAAGTGTTCCCCAAAGGGTAAAGGCTTGGTTGTTAGCCTTTGGTACTATGAAAGATGGTGGAGCTTCTAAGAAACAGAGCCTAGTGCAAAGAAGTTAGGTCACTATGAGCATGCTCTTGAAGGGGATAGTGGGGCTAGCCTTTCCTCTTTCTCCATCTTTTCCTTCCTAGATACGATAAGGTAAACAGCCCTCTTTAGCCACGTGTTCCCACTAGAATGTACTGTGGTGTTACAAGCTCAAAGCCGCAGGACCAAGTCACCAAGAACTGAAACATCTGAAGCTATAAGCTACTCAAGCCTGTTCTCTCAAGCCTGTCCTCCTTACAGACCCATTGTCTCAAGTATTTCATCACAGCAAAAGAAAGCTAACGCAGTTAAGTCTCCTAATCAGCTAGTCAGTCAATTCACCACCAAAACTTTAAGAAATTCACATACTTTGAGAATTTAGGTAACGAAAGTCTACGTTTAAAATGAGACTTCTGAACTTTCACCATTTATAGATAAATGGAAATGGTTTGCTCCTTCATTTCAAAGTTCACATGGCATAGTCAATGCTATCTTCCTCTCAGCTCCATACATGTCATTATTTTACAAAAAGTAAGCTAAAACAAATGATTGCTTACTTCTTTTCTCTCAACAAAGCTGTATCTTGTATCCCTTTGCCAACGCAACAGTATTTATTATGACTTTATAGTAAGCTTTGGTAAATGACAGAGTAAGTTCATTCTTTTTAATCTTTCAAATTTTTTCTTTATTCTTTGCATGTTAGTCATTTGTGTTAATTCTGTAAACAGCTTGTCAAGTTCTGAGAAAATTCAAGGTTTGGATTGAGCTGGCTTTGACTTCCTAAATTATTTTAAGGAAACTGGAAAATTTTAAATGCTTGCTGTACTTGTCTCACTAGTGACCAAATATCTAATAAAATAACTTAAGGAAAAAGAGTTTATTTGGCTCACAGTTTGAGGTACGGTCCATGGTGGTGGGAAAGGCAGGGTGGCAAGAGCACATCAAGCTATGGAAGCAGGTGTACAAAGCAGCTGGCCACTCTGCCATCTGTAGTCATGAAGCAGAGAGAGACTGTATCAGGAAAGATCAGGCAGGACAGTGGGAATATGCAGGAAGCAGGTATTTTATTTCGGCTGCAGCCTGTTCTAGTGGCTCAAGATCTGGACTCCAAGACACGAAGTCCCTACATTGTATTCTTTAGGTATGGATTACAACATAAGAAAATTACATATTGGTACAGCAAAGGGTTATAAAAAGTAAACAGTTTTCCTAGCCCTTGAGGGAAAAGACCCTGTCTGAGACAAACAGAACTTAGGAAGTTTTGGAAGGACATAGGTAAATGGTTCTAACTAGCTGAGTCGGCAGACTAACCAAAAGCTTGTCAGCTGAACTTTGCTGACAGAGACAAAGGGAGAAAACAATCCTTAGTTTCCTTGAATATTCCATCAGGCTCTACACCAAGATAAGTGCTAGTACTCAGTTTGTTTTTCCCTCTTTTTTCCATCTAGTCCAGAACCCATAGGATGGTACCATAGGATGGCAGTGCTGTGTTGCAATTTCCTTTGAGATAAAACCTTCTATCTTGGAGGGAAGCTTGTTAGGACACAGGATATTCTAAGGAAAGGTCAAACATTCCAGCCTGCAGGGAAGTTCCTTAAGCTCAGGAAGTCCCTGAAACTGACCAGATACACTAGACCCTTCCCTTCCCTCATGTGGTCACCACCAGCAGCAGCCACTCCTCCATTCTCATGGGTGCCCACGCTTCTTCGTTCCCATGGGCATCGAGGCTGCTCCTCCACTCGCCCTGGGCTGAGGCCGCTCTTCTGCATGCCCTGGGCTGAGGCCGCTCTTCTGCTTGTCCTGTGCTGCCTCCTGGTCGTCGCTGCTTCTACCTGGTCCCGGACCCCAGGGCTGGTGAGGAGACTGTGTCAGCAGAGCCGCATTCAGACACAGGAGACCAGGTTCAGTGACACAGGTCTGCTTTATTGTAGGAAGGCACAAGCTTATATAGGGGTAGTGGTCCAATCACAGCACAGCAAGTAGGATACCTTATTAGCATAACAGGTTTAGCATCCTATCACAGTACAGCAAGTAGGATACCTTATTAGCATCATCTTATTAGCATAACAGACTTAATGTCCTATCACAGAATAGAGGGTAGGATGCCTCATTAGCATACTGGGTTTCAGACTACAGAGCCTGGATTCCTGGAAACCATGTGACCCTGACAGCTGCAATATCACCCTAGGCTCAAGCCTGTCTCCCACACTCCCAGGTACATATATAAAAGCATTAAGGCCTGCCAAGAGACTCTCTCAGACAAGTTGTGCTGCCTAGAGTACTCTCAGATGATCTGAGCTGCCTGGAAGAGGCAGAGACCTGCCAAGGCCTCCTGAAAGAGGAGGTGCCTGGAAAAGACACTCTCCAACCTATTGAGATGCCTACAGGTTGTGTGGTGTGCTCCCATTTTCCAGCTCTCATGAACTATTATTGTTGGTGATGTAGCTGTCTTTGAATTATTTCTGCTCCTATAAGTAACCCATCACCATGTTCCTGTAAGTAATCTCAGTAAAATTCATTGGTTCACCAAGTTGAATTTTGGTGATATCCTTGCTTTGGTCTGTCACTGATTCCTTATCTGGAGTGAATAGATAGATGTTTGTTCATGTCTCTCGAGGAATGGTGTCACACAGCACTTACACTCAGGGTAGGTTTTTCTTCCTCTTTCATAAAACCAATCCAGAAAGGCCCTCACAGATCCATACACAGATGAGTCCCCTAGGTGATTCCAAATCCAGATGATAAAGATTAGTAGTGTTAGATTTAGGAGAACAGAAAAAGGAAGGAGTTTAAAGTTTAGAAATAAGAACCAGAGCCAGTACTGCAACAGGCAAGGAATATGCTCCTAGGATTCAGGAAACCTAGCTAAGGGCTGATAGTTGTTCCTCAAGGAATGATTTTCTGCACCCTGAAGAGGGAGCAGTCATTGGTGTTATACATAAACTCTGCTGCACACAGCTGCAAGGGCTAACTTCATGCCAGGGTCTGGTGTCTTTGAGGGTCTCCTTTCTGAAGATTATTTGCTCAGGCAGGCAGGTGAGTTATCTATAGCACTAAAGGAGACAGGTGGGCTCCATGAACAGTCTTCCTCACTCCCCGGAGTGACCAGTTGATAAGACTTGAGCAAAGCCAGACTTGAGAAAAGCCAGGCTTCCAATTTAGGGCCAGTTAGACGCTTTAAGGGATTAATGGCTTTGTGGCCTCCTCTAATGAAGTTTATGGCTCTCCTGAAATTCACATATTCTATCAAATAGCTATCACACCACCCCATTACATAATAGAATTTTCCATTTACTAAGGTCTTTGAATACATTAAATTTTATCACTTTCCTAAGAATCATATATCTAATTTAATCTCAGATACTTTGTTAGTTTTGTGGCTGTAAAAAATAAGGTATTTTGGTTACATTTTAATCCAACTGAGCTGGACAGATTGCTCAATGGTTAACCCAACTTTATGTGGTCTATACAAGTATAAATTTTTATATACTTTTGGTGAATAACAGCCTCGATAGACTCTCTAGAAACTGCTAGTAAATTTTAAGTAGATTCCCTAGCTTCAAATGTAATATTATCTGTGCTAATCACAATATGTCTTCATCTTTTTTTCCATTCCCTATGTCTCTTATTTTCCATGTTAAATTACCCTTCCTATGACCTACAGAGCAACAATGGTTAGAAACGGTAGTAAGCATTTTAAAATTGAATTTTAAGAGTGTGCACCTAAGGCTGGTATGGTGCTGTGTTAGTTAATTTTCTCACTGCTGTGACCAAATTCTTGACAATAAGCAACTTGAGGACTTATTTGGGCTCATGGTTTGAAAACATCATCCATCGTGATAGAGAGATGCGGTGGAGTTCATGGCTTCCATGGAACATGATTGGGACTCCTCACATGTCAGTGGATCATGAGAAAGGAACAATGGCTAGAACTGAGACTGCCTGTAACCCACATGCCCTGCCTTTATGTCTGCAGTTAAGCCTCATGTGCAAGAGACCCCACAACCTCACAAAGCAATGCTACCTACTGAAGACCAGGTATTCAAATACATGAGTCCAGGGGACATTACACATGCAAACCATAGCAGTGACACACACCTGCAATATCAGCACTTGGGAGGTAGAGATAGGTGTAACTATCCCAGGCACCTTAGTGAGACTCTCAAATTTTTTAAATTAAAAAATTATTAGGGTATTCATTGACTGTGTCAGGATTATATGTTTACAGTGTTTAGATAGATACCTGCTTTTGTAAATGGAATTTTCTATCCATAGTTTTCTAACATTGTTAATATGAATTTCCAATTTAATCAATTCTAAATTCTAAGATGAGCATATTTTTCTGTCTGTATATTTACAAATCACCTTATATTTCAGAGTTTAATCATCTCTGTAGTCCTTAGAATAAATCCTACTAGTACTTCTTCAGTTCTGAAAAGTTCTCATCCAGTCTCTTTCCACATTCTTTCTATTTTCTCTTTGGAAACAGATGTACATATCTAAATATTCAGATAGATGATGCAGAAATTCTTACTAAACATGCTATATCTCATCCTATTTACCTGTTCTATTGCCCTATATTATACTTCAATTTTTTTGTTTTTCAATTTTTATAATTTTTGGTTAAATTTTTGTAATTTCCATACAATATAATTTCATAGTATTTAGATCCCCTCGCTTCTCTGAAGCTCCCCTTATAACCCCACTCCACTCAATTTAATGCACCCTTCTGGGTAGGTCCATACACTGGAGCCTATTTACTTACCAAGAGCATCATCCTTGAAAGAGACTGTATCTCCCCCTCTCCACAGCCATCTATTACCACAATTTCCTTAAGTGGAGTTGGAGCTTCTTACCCACTTTCTCATCTCTATGATGAGATTTTTTCTAATTTGAGCTTGCGTGGGACTTGTGCATGTTGTCACCATTGCTGTGAGTTCATATGAGTAACTGACCAGCTGTCTGGAAAACTCTGCTTCCTACTGATCATTGACCACCTCTGGCTCTTACGATCTTTCTGCCTTCTCTTCTACAATGATCCCTGAGCCTTAGGAGGCAGAAGTTTGATATAGGTGTCCTATTCAGAGATAAGCACTCTGAAACCTCTCCTCTGAACATTGGCCAGTTGTGGATTTCTGTTAATCACCATCTGCTGCATAAGGAAACTTCTCTGGTGAGAGTTGAGAGATGCATTAATCTATGGGTACATCAGTAAGTCATTAAGAGTCAGCTTAATATGATAACTACCTAGTAGAAAACTAGTATTAGGTTCTCCCTGTTTGCTTTTCAATTTTACCTTCTTACTACAGCCTGTGAAATTTCTTCAGGCTAATTTTGAGGTCACCAACCCCCTCTTTTGTAAATTTTATTATTATTTTTCACTGTATGTCTGTGTGCACATGGTATGGAGGCGACACATGTTATGGCATGTTTATGCAGGTCAGAGAACAACCTTGTGGAGTCGGTTCTCTTCAAGGGATCAAAATCAGGTCACCACACTTTTCTGGCAAGGGCCTTTATCCACTAAATCTTACCAACTCTCTTAATCAAGATTTCAATCTAATGTTTCACCTGCATACTTAATTCATTTAACTTTTTAAAAAAACTTTATTGAGAATTTCATACATGCATAAAAGGTGTTTTGATCAAATCCATGCCCACTCCCTTCCCTCCAACTCCTCTGATATCTCCCCATCACTTTTTTTCTTTTCTTTTCTTCTTTGATTTATTCATTTTTGTGGGGCTTTTGGCTACTCTAACATTCCCCCCTCTGAAGAGGTAACCCTAAAATCTTTTAAGGATTAGATACAAGCTTCCAAATACTTTTGACATTTTTGGCCTTTGGAACAGAGTATGTTGCTAACAGTCCCAAGGACATTTTGGCTTTTAGCCCAGAAACTGGCTACTTTTCTTTTGGGTCTTTTTAAATTCCTACCTCCTATTCTTATCACATCATACTTAATTCTTAAATAGTATATTTTTCAACTTTTAACCATTGTATTTATTTTTCGATTTGCCAGTGTTTTTAATCAACCCATAACTGTGTCAGTGATGAAGACTGAACCCAGGGCCATGTGCATGCTGAGCAAACACTCTGAATTATGTCCCTAGTCTCTTACTATTTCTTTATATTCTTCATTAATATTTTTTAATATTTTGTTCATTTTAAGCATGCTTATTTTCCAACCACTTTCAGATTGCTTATCTCATGCTCGTGAGATGCTGGTTTTTCTACATATTATATCTGCTGATATATCAGCCAGTGTCTAGTTAGGAGACAGAAACCGCATCGGTCATCTGAACAAGTAAAGTCATTACCAAGAATAATCACTAATAGGCTTCTGAGGAGATGCAACACAAATATTTATTTACCCCAGATAGGGAACCAACAGCAAACCAAAGAAACCATTACGCCAAAGCCCAACTTGGTGAACCAATGTGTTTACTGGGGTTACTTACAGGACTATACCTGAGGGTTTACTTACAGGAGCAAGGATGACTCAAAGGCAACTGATCACCTTTTTGGTCCAACACAGGTGACAACTCAGGTAACCTGGAGTGCTCTGCACAACTGGCAGGCACCCAGGTGGGAGAGCCTCCTGCAGGCAGCTCAGCTCTCACTCTCCCCATCAGCAGTAACACTACTTCCATGAGGAGACTCCTGAATCTTATCTTGTGTTTCAGCTATCCCAGGCATGTGGTTTGCTTACTTCCTGGATCTCATAAGCACTCCCCACTCCTTCCTGGAGGGAATGTTTCAACTAGAGAAAACTGCTACACAGCCACCCATGAGATGGTTCATCAGTAAAAGCCCTTGCTGTGTGCAAATCTGAGGCCCCGAGTTCCATCCGTGGATCCTATTGTGGAAGACAACTAACTTTGAAAGTTGTCCTCTCACACGTATGTACATACACACATTACACACACACTCATACAATAATAATAAATTAAAATATTTACTAAAAGATAAAAATTAATAGTTACTAAAAAATGATGACAACATAAAGGGGTAACAAGGTACTCAAGAACACAAGCGTGCCAAGCGCAGCCAACAGTCATTACCTTTACAACCATGCAAGAGGGACTCTAAGACAAAGACAAACTGGAACATGCTACCACCACCCTCATCCCTGCCCTGCTCTACCCCCACACCCCAATTTGAGAGTCAGACCTCTTTGGAGAAGGTGTGGCTACAGCCCAAAGGGTTTCTGGATGCCACAAACCAAAGCTCTTCTACCAGACACTGCCCCTGCGGTGCCCGAAGCATTTGCTGAGGTATTCTGGGCTGAATGAAGCTGGTGGCCTGGAGGCTGAACGCCAGTGTACAGGCTGGTCGGAGCTTCCACGTAGAAAACTGCCGGCTGGGATGCCAGAGTTCCCTGGCTGGTGAACGCCACTGAGTCTCCCCAGTGAAAGATGATCCTCAGAGGAAGAAGAGGCCAAATATCAGGAAGAGGGGCCGCTTCTCCCTTGTGCCCTGAAAGGCTCTTGTAGCACCCTCTATTGTCAAAGGTTACTACTGCATCTGCTGCCAAAAGGACCACTAATAAACATAAAACAGGGTAGCAAGGGGTAGAATTGCACCACAGAATCAAGCTACCTGACTCAACTGACTTCCTCTTGTGATGGGTAATTTCCTCTGTAAATTTTTATTTTGAATTCATCCTCTCAAAAAGAACATTTCTGCGAAAGTTTCGTTGAAGTAACCTTTTCTTTTCTTTTTTCTTTTTTTTTTTTTTTAATCTGCCTCTGCTAGATCTTGGGGGGCAGTTCTCTGATCATCTCTTAAATCCTGACCGGTTTAGAATTCCCATATAACATAGGCAGAATAAAGAGGAACCTCAAATCGGTATGCAGCACAGATTTGTGACTTTAGTTTCCACAGAAATAGTTTTTATCCCTTGCAAAACCTTGAAGAGCATCCTAGCTTCTTTGGGTGAATTTCCTACCCATCTTTTGTATATTTTAAGTAGAGAAGTAAAAGTGGCGCTAAGGAAAGGGAAAATACAATTTTCCCTTTTGTAATAAATTGTGTTAGTAGTAAATGGAATGCTTATTCCCTCTGTCTCAAAGTTATCACTATCCTTCTTCGGTCAACCACTCATTACCTGCTTGTGATTCTAAAATCAATACCTTTAGCCCAGCCTCTCTGCTGAGACACAAATCCACATGGCCATCTTTATATGAGTATTTCATGGCCACTTCCATGGCCACCGCTACTTCCTATTCAGAACTGTGCCCATTGTCTGGTCCCTTGAGCCCATTTGTTCTCTTGTATTCTGCATCTCAGAAAATGATCTCCAGTGCCCAAGTCAGAAACATGAAAGTATCTAGAACGTCTGACTCTCATTTACTCTCATCCCTTCCTTCCCCAGCATCAAAACAACCACCAAATCTTAGACTTATTTCTTCTTTACAAACCCTGCATCCCTTTTTTATACCCACGGCCTTAATTTCAACAATACTTTTCTTGCCTCCAGTCCAAACTCTACCAAGGCCGAGTGAGCCCTACATGCCTGTCTTCCAGATCATCTCTCTGCTGCTCACCTACCATGTTCCAGCAGGCCTTTCCAGTCCATGAACTCCTTACTTCAATGTAACTTCTTTACAGTCTATGAAATCAACGTTTTCTTCGTTTTACAGAAAACTGGGGTTTACATGGGTGAAGTAACTTGTCTAGAACCTTTACCTACTAAGCAGTTCAAGACTGGGCTCCAATAATCTGATCCCAAAGCACATTCTTTTCACCACCACGCTCTCCTGTCTCCCCAGTGTAAGGCCAATCAGGAAGCTGTTCCACTGGCCCTGACCTCAACTGAAAAAGTGGTCCTGAGAACGGCGGCGAGGAGAGCTGGAAGAGAAATTCCAGAACAAGACTCAGCATTCTTTGGACCAACTGAAAATCCTAGTTACTCCAGTTAATCAGCTTCAAATGTTCTATCCCTCCCTATGACCTACAGGGCAGTTGTATTTTTCAAGTTCAAAAAACATGGCAGTTGTAAATATAAGATATACATAAAAACCAAAAAATAAGCCCTGAGAGCAGTGAGAACAAATTCCAATATTCATTCTATGTGACTTTTATATAAGATTTATAACCAATAAAATATTTTATATGAAACAATCACACAGCCACACATATATGCATATACACTTCAGCATAATATTCTTAAATCTGGGTTTGTTTTTACACATATCATAAATATTCTGAAGGTTAATTGAAAGCAGGATGCATGTATAACTTCATATAAACATGGGCTCTTCTTCAGGATCCCCTTTTGCTTAGCACTTTTCAACCGTTTTTTTTTTCTTTTACTTTTAGTTCCAAAAGATCAATATACAATAATAAAAGTGATTGAGAGGATGTCTAATGGGGATTTGTGTATACTCTAGACATTCTCTCAGTCACTTTTATTATTATATATTGATCCTTGGCACAAAAAGAATGAACAAATTCAAGACATCACCCCCCCCAAGGTATTTACATCCTAATCCTGGAACTTGTGCATATATTACACTGCATGGCAAAGGGGAATGAATTGTGGAATTAAGGTTGCTAATCAACTAACTACCTTGAGATTGGGAGATTATCCTGGATTATCCATTCGGGCCTAGTGTAATCACGATGTAATTCAGGACTGAAGGAGGTGGCAGGAGACTTAGACTGAGCGATTCTCCATAGGAAAAACCATTGTACCTATACCCTCTGGAAAGGCCTGCCTACACCTCCATTTTAGCCCAGAAAGACCCATGTCAGACTCTGACCCCCAGAGGTAATAACTCACCTGGTTGCAAGCCATTAAATGATGGTAATTTGTTATGCAATCATAGGACACTAATATACTATCTACCTACATTCACTAGGAAGAAATTTTGGTCCTTCTCTTAAAAATCCCTCTTTAAAATAATTTTGAGTGAATTAATTGATCTTATTTATTCATGTGCCTTCATTGCCTGCTTAAATTCTCAGGCCTCCTCTTTGAATTTTTTTTTTCTTAGCTGTATACAAATTGTTCTCTAGGACTATGTCCTGCAGCCTCCAAGTCAGATCCGTTATTTTAAGATAATAATGTGTTGTTCATTCATCTAATTATCGAATCAGAGCTCTCTCTGATCACACACACATATCTGCCTCCTGCCCACAACATGGACACTAAGCTGCTCAACAGGGATAGCAACAGGGCATAGCCTGCCCAAACCCTCGTGCCACCTATGAGCCTGCCTTGTGCATTACGCCTCAGTAAGAGGATGTAGTCCATCCTTCCACCTGCACAGATCAAAATCCTTAAACTCCATGGCTCCCTTCTTTCCCTCACGCCACATTAAAAAACAGAGACTTCACCAAACCATTTAAGCCACTGTCTTCATTTCCTGTGAACCTCAGAACTGGCCTCTGGCTTGGTTCCCTTCAGTGTGTTCTCAACACAGCACCACCACACTGATCATATTTCAGTTTTAAGTCTGAGCTCTTTGTTCCTCAGCTCATAACATCCCAACTTTTCCTAACCACTAAGAATCAAAGCCAAAGGCACTGCTCTCTCCCCTGCTTCCTCCTATTTGTATGAGGGCTTCTCACTCTGCTGCAGGAATACCAACCTGGCTGTCCCTGGAACCGAAAAGCATGCTGCTGCTGCTGCTGCTGCTGCTGCTGCTGCTGCTGCTGCTGCTCTGTGACTGGTTCACTCAGGGACACCCTTCCTGCCCAACTCACCAAAAAGAGCAGCCCACCACCACCCTCTGCTGCCACTTTCTACCCAACTTAGTCTGTGGATTTCTCTCCTTAGTACACATCACCACCTGCCATAGTATACATCCATTTGTTGACTTGCTGACTATCCAGCTCCTTTCAATACCACTAAAGTATAAGCTCTATGAAAGCAAGAACTGATTTTCATTCATTACTTTAGCCCAGCATCTAGAATTGTACCTGGCATAGACAGGAGTATGTGCTGCATAGCAAAGGTCACCATCTCATGTTCTAGGGATATGAAGGAGAATAAAGCACAGTATTTGCCCATCTCTACCCTCCAATCACTGGAGTGACAGATGCATGCCACCTCCCTGGCTTTTATATGATTAGGGAATCCAAACTCAGGTCCTCATTCTTACACACACAGCAGTGTACTGACAGCCATGTCCCTGTCCCCAGTGTACTCCTAGCAGTTCAAATAAAACCTAAAAGCCAGTGTGAAATTAACAATTGTATAACTGGGACTGGAGAAATGGCTCAGCAGTTAAGAACACTGGTTGCTCTTGCAGAGAACCTGAGTTCAATTCCCAGCACCTACATGACAGCTAACAACTGTCTATATGTCCAGTTCTAGGGGATCCAACAACCTCTTTTGATCTCCACAGGCACTGGACGACATGGGTGCACTTACCTACATGCAGACAATACACTCATACACATAAAATAAAAAATAATAATAAATAAAATATTTTTTAATTTTAAAAAAGAATTGCATAATTGCTTTGTGACTTGTGACAAAAGTAGACATGTTTTTAAATTTTTTTTCATCCTGTTACAGCCTTTTAAAAGTATAGACTAAAGTTTCTATAAATTTCTCCTGATCTAGAATATTATGATATTTAAACTTGTGGGACCCTTAGAGATTATTTAACTGAAAACTTTTCTGATCAGATGAGGAAATTAAAACCCAGAATGCAGCGCTGATTAATGCAGAAGTGGGACCACATTCCAGATGTTTCAGTTCACAGCTTTGGGCCATTAACACACAGTGAATACAAAATCACATTTCTTCTTCTCATCTGATGCAAGGAAGCAACTAGTCTAACAATATGCCATTGTATAACCTCTGATCATTTTACAAAATATGCAGGATGAAGGTACTCTCAGAATTCTCTTCCCACGTATGAAAAAAAAAATCAAGGCTGACCAATAAAAACAGACAAATAAACAATTACTATAGACCTTCAGAAATAGCAAAAAACTTTGAAAGAGTTATTTCAGTAATACAGTATAAAATGAGTTTCTATATTGACAACTACATCATATGCAAAGCTCCTAGCAATGCACTAAACTGGGGTCTGGTTTCTCATGTTGGGCTATTTAGGGAAAGTTATTAACCTCTCTGAGCCTCCTCTTCTTAATTTCTAAAATGAGTGCATTGGACTTTTTAAGTCCTTTCTAATTCCCTGGTTTTCACGTTGCTCTGCAATGAGAGAGAGAGAAAAAAATAGCAGAACAAATTCCTACTCGGACAAAGATTCATTTATGTTGCTTCTCTGAAATCAGACCAGTAGCCCTACTTCTGCCAATCTGTGAATCTGTCCAGCTGTGATAAATCACATGCCCCAAGGCAGGAACTAGTACTACAGCCTCTTTCCAGCTCTGCACGTGGTCTGTGTTCCATGGGTGCTGTTGACTGTCTTGTCCCAGCATCTCACCATGGGCCAGCACACATGATTCATTCAGGGAGTTCTCAGGAAGGCTCATCCTTTGCCAGTCATGGGGTCTTCATCACCAAACTATAACCAATTTTTCATATTAATATATACTGGCTTCCCCCAAAAGAGGCAAGATAAAGAATGCTTTATCTTCATACAGTCTTTCATCAAAGCCCAGTTCATAATAAATGAGAATGAACAGAAAGAATGTATTGCTATGGACACAGTTATGTCTTGCTATGTGTGTAAATATGGGTTCATCATTCACTGTTTCTGCCCCTGAAATCTAGAATATCTCCTGATTTCAGTTGCATCTTTCATGCAGAAGCAGGACTAAGATTTTCCTTTGGTGATTCTTTCAACATATATGATATTGATTTCATAGCTCTCTGGCAAGTACCTAACCACTCATAGTTCCTCTCAGACAAGGCTAATGGCCCACAAGCTCAATTAAGAGCAGATGGTTAAAAACTGCAAAGTAGCTATTTGCATAAAAAGATCATCTTACTTTGACACTGTAGAGTTTTACATTACTTTTCATTATTTTCCCTAAAATTAGGGCCCCACCCTTAGCCTAAAGATAGCAAGAAAATACGGTTTATTTTTCTACTGAAAAAGAAGCATTTCACAGTGAAGCACTGAGGACACGGAGTAAAGCAACTACATACGCAGTATGACATACCGTGAATAAAGGTGTCACAGCTGCTCAGATGTTCAAGAAACTTACTCAGCCCGATAGTTAGACTTTGCCACTTCGCCTTAGAGGGGTCCAAAACACAAGTAATCCAAAAAGCCTCCAAGCTAAGATCATGTATTACATTAAAAAGTTCAAACAAAACAGGTAACCTCACAACAGAGTCCCTCACTAAGTTCAAACAAAACAGGTAACCTCACAACAGAGTCCCTCACTAAGTTCAAACAAAACAGGTAACCTCACAACAGAGTCCCTCACTAACTTGCTTTCTTCAATAAATCAAGCTTAGCCAAGTAGTTTTCTTATGTGGTGATATTATCTTCTCATTATACCTCTAACTTGCTCTGACTTTTACAGACTAAAACGTGGATAACTGATTAGCAGCTTATGAACAAAGACAGAGGAAGAGTTAGGGGTGACCTATCCAAAGCAGATATAGAAGAGGGCGTTGACAGATCTTCACCAGGCAAAATGCAACAATCTGGTAACTACAGTGGTGATTAATGTAAAGAACATTTTAAAAGTACAAGCAGGCCCTCTGCAGAGCCGTCCCCAGATAACCTTGTTCTGTATGGCACAGAAATTTACCACTCGAATCACAGCTAATTGGCATAGGGCTGGTCACATGAAAGACCAAAGTCTGCTGACCTGTGAGCATCAAGATGGCAGAAACCAAAAGCTCTGCCAGAGACACAGTATAATATAAGTCTTACCGAAAAACAGGGAAGTTCCAGCAGAGTCCACCTCTAGTAACATGATTCGGGTAAATGGAAAAAAATTAGCCGGTTAGAGGCCGGAAGTGAAGCCTGAAGAGTCTCTGAATAAGGTGCATGAGTGCTGGGCAGCAAACTGATGGCAGGAGGACATCACAGTTACAAGGAAACACTCACAAGTCAAGGACTGTGGCAATGATTTGTCAGACGAGAAGAAATGAGACAGATTAAATAAGAAGAGACAAATCAGGGCAAGAGTGACGGCTCAGTGCTTAAGAGCACTGGCTACTCTTGCAGAGGACCTGGGTTCAGTTCTCAGCACCCATATGGGCAGCTAACAACTGTCCATAACCCTCCAATACCCTCTTCTGATCTCCACGGACATTACATGCATGACATGTGTGCACTTACATACATGCAGACAAAATACTCGTACACATAAATAATAAAGTACTTTTTCAAAAAGAAGAGAAAAATCATATTAATGAGGGAGGCTGAAACGGAAACGTTGTTGTGAAGTCTCCTCAGAGCTGCTGAGGGCCACATCCTCTCTATTTGTAATTTCCTGAGAACCTATTTCTTTTCTTTATCTTTCAAAAATGAATCTTCATTTTTAAGCTAGCCCCCAGTCTTCATTTTTTGAAATTAGAAATAATTAACATAGCTCGGTTACAGCCCAGTGATAGAGCATTTCTCTAACAAGTGCAAACCCCAGGGTTCCATCCCCAGAGCTATGAAATGAAATGAAATGAAATGAAATGAAATAATAAAAAATAAGACCAGGTTTTTAAGCCAGGTATGGTGGTACATGCCTGTAATCTGAGCACTGAGGAGGCTGAGGCAAAGAAATAGCAAGTTCTAGACCATTCTAGAAGGTACAGAAAGTTTGAGGCTGACCTGAACTACATAACACGACCTTGTCTCATAAAACGAGAGTGGGAGAGCTAGAGAAAAAAAGAGAGAGAAGTGTTTACATATGAATTATCTGTGAGTTCTAAGGCTTTTTTATGTTTTCATGTTGGTTTGTTAAAGCTCTTTATACATCATACACAGTCTTGAAGAGCTGTACTATCTTTTCATCAACTAATGTAACATAAATAGCAGGCAGCATTCATTACAGTTATTTCATTCCATGTGCTGTCAAAGCCACTTCACAGAAAGAGCTCACTAAAGAAGGCCTGAGATGAGAAAAGTTCAGCACACCTAATTTAACAAACTGGACTAAAGTCACTCAACCAATATCAAGAAAGAGGAGGATGGATAACTCAGTGAATCTGTCTCTAGATAGTGCTCTTAACTGTAAGCAACACTCTCTATTATTTGTTATTATTTTGTAATTGTAATAAAACCTAATAGTTGCCATCTTAACAATTTGTTTTATTACCCTTTCCAGTTTCTGTGATAAAATAACCTGACAAAAGAAATTTAAGTGCAAAAGAGATTATTTGGCACACAATTCTAGATTATAGTTCATCATTACATGGACCTAAATATGCAGAAACTTGAAACAACTGGTCATATCACATCCACAGTCAGGAACAGAGAGCTGATGCAAGCATGGTAGGGCTCAGCCCGCTTTCTTGACTTTTCTACAGTTCAGAATCCCCTTCCTAGGGAATGGTGCCACCCTTAGTGGGCAGGTCTTCCTACATCAATATAATCAAGATAATCCCCCACGGACCAACCCAATGTTGATGATTCATCATCGAGACTCCCTTCCCAGGTAATTCTAGATTGTGTCAAGTTGGTAATCAAAACTAGCCATCATGCCACCTTTAAATGCAGTTTAAAAGGTTAGTGACATTAATCACACTCATGCTGTGTAACCATCTCCACCAACCATCTCTTTTCATCTTGCTAAACTGGAACTCTATTTTTTGGGAATTGCTGCCTGTTTCTTTCTCTCAGTTCCTAGAAATCACCATTCTACATTTTGTGTCCATAAATCTGAGGATTTTAGGTACCTCATATTGGTAGAATCAAACAGTATTTATTCTTTTGAAACTGGCTTATTTCACTTGACATAGCATCCTAAATGTCTGTTCATGATGTAGCATGTGTCAGAATGTCCTTGTTTCCCTTTCCATTGCACATATATACCACATCTTGTTATCTGTTGACCTGTTGATGGGTGTTTGGGTCATTCAACCCACAGCTATCATATATAATGCTGTTACAAATGGGATTTGCAGACAGCACTTCAAGTCTTTGCTCTCAATCATTCTGGGTATACAACTAGGAATGAAAGAAATTATTGGATCACATGGAGGGTCTTGTTTTAATTTTGTAAGGAACTTCCAGTGTTTTCCACAGTGGCTGTACCATCCTACATTCTCACAAACAGTACATGAGAGTTCCAGTTTCCTCACACCCTCACCAACACTTATTTTCTGAGTTTTCTGTTTTATTTATTATTTTTATTTTATTTCATGTGTATGAGTGTATTGCCTGCATGTATGTAAGTGCACCATGCATGTCATGCTGTGCCTGCAGAGGTCAGAAGATGGCATTAGATACCCTGGAACTGGAGTTACGGATGGCTCTGAGCCACCATGTGGGTGCTGGGAACTGAATCTGGGTCTTTTACAAGAGTAGCCAGTGTTCTTAACCATTAAGTCATCTCTCCAGCCCACTTTCCGAGTTTAAGATTTATTTATTTTTATTTTATGTGTATGAGTGTTTTGCCTGCATATAGGTAAGTGTATCATGCATGTGTAATGCCCATAGAGGCCAGAAAAGGATCTAACTGCTGAGCCATCTCTCCAGCCCTAATTTTCTGGCTTATTTTTAATAGCATCCATCTTAATGGCTGAGACAGTCTTTTTCTCTTACTTAATGCAGTTGGTGCATGTATAAAGCCAGAAAATATTATGTGTATAATCAACTTTTATTTCTTGAATGTGCTGCTGCAGAAGCCCTTCCCATCCCAATATCGTGCAAATATTCATCTTTTAGGTCTTTAACACATCAGTATTAATATTATCAATATTATTTCTGAGACTTAATGATCAATTTTCCAACATTAGTTTAAAATAATCTTTTTCTTTTTTGCTTGACAAATTAGAAATCTTATATTTACCATATGCTAAATACTTAGCTGTTGTAAAATAAACATCTGGGCTATATATTCAATTTCTATATCATAAAACATTTTTGACTAGTGTAACCTTTTATTAGTTTACATTCACTATCTTGTACATAATGATGGGATTCATAAAGACATTTTTTTCAAATTATATCATGTGCCTTGACCATGTTCATGCCCCATTACCCTCCCTCCTACCTCCCCCACTAGCCCTATTTCTAGTCCCCCTTCTACTTTCATTACACACACACACACACACACACACACACACACACACACACACACACAATCCACATATGAGAGAAAACATACAATATTTATCTTTCTGAGTCTGGCTTATTTCTCCAGTCTCATCTGTTTTCCTGAAAATTACATGATTTCATTCCTTTCTATGCCTGAATAAAATTCCATTGCCTATACACACCACATTTTCTTTACCCAGACATTTGTTCATGGGCATGTAGACTGGTTCCATTTCTTGGCTATTATGAATCATGCCACAATCCACATGGATGTTCAGGTACGTCAGTGGAATGCTGACTTACATTTACTTGGGTACAAACCCAGGAGTGGTGTTGGGGACCCCTGTTGTGTAAAGTAGCAGTCTCTTCATGTCCGGATAGCCCATGGGCTCGGCCTCATATGCAGAGATTCCTTTTTCAGCAGGGTGCCTTCCCGGCATCTTCCTGACTCATCTTTTGAAGCAGCCATCACAGAAACATGGCCTCTGGCTCAGGAACTGCCAG
>NW_008343660.1:1038000-1039174 GCF_000622305.1 Nannospalax galili | reverse complement strand
GAGCTGAGTCCTGTGTCTTACTGCCTACAATCCAGTCTCCCCGGGGGGGCGCTATCCTTCTGTCATTGACTCACGGAAACCCAGCTTTAGCCGCCCCGCACCTTCCCACGTGATCCAGCGGCCGGTGGATTTTGCATCTCGAGGAAGTGCACGGGTGAAATTAGGGTGGAACTCAACTGGGCCAGCCCCGGTAGCAGAGGGACCCACAGCAGAGAAGCAGCGGAGAAGCAGGGGCCCGCCAGCAATGCAGAGCAGACGCGCTGCGGGACCCGCCGCCTTCCTGGTGTGTGCAGGGGACTGGCACCACGCTAGCAGCTGGCGCCCCGGGAATCCCTGTGCACCCCATATCTGGCGCCCAATGTGGGGCCTCTGAACCTCATGCCAGCTAGCAGCTGGTGCCCACTGAAACGCAGGATTCGTGAGTACCTCTCCAACCAGGAGAGAAACAAAAATCTTTTCTTTCCTTCATCTCCCATCAGGAGACTAAAAAAGGCGGCTGTGCCACAAAGCCTCCCCACTCGTGGGGCTTGGCTTTCTCTTTTCACTTTTCTCTTTTCTCTTTTCTCCTTCTAAAGTAAACTTCTCTGGTCAGTTTTGTCATCCTGCCCCCAGGCATTCAAGCCGCAACTAAAACCAGTTAAATGAGAATTTAAATTAACTAGCCCCTGCCAAGCACCTGGGAGTCCAAGGCGGCTTGCGGCCAGAACAAAAGATTTAAAAGTAACTTTTTTTCTGCAGTCTGAGGCTTGTAACTTCTCAGGGAGCTCCAACCCCCTAGTGCCAGACTGCTGTAAAAACATCTTCTTTTATAATGGGAAATTCAACATCACGCCAGAAAAAACTCCAAATTCGTTCCCTTAGAGCCTTACTTAAATCAAGAGGGCTTAAGATCTCCCAAAAAGAAAGCTTAAAATTTTGGAATGAAGTATATCAATTTGCACCCTGGATCCTGTCAGCAGACATTTCTGATCCAGGGGTCTGGACTAACATTGCATATCTGGCTCGTAAAAAAGAAATCCAGGAAAGGCACAATTTTCCCCTTTCCTTTCTCCCCATAATAGCAGCCATCCAACAATGCTTAGGAAACCCACCTAAGATCGAGGAAAGCTTACAAGCACCAGAAAATAATAAAGGGGAGGGTTCAAACGATAAAAAAGACCCTAAAGATTTCCCA
>NW_008343660.1:1035725-1037447 GCF_000622305.1 Nannospalax galili | reverse complement strand
ATGGCCACCAACCCTCAGGGGCTAAAATCTAATGCCCTCTGGCAAACTGATGTAACCCATGCTCCCCAATTCGGCAGACACAAATACGTATTTGTAACTGTAGACACATACTCCCATTTCCTTTGGGCTACTGCCCAAACTGATGAAAGTTCAAAAAAATCTAATAAATCACATGCTCTCTTCTTTTGCTATCATGGGCCTCCCCTCACAACTAAAGACAGACAATGGCCCAGCATTTACCAGCTCCTCATTTAAAAATTTTTGTGAAGCCTGGAAAATCACCCATCACACTGCCATCCCATACAACCTACAGGGGCAAGCCATTGTGGAAAGGTCACATAAAACCTTAAAAGGCCAACTAAAAAGACAGGCTCAAACAACATATTCTCCCAATATTCAATTAACATTAGCTTTGTTTACCCTTAATGTACTTAATGTATATCGAGGGACTGATGCTCCCCCCATCACCCGACACTGGGCTCAGACACACCCAGTACCACCCATCATGGTTAGATGGAGGGACCCCTTTGATGGTCTCTGGAAAGGACCAGATCCATTGCTAACCACAGGGAGAGGATTTGCTTGTGCTTTCCCACAGGAACAACCAAAGAAAAAAAAAGAGGCGGAGACGACACCCAAAGCCCCCCTAGAGTCTCCTTCTCTGTCATCCTCATGGCTGTCTTTATCCTGCTTAACACCATGCTTCAGCCAGCCCCCACTCTCCCTAATACCATGTTCTAGAGATTTTATTTTTCAAGGAAAAATCAGATCCATGGGACAATCACTGGCATGTTGAAGTAATAACAAAATTCTACTCAGGTGCATTTTCTAAGTACCCTACAGCTAACTTTCATGTCTCTCGACAGCTTGCACCTGCAGCCAAGTCTGTGCTAACTCATAATATTATTCTACAGGAAAGACAGAGGACCAAATAAGATCGACTATGTCCTGGAACAAGTCTAACTTTCTTCCCTTCACCACCTACCCGTGTCTAATTGCCTTTTTTGTGCATCCAGCAATAGATTTCTACTGACAGCAGTACCACTTACCACCCTTCTCTACCCAGGAGCTGCCAGCAGGGAAAGATCTTCTTCCTCCTGCTGGTAGAGATCGAACTTACACTCTCCCTAAATGCTGGAGGCGTTGCTATGGCGACAGCAGCTACAAGCCCAGTGCCTGGCGAGAAATCTCCAAGACAAGCTAGACTGAGCAATGACACCCATGACTGAAGCCTGGAATCTCTCCAACAGCAAAAAAACTTTCTCTCCAAGGCTGTGCTTCAAAACAGAAGAACATTGGACTTGATAACTGCTATATGGGGAGGGTATATGATATTGAGAAAAAATACTATTTCTTTGTAAATGAATCAAATGTTGTTGAAACTGATGTTAACACTCTCAAAAAACTTTGTAATAACCCATTTTCAAGATTTCAACCCACCAAACAATTAGGTTGGCTTAGCAATCCCTTGTTTACATGGCTCCTACCCCTTGTTGCCCCCTGGTAATACTGTATATTGTTTTGATGCTTGCTCACTGTTTTTAAGATTTCTTTGCTGACAGTTACTGCCATTTGCTAAAATCACTACAAAACAGGCCATGGTCAATTATCAGACTTTGAATTCTCCCGAGACAGACAAGTTGGCCCTTAGGGCTTGTGATGGCACTTCTCCATTTTTAAATCAAACAGGGGGAGATGTTGGGGACCTCTGCTGTTTAGGGA
>NW_008343660.1:1023531-1035549 GCF_000622305.1 Nannospalax galili | reverse complement strand
GGCATCCTAAAAGTACCTATCAGCTAAGGTTTTCATCACTAGCCCCACGGTATAAAGTGTCCTGGTTTTCCCTCAATAATTGGAGCTGGATCACCAAGACTTGGAGCCAAGCAGAGTCAGGAGAATAAAGTAGCTGTATCACTGAGATCAGAGCTGAGTCCTGTGTCTTACTGCCTACAATCCAGTCTCCCCGGGGGGGCGCTATCCTTCCGTCATCGACTCACGGAAACCCAGCTTTAGCTGCCCCGCACCTTCCCGCGTGATCCAGCGGCCAGTGGATTTCGCATCTCGAGGAAGTGCATGAGTGAAATTAGGGCAGAACTCGACTGGGCCAGCCCCGGTAGCAGAGGGACCCACAGCGGAGAAGCAGCAGAGAAGCAGGGGCCCGCCAGCAACGCAGAGCAGATGCGCTGCGGGACCCGCTGCCTTCCAGGTGCATGCAGGAGACCGGTGCCACGCTAGCAGCTGGCACCCCGGGATCCCTGCACCCCCCATAGAGTGGTATACTCAAATCATACAATAGTTTTATTTTCAGCTCCCCAGGGAGCCTCCATACTGATTTCCATCATGGTTGTCCTACTCTACATTCCTATCAGCTGTGTATAAGACCTCCATTGCCACATCCTTATCAGCCTTTTTTAAGGATTTTTTTTAATTTTTAAGTTTATTTTATTTTTATTTTATGGGTATGAGTATTTTGCCTGCATGTATGTAAGTGCACCACATATGTGCATGGTGCCTGAGGCGGTCAGAAGAGGGCATCAGATTCCCTGAAACTGGAGTTAAGAGTGGGTGTTAGCCATCATGTGGGTGCTGGGAACCAAACCCAGATCCCCTGAAAAACGGGAAGTGTTCTTAGCCACTGACTCATCTTTTCAGCTGCCTTATCAGCATCTGGTGATGGTGGTGGTGGCTGCTGCTGCTGCTGCTGCTGCTGCTGCTGCTGCTAATGTTGTTTTAATAAGAACCATTCTGACTGTAGTGAGATGGAGTCTCAATATCCTTTTGATTTGCGTTATCCTGATGACTAAGGATATTGAACATATTTTTCATATATTTATTTATACTGCATATTTAAGAACTATCCATTTTATTTGTCATTTATTTATTGATGTTGGGGGACCCTGCTGCTAAGATTGCAGTCCGCCATGTCCAGATAGCTCTAAGGAGCTCGGCACTGTGTGGAGGACTCCCTTTCTCAGTGGGGGCTTTCTGCTCTGTGCCTGACCTTACCTGGAAAGTGCCTTCTTTGGAACATGACCTTGGCATAGTTACCTGCAATAAACTGCCCCCAGGTTTTTTCTATATGATAATTAGGCATTGCCCTATAGCCAGATGATAGGATGCCCCTACCACATGTAAATAAAGCATACTATGAACACCTATCAGCTGAGGCTTTGGCTGCTGCCTCTACCCTATATTTTTCCCTGATCCCCACTGAACAAATGAGCTGTCTGACTGAAGCAGTCTCCTGGAAACCTTTTTCTGTCATAGTCACGGGCTGTCCTGACCCCGTTTGTTGCTTCTGCTCCCTTTGTTCTCGTGGGTCAATGGCCAATGGCCCACTAGGGGAGGGAGAGTCCCACAGCTGGTGCCCAACGTGGGGCCCCTGGAACACACTCTTGGAGAGAGTACCCCCTCTCTCCAAGAGGGTAACAGAAGCTTTGCCTTGGCCATACCACCCTTGAGGATTGGCAGCCCTTCCTTTTCCCCCTTTTACTTCCGGTCTGAGTCTTCATGTGAGACTGTTAAAGACAAAGGAGAAATTGAGGCTTTCTGATCAGGGCTACTCCCTGATGTTAGCCAAAGGCTCTTAGTCCTCTGAACTGACTCCAACTGCCCACCAGGGTATAGACAAAGACCTCCTACCTATACATCTTTCTAATGCAAAACCCAGTCTTGCAATGACCAGTTAAATGCTCTTAGAGCAGTCTCTTGTTCTCTGAAACTTGTGGTCAGGCTTGCACTGTGGACTAGCGACAATACCGTGAGGCCTTTGGGTCCCAGGAATGTTCCCCTAGGAATCAGAGTTTCACCCCCTTTCCTTTTCTATCTTGAACAACACCCCTAGAAACAAAGAATCCCCAAAGTTCTATCATGCAGGGATTTTTACACACATTGAATTCAACTGGTAAGAGAGAAAATAAACTTCCTTATCCATTTTGTTATCTTGCGTCGGGGCATTCAGGCTCAGGCCAAACCAGTTAGGTGACAATTTAAATCAGCCTGCCCCAGAACAAAACAAAAGAAAACAAAACCAAGGGATATAAAGAGGTGGGTAGCTGTGGAGCATTTAAAGAATTTAAGGCAGCTTGCCCCATGAACAAACAGAAAATAGATTTTAAATGCCTTTTTTTTTCCATAAACTTTTTTCCTGGGGAAGGGACTCACCCTACATGGAGGTCTTTCTTCCATGGTCCTCCGTATTCCCGCAGGCTTCCCCTTGGAGGGAAGTGACTTCTTGCCATGTGCACCTGGATGGCTGCTGACTCACACTGAGGGCACGTGCGGCATGGGTCATACGGGAGACAAGAGACTGCCAACACATAGTTACAACAATGAAAGGTTAAAAATGATAGCCTACTTGGATGGGAGACTTAAGATGTGGACTCCACTGGTCTCAATTGCTTCCCTCTTCTGCATTGTGATTCTAAGCCTGTTTTTCTCTGGAATAGAGTATTTCCCTCACTGATGCTCAGTTGCTGTATGCTTGCTTTTGTCCCTGCCACATCATTCCCTGGGTACCTTCTAGTTACAATGTCATGGATAGGCTAAAAAGAAAAGAGCATTATGATATTGTCTCTTTGCATTTTCTTTTAGGTACCATTGTTTTCTGTGTTTCTTATTCCCCAGGTCATGGGTACTTAATCCAAGATCATGTATAATAAATTATAAAATGTTTTTTTCCAATCCAGACTGACAGCCCTCTTAATAGAAATTCACCATGTAAGTTAACAGTCTTGCATTGGTTTAAAAGTAAAATATGGATAAACAATTTAAAACTTTTAGGCTAAAGAAAAACAAATGCCTTTTTGTATTAATTATATTAGTAAATTGTCACATGCTGTTTGAGCCCACTGAGAAGCTGACTCTGAAAATGGGATTAACCCTCCCACTTCAGACTCAAGCCTATTATCTCAAGATATGTTCTCCAAGACTCTTTTCCAGATTCATGCTGGCCCCCTGACCCTGTGACAAGAAAAAGGAGAGCAACAAAACAGCCTGAGAATAAAAGCACTCTATAATTGAAAACAGCTAAGGTGTAAATTAATTTCAACAGAGGGTATTACTGTCTATAGTAAAAATAGTTAATGGGATTCTCTATTTGGTCACAATACTGAGTAAAGTCACTAATAGACACTAATGTAAAATGTATGGTAATACAAAGATAAATTTAACTACTTAACAAACAACAGGATAGATTTTTTTTTTAAAAAAAAGAGATCTTCTGCCTAGACTTCTTCAGTCAGTAAAGCATCAGTTTTCCTTAAATGATTATACTAAAATCTGTAAACGTCAATTTGATAATGCTTAACTATGTGCCAGTTGTTTCCTTCTACTTCATCAGTGTATATAGCTTTGTCCACAGCCATTTTGAGATGAGATTCTCATATATATGTGTGTGTGTGTGTGTGTATATATGTATATATGTATATGTGTGTATGTATGTATATGGATATATAAGACTTGATCAGAAAGCATGTCTTGTCTCCATTCTTCGCATCACTTGTCCCTTTCTGTCCACTCTCCTCCCTCCAGGTACCCACGTTGACTGCCCTGCGGGTTGGGACAAGTATGAATATGTAGACTTATGTTAGCACTAAGGGAAAAATTATTAAATAATAATTTACTAGATATCAAATTGACTTGTAAGTAAGTTCTCTTATAACTAAAATTGCTAAATTACAACATGGTTCCTAGTAAAAACATAAATTAACTTTTAAGGATTGATTGCTTCTGCTCCAGGATGCAATTTATCTCTATGTTTGGATATTTTTTATATAGAATAAACATTTTCCAAGTCTATGTAAAACATCTCTAAACCTTTAAAGGAGACTTGGTTGTTTAAAACCTGCTTCAAGTTTTACAAGGGTATATCAAAGTTTATACAATATAATAATATATTTAAGATAATATCTCTCTATATATACTTGAGGTAAAATATTAATTGCTTGGTAAATTTATTTATAGATTTGTCTATAATTTGTTATTAAAAGGGTTTATTAAAGTCTGAACAGGGTTATAACACAGTTTTCCTGAACTGATTATGCTGGAGGTTGTAAACATCAATTCAATAATGTTTAACTATGTACCAACTGCTTTTTTCCACCTAAAGCAAGGTTTTGGTAGACCACACTCTAACCTACATAAGGTAAAAGATTTTTAACTGTCTTGTGTTTTCTATAAGGTTTACCTGGAAACTTATAAAATACAATGTGTACACAGGTAATATTATCTTATTACATTATCTTATATATAGAATTTAGATTCCATGTTCTTTTAATAAGATGATGCTACACACTACTTTCTTCTGAGTCAAACAACTACCATCTTCATGACTTCAGCTGTGTCCACTAACAAAAGATCATCACAACTGGATTTGTTGACTTGAGTATCATATTCTTTAAAGGAGAAGGGGTAATCAGGGTCATTGGACCCTCACCTGAGTATCCAGCTGCTTTTCCCAGCCAACTGTATGTAATTTGGTCCTAATCACATGGTATCCTGGGTTTGGAGAGGATTAAAGTATATTATTCGAGGAAGGCTAGGAAGAGAAGGCTTGATCCATGCTGGGTTAAGGCTTTCCAGTGTACATACGCTCAGGTCACTCATATACCTCAGGAACCCCTCAGTCATCTCTGTAAGTAAGCTCAGTAAATTCATCAGTTCCCCTGGAAAACTTTAATATAATCAAACATTGGTTTGACTCTAAAACCTTAAAAGGGGAAAATATTGCCCAGTATCCCCAGGAAAAGAATTCTCACAACAGACAAAAAAATTATTTGTTAATGATATTTTGTCTCATGATTATTAAGAAAAAAATGGTAAGGTAAAAGATGTTAGAAGGATACATGAATAGAGGTATTTTGTTAAAAATAAAAAAAGCCTAAGCAAGTGATGCCTGTCTATGTAGGTTTGTTACAATTTTTCAAGCATGAGAAAAAGATCTTAAAATTTCTAAGGTTGTAGTTTAATCAACTAGTCTAAGGATGTCTAGTCAAGGTTTATTTAAGGATGTTACCCATGCTCTCTCTACATAATACATGGTAATTAAAAGTACCAGACTGGTGTAACTAACCTTGTTGGATGTTTAATAGCCAAACTTTAAGGCCTATATTAATCTGGTCAGAGGGGCTTAAAGGGACAATTTTTTCGTTCCTTGCCCTCCAAGGTCAAACAAGTTCCAGGGGCTATGGAGCATCTCTCAAAATGTACTGTAACTTTGGCGAGTCACCTGTCCTCTTGTTCAGGGAGGCCATGGAGACCCCAGGAGATGGACTTAAACCAACCAGTGTCCAGTCTGCAAAGAGGAGGGTCAACACAGAGGAAACATTTCCTCCATGCTTCCAAGTGAAGCCCAGGTCAAGCAGGACCTCTTGACTTATCTTCACATAGATGGAACTGGTAAAAGAAAAGCCTGAGGAGCCAGGGGCTCCCCATAAGCCCATGTGACCCCTGAGGAACAGATCCTCATATGGCCTTAAAAGTAATAACAAATTGGTTTATTTGGGCCAACTGTATGGCCTTAAACACACGAGGGGAGAGTATAACCAAAGATTAAAGTCATCAGCATATTTTTTTAAGAATTCAAGGGATTACACATCCCAGACATTAGACTTAAGTTCTTATGTTATTTAAACAATTATTTCTCATTGGTGATTTTGTTCCTGATAGGACAGTGCTACTCAGGTGTAGGACTTTAAATCTTGGTCTACAATACTGTAGTGCCAACCTGCAGCTGAGGGAAACAACTCACTATTGTTCTAAAATGATGGCTATATTTATTTTCTGTCACTATCTAGAGGCCATTAAAGAGGGAGCTGATTCTAGCCACTCCAACAGTTATCAAAGCGCCTGACAGCAAATCCTGAGTTCATCAATCATCAGTCCAGCCTTAACAGACAAAAAAAAATGAAGAGAAACCCATTAGGTGGATGCTTTTGGAAGCCCTCATCAAGAAATTCCAATGGACTTTTAATATGGACATTTTCTGGTTCCCTGCCTAGAAATTGTAATACTAACTACTCTTGCCATTACTTTTCCTTCACCTCTCCCAAGCACCAGTCAAGCACATTCACCTTCCTTTTCTCCCTATAGTTAAGAGTTACACAATTTGGGAGTCTTTTATATAGACCCATTGAAGGGGGTACCCCAATTGCCTCACCCTGCATCCCTGTTCAGCATGGAAGAAGCCAGAGCGGTCTGCATCCCAATTCCCTATTGGCAATTTGGGTAAGCCTCTTCAGAGGGTGGTATGATAATAGGAGATAGAAATTGGCTAGGCAGCTAGGGTAAAAAGACCCCAAAGAAAAGTAACCAGTTTCTTTCTTGGCTAAAAGTCAAAATGTCCTCGGGCCTTTTAACAAAGTACTCTGTTCCAAAGGCCAAAAAAGTTAAAAGTATTTGGAAGCTCTTATCCCAAAAAGATTTTAGGGTTACCTCTTCAGAGGGGGAAATGTTACAATATCAATAGCCCCCTGATTATGCTGTCTTATTTTGATGCTTGCTCCTTGTGTCATACAATTTCTTCACTGACAAATTACTACCATTGCAAAAATTACTACCAATCAGGTCATGGTCAATTATCAGACCTTGGATTCTCCTGATATAGATAAATTGGCTCTTAAAGCTTGTGATGACACCTCTCCATTATAAAACAAAACGGGGAGATTTGGGGGGACCCTGCTGCTAAGGTTGCAGTCCACCATGTCCAGATAGCTCTAAGGAGCTCGGTGCTGTATGGAGGACTCCCTTTTTCAGCGGGGACTTCCTGCTCTCTGCCTGACCTTATCTGGAAAGTGCCTCCAAGCACAGATGCCTGGCCTTATTTGGAACATGACCTTGATATAGTTACCTGCAATAAACTGCCCCCAGGTTTTTTCTATATGATAATTAGGCATTGCCCTATAGCCAGATGATAGGATCCCACCTACCACAAGTAAATAAAGCATACTATGAGCACCTATCAGCTGAGGCTTTGGCTGCTGCCTCCACCCTATATTTTTCCCTGATCCCCACTGAATAAATGAGCTGTCTGACTGAAGCAGTCTCCTGGAAAGCTTTTTCTGTCATAGTCACGGGCCGTCCTGACCCTGTTTGTCACTTCTGCTCCCTTTGTTCTTGTGGGTTGGTGGCCAACAGCCCATTAGGGGAGGGAGAGATCCACAGATTGAAATACTTAGGGTTTGGGGAATTTAAGTTTTTTGATGTATAGCTGGCAAAGATTTTTCTCCCATTCTGCAGGCTCTTTACTCCATTGTTTACTTTGATGTGCAAAGGTTTTTAAATTTCATGAAATACCATTTACCAATTATTACTATTGTTTCCCGGGTTGTTAGAGTCTTTTTCCAAAAGTCCCTGTTTATTACTATGCCTTGAAGCGTTTTCCCCATCAAAATTTCCATGGCATTCTCCACATAACCAGGGGGTGAAAAATCCTAAAATTTGTGTAGCAGTACCAAAGCCTTCCAACTAATTAAAGTAACCTTGAGCAGAAAGAGCAATGCTGGAGTAATTGAGACATAAAATTATATACCAGAACCACAGTAACAAAAACAGCAAAGTCTGACATAAACAGACATGTATACTAAAGGAATGGAAAACACAGGAATGAACCCATACATCTACTGCCTGATGATTTGTAACAAAGGTGTCAAAAACACAGATTGGAGAAAAGGCAGCCTTTTTAACAAATGGTGCTGGAGAAACTTTTTATCCACATATAGAAAAATGAAATTAAACCCGTGTTTCTCATCCCATGCAAAAATCACTTCAAAGTGGATCAAAAGTGGATCAAAACCTTTGAAATTGCTAAAGGAAAATATAAGGAAAATGTTGTAGCTTTTAGTATCAAACCACCTTCTATATTATTTATGTTTATACCATAGAAAAATGTAAAGAAATCTCTCTTTACAGTGAACTGTGGTGAATGCAGAGACTCTTGGTGCTGAGAATGAGAATAAGTGACAGATGCATGCTCAGTCTTAAACATCTTAGGATGTCTAAACAGCTTATACATCTAAATATCTTATACCATCTAATACCTAGAGAATATTGTGGAAGAAGGGATGGAAAGAACATAAAAGCCAGAAGATGGAGAAAAAGGCTGTGAACTATCATCTTGTGGGACAGACACAGCCACTGTAATCACAGCAGCTGCAGCTGCCTGCACTAACTAGGTCTTGGGTCTGCATAAAGCAGTCCCTTCAACAGCCAGGCACTAATGGAGGTTAAGACTCATGGGGCCACACTTCTCTATGATAGGTTCAGGGAAATGGGGAGTTATTGTCTTTAGGTGTGTATCTACTGGTGACCCCACCAAGCCCCAATGACTATCCCCAATCCAACGGTCACACAAATGCCTGGTCAAATCAAATGGGTCACAGAACAAAACCAGAAGTTATAAATCTGGGAAAGGGACCGATAGGGATGGGGGTGGTGTTAAAAGAGATGGGAGGGAAATAAGAGTGTGGTGGGGTTTGGAGAGATAGCTCAGTAGTTAAGAACACAGGCTATTCTTGCAGAGAACCTGGGTTTGGTTCCCAGCACCTACATGGCAGCTAACAACTGTCCAAACTCCAGTTCCAGGGAAATCTGACACCCTCTTCTGACCTCAGCCAGCACTGCACAACAGAGGTACACTTATATTCATTCAGGCAATATACTCACACACATAAAATAAATAAAATATTTTAATAAAAGATGAGACTAGGGGACCTGGAGGTAAATAAGAACAAAGTATATATGAAAATACCATAATGAAGCCCATGATCTGGTATCCTACCTTTAAAAATTAATTTTTCAAAAAAGACCTAAATGAAGTCTAAATACTAGATAGCCAATAACTAAATATTTTATCTGTAATAAGATAAGACGGGCTGGGCTTGTAACTCAATAGTGTGCTTGCCTAACTTGGGTTCTATCCCCTGTGATTTGAGTCAGCAACATAGAAAGCTTGCTCCAGAAGGTTAAGTTAATTAGGTCACGAAGGACATTGTTAGTTCAACTTTCTTTCATAATAGGATTGCTTCTATGAAGGATGCAGTATATTAGTACATTCTGGCATAACCTCTTAACTTCATTAGGAACCAGCACTTTAACAGTGTATAAAGGTCTGGTTAGATACTGAACAGTGGGCCATGAAATTTAATTGAGCTGAGGATCCAGAGGTGGCGAAGTCTTCTGACAATGTCTGTGGGACTAGGGCTTAACAAAAGTGCTATTAATGCCAGAGTGAGGTCTAGGATCATTTCTTGGAGTTGTGAATTCATAAACCCAGAAAATGATGCATTGAGAGAGAGAGAGAGAGAGCAATTCTTGCCTTAAGCTCAGAGAAATGGCTATGTTGATATTTCTGGGAGCAACAGCTGGATTAATGATAACTATAGTGATTGCACAAAAGGTAAATTGGACCCCCTAATCTAATGACTGTTTCAAAGATCTCACTCACTGAAATGAAAGTACCAAAAAAATTACATATAATGAATGGATAGACTTAGCTATCCAAAGAGCTTTTCTGATGGCTTGTGAAAATGAAATAGATTATCAGAGTTATCTTTCAATTGGTATTCTTTCATCTACCTGCATCAGAAGACCCAAATTAAATTGGATTGCACAGCAAAGGACTTCATTTGAACAAATAAGTTAAAGTCTTGAGATAGGGTGGGCTTTGGTCTTAACATTACAATATTCCCAGTGCCATTTAAGTGCATTGTTCTAGCCTTAGGATACATCCTCGTGGCAGGGTGGTGGCTCCTGACCTTGCACCTCTACTTCTTCCATGGCTACCTCTTAAAAGCACATATATTGGGGCAGAGTAGATGATTCAGTTGGTAAAGTGCTTATCACACAAGCATGAGGACCTAAGTTCTATCTTTAGCATTCACATAAAAGGCCTGGTAGTATATGCCCATAATCCCAGCACTGGAGAAGCAGAGACAATACGACCCCTGGGGCTTACTGGCCAGCCAGTCTAGAGGAATTGATGGGTTTTAGGTTCAGTGAGAGGCACCGTTTCAAAAATTGGATGGAGAGAATTTGAGAAAGATGCTGACATGTACTGCTGGCCTCCACATGCATGCACACACATGTGTATTGACACACATGAACACATGCACATACACACATACGTGTATACACACACAAAGAGAACATGTATTTTCCAGAAAGTACTTCTCCCCCAAATTTACCTTCATATCCCATTTATCCAGATTGGAGTTGCATAAATTTCTAGACCAATCCCTTTAGTTATAGAAGTGGCGTGACAGCTTAAGCCTGGTACCCTAATACAGAGCCTGGCACTTGCTTGGGAGCAAGGCTTTACTGGGATTGTCTTAGATTAATTAGAGCTCATCCTTCTAGTTTGAGGTCAATGCTCCAAACCTGCTGGCTGCTGTGAAGTGGGTGACTCAAGCCTCTGTGTGGGGCAAGGTAAAGCCCGAGCCTCATTAAGAAGCAGGCAACCTACAGGGTGAACTAATAAAGATAAACAATAACGTAGTACGTTACCACATGAAGTAATGTCACAAGGGATGTTAGATAATAGATACTTCCAAAAGAGAAATATTGTCCAAAGAGAATTGGGAGGTCAGACTGTCGGTGTGGCTGAATGTAGCAGTGACCAAGGAAAATTATGTTGTGATTCTAGAAGATGGATTCCAGTAATTTAGGCAGAAATAACTGTAGGGCAGAGAAGGATTAAGTCCAAGGTATATTAGCCTGAGGAGACATCCCTTGAGTAACACCTAATCTCTTTGCTGTAAATTCAATGCTCACCAAGCAACCTTCTGAATTATTATTTGTTCTTCTGAGTGACTGACCCCACAACAAGGGAATGCCTGGGTGAAGAAATGCTCCTGATTTAAAAATCAGTTCTATTTCCCATGGTAAATTGGTGCTGTGGTTTATAAATCATTCTCTTTTGTATTTTGTTAGAGAGATTCTATCCTTCAAAGCCTGTTTGCCTTGACAAAATAATAAAAATGAGATTTTGAAAGGGAAAAGCTAAGGCCTAGACGGGACTAATGTCTCCATCAAGGCAAGCTCCCCTCGGGATGACCCAGACAGACCTGCCAGCTGGCTTCCTCTCCGTGGAAGCTGTACTGCAGGAGCAGCCCAACAGAAAAGCTACCACACAATCCCCTACCCCGAATCCATTCTCTGATTTAAAGAGAGAGCCTTGGAAGAGAGGCTTAAGTACAGGAATTATAAGCCATATTAGAACCAAATAGATCCAGGGATAAATCGTGGCTCATCCCACTACCTGTATGACTGGGGAGTCTGTCACCTCCAACACCCAGCAGCCCAAGTACAAAATGCTGAATTTTTTTCTAATTTTTATTTATTTTTATTTAGTGTGTATTCATGTATTGCCTGCATGCAGGTAAGTGCACCCATGTCATGCAAAGCCCACGAAAGACAGAAGAGGCTGTCAGATCCCCTGGAACTGGAGTTACAGACAGTTGTTAGCTGCCATATAGGTGTTGGGATTTGAACTCAGGTCTTCTGCAAGAACAGTCGGTGTCCTTAACTGCTGAGCCATCTCTCCAGCCCAAAATGCTGAATGTTTTTTATAATGACTAAATGAGATGAAGCCTACAGGACCACTAACCAGTTTGTTGGGGGGGGCTTTTTTCCCAGTTATTTATTTAATAACCATATACTTAGAAGAAGCATTTCATTACAACATCATTGACATATTCAATAATTTTCTGAGCTAAGATGCTTCTCTTTCAAAACTAGCTGTAAATTTTGAGGTTCACAGTTAAATTAATACAGTTATACAATATTGAACTCAGT
>NW_008343660.1:1011949-1023483 GCF_000622305.1 Nannospalax galili | reverse complement strand
TTATTATTAAAATACAGAGTTTCATGCAGAAAACTTCATTTTTAATGCAATTGACATTAAGATGTTTGCACATGCATTTCTAATCTTTATATATCTGATTATTACTCGTGACAGCCAGTTACTTTCTGAGCTCCTTGGCATCTGAGCATGGATATAAAGTCATCAGGTACATTTCAATGGTAATGTTTTTCACATCTACTAATTATTTTTTTTAATCTTTTAAAAAATTTTTAATAACTACATGAGTAGAAGAAACATTTCACTACAGATTTAAAGGGGGTGCTTTTTAAATATTGTGGTTATGGTAATATCTTGATTTCTGCATTCAATTAAAAGGTATCTGGTAACCTTGTCAGTTCAATGCTCTACAATAAACGAGAGCTCAACATACATGCTTGAATGACTGCAAAGCATGGGAGGAAATGTAATCCCGAACACCAGTATCATTTTCAACATCCTACCTTGATCCTACCTTGATCCAGATTAAACCACTGTGGGGCCTGAACACCAGCAAAGACTTGCTCTTGTCTGCTTAATTTTCCTGGAGCTCTAATTTATTTATTAATTGTTTAAAGAACCACAACTGGAAAATACTACAGAACATTAATTTAAAACAATGAAAAGAATGTGTGATGTAAGTTGTTTTTAAAAGAAGAGCATTTTTTCATGTGAAAACAAGAGCATAAGTGTGGGAAATGTTAGCTCTCCTGAAGTATTTGAAAGATTGTACTGTAAGAGGGCAAATAGAGTCTGTGTACTTTTTACTTGTCTGTCTTTTCCATTAGACTAGTAAATGCCTTAAGGGGAGAGACTGTGCCTCATCCATCATTGTATTCCCAGAAATTGGCTCAGTGCTGGGAACATTATAGGTACTCAATAAATGTTTGCTGATTGAATGAGAAGATGGATGGATGGAGAAGATGGAAGAGTGGATGGATGGTAGGATGAATGGATGATAGGCTAGACAGAGGGTGGGTAGATAGTAGTTGAAGTCATTTGAAGATGTTAATGCTAGAAGGAACATTACAAAGGAAGCATCAGAGAAAATAATTTCTCCAAGATCACTCTGCCAACCTGTGTGGCTGTCTACTGGACCTGGTGGCATCTAAGTTAATACCCTTTTCCCCACCTTTATTGCTGTTGAAATCTGATAACGCTGAAAGTATCTCTATTGTAATATAATCTTGCTGTGGAACTCTGTTCTGGGCTGAGTATCTCCTTAAAAATTTGTATGTTGTGGGGCTGGAGAGATGGTTCAGCAGTTAAGAGCACTGGTTGCTCTTGCAGAGGACCTGGATTCGGTTCCAGCACCCACATAGTGGCTACACCAGTTCCAAGAGATCCAGTGCTCTCCTTTGGCCTCTGAGGGCATTTCAGGGTATGGTAACACTTACATAAATGCAGGCAAAACACTAATACACACAAAATAAAAATAATAAATAAATAATAAATTTGTATGTTGAATACCTCAGAATGTGACCTTGTTTGGACGGGAGAGATGGTTCAGTGGTTAAGAGCACTGACTGTTCTTGCAGAGGACCTGGGTTTGATTCCCAACACCCACATGGCAGCTAACAACTGTCCACAACTCAAGGTCCAGGGGAATCCAACACTCTCTTCTGAGCTTCACGGGCATTGCATGAAACATGTACATTTACATGCATGTGGGCAACACACTCACACACATAAAATAAAAATAATCATAAATAAAATATTTTAAAGAATGTGACCTTGCTTGAAAATGGGATTGCTACAGACATAGTTAAGATGAAGTCATACTGAAATAGAATGAGCTTCTAATCCAACATGATTTGTGTTAGATGATGGGCACACGGACCAAGAAAAAGAAATAAATAGAAGGTAGATAAAGCAAAGAGACTCAGGAAAGAGAGAGACCAGAACAGAGCCTTCTATCTTAGCCCCTCAGAAGAAACCAACCCCTGTTGACACCTTGACCTTGGACTTCAAACTCCCAAAACTAAGAAACAATGCACTTGGGTATAATCCACCAAGCCTGTGAGTTTTCACAGCAGCCTAGTGGGACTAATATAGATGGTAAGGCCAAAAGGTGGAAGGAGCTTAAGTGCAGGATTCATGCATCACGTCTAACTAAAAGTGTTTCACTGCTCAGACAAACCTACACTGGACTGAGGCTTGACCAAGAAAGGAAACTTCTACAAAGACACTGAATTGGGAGAGGGTCTTACTTGTCCCAACAACTGAGCACTGCCTAATACAGAATTTAATCAAGTAATTTCACTAGCAATAAATGCTGTTATTTTGCATGAAAAACAAGCATGAGCATATCAGACAGGATAATGTAACATCTATGTAGTTGTAGGATAAAAAGAAACATCAGGGCCAGCAAGATGACTCACTGGATAAAGATGCTTGCTGTCAAGCCTGACAACCTGAAATCAATCCTCAGAACCCATATGGTGGAAGGAAAGAACCAACTCCTACAATTGTCCTCTGACCTGCATGCACGTACTGTGGCATACATGTATCCACATACATAAACCTAAACCAGCGTGCGCACGCACACACACACACACACACACACACACACACACACTACAATAAATAAATGTTATAAAAGTTATCAAAGAAAATCAGAGTTATTGGGAAGAGATTTCAGTCTAATTCCTCAAATTCCTCCTTAGGGTACAAATTTACTCTATTTTGTACTTGAAAATTGGGTCTTAAAGGAGATAATTAAGTTTAATGGGGTTTCTAGGTGGTGCACTGAAAAAGGCACTTGTCTGATGTGCACAGCAGAGGCCTAGAGCTATTTCTGCATGCATGTCACAAACACTTTGCTATGTCCTCATTATCATACCACATCTTTTCTCACTTGAACCTCAAAACAATCATGTGGGGCACATGTCATGGAAGACACAAAGTCTCCTACCCAGTGACACAGAGAAGCCATTCAATTCAAAGGTAAGTGTTCTGATCCCTTCCCTCTTTAAAAATGGAATCAAATGTTTATTGAGTACATACTACTTGCCAGCTTATGCTGTATGATTTACATACATTATGTTAAAGTCCCTACAGCAAACACATGAGATAAGGGTTATTTTAAATCCTCACTTTGTAGATAAGGAAAATGAGAATTCTATACAGTAGGTAATTTTCCCACAATCACACACTAAATGGTGATGCTTAGATTTGAATCCAAGTCACCTCCTTCCAAAGTCTGGATATGAAAGCACCTGTTACTTTGATACAATTCATCTGTGTCTTCTCTTCACACATATCATCACGTGTCCACTGGGGACTCTCTGAGCAGATGCTCCAGCTGTTCCTAAATATCCACCCTCCATAACTCCCAACTGGCAGAGCAGGTGCATAGGACCCACACTGGAGACAGACACTTCCTGCTTTCTAAATTCGGCAGGTGACCCAGGGCTTGACATTTGATGGCAGTGACTGATGCTCTTCAATTAAACCATGCCAGGAGTGGAAGGAGTTTGATGCCACTGTAGTTTTCTGCCCTGAGCAGTCAATGGTTTTCCTCCTTGATTTGGGATCACAGCCAATGTGGAAGTTGAAATCCTTTCTGACAGCATCTGCTGGACTGCCACAGTGAATTAGTCCAGATCCCCATGGACTGCCTTTCTTTTTGTGCCAGCTTGTCACAGCAGCAGCAGCAGTGAGGAGGGTGACCCAGGACTTTTAGTCTAGACATATAGTCATCAGAGGCCCTTGGGGGCTCCAGGCAAACTTACAAGCTTTTGAGACAAGAGCCTGTCTGATAACAAAACCAACACCTGATAATTGACACCCTAAAGATAAAGAGCTGCAAAGGAACATGGATGGAACCGAAAGCCTTCGCATCTCACCCTCTCGACTTTTGCCTGCCTTGTATCCGGAGCATTCTCCTCCTGGCACCTAGCAAGGCCCTCCCCAAGCTATGAAGACGTCCTCCTTCTTCCTCCACTGTCTTCTGGAGTCCAGAACTATAGCTGCCCACTTCAGTTGTACCTGCAAGGCCAATAGAAAACTTGCGCAGCCCACACCCACAAGGCCTAGGAAGAGGCAGCCTGAGAAGCCAGAGAGGAGGTACAGGTCTTTGCTTCTGAGATCCATCTGTGTCCAGATTTTCCCCAGGGGTGTGAAGGTGTGCTGCAAATTGACAAGTGCCTGAGTAGGACAAGAGTATACATGGTAACCAATTCCAGACCACAGAAGGTACAGAGTAACCACTTACTTTTGTTATTGCTAGAGTAAGCAAAATAAAGATTCGTGAAGATGAAGAGTCCTTTCTGTCTTTGTCTCTCTCTGTCTCTCTGTCTTTCTCTTATACATGCACACACACACACACACACATGCATGCATGCATGTGCACACACACAGGAACACACATGCACCTTCCAGAGATCTTCTGAAGGCAGCTATTCTAGTCAGAGCTCCTGGAGCACTTGCTGCACAATGCAGCGAGGTGTGAATTCCTTATAAAATGTAACATTTGCAGAAAAGAGTTGCAGACCATTCTATACAGCCACCCTGGCTACACTGCAAGCCTGGGCTGGAGAACTAAAAATCTATCTCAGATAATTGACATTTATTTGATTGAAACAGCAGGGTGCCCTCCATCACCATGGGAGGAGACCATATGGAAGAACAGTGCGAGTAGAGATAATGTTTGTCTACTGCGTGTGCCAATGTGTTTAGAGATTATTCACAGGGCTCTGGGGACTCCAGTATGATAATGTTTCAGCCAAATTAGAATCAGATTAATTGCTCCAATCTAATGAAAAGACAATGTTTATCAAATTATTGCTCTTTTCACAACATGATATTGCAGTGTCATTATTCTTTGGGTTTAAGAAAGGAAATGAAAAGACTCTTGTAGCACATCTGCTCAAGAGTTAGATGATAGTGCTTTCCCACTACACACAGGACCATAATGTGGTTGGCAATTCTGTGAAGTAACCAATAAATTAAAGCAAAAGATCTGTAGTGGATAAACCTGCTGGAGTCCTGTGATATCTGTTCATATTTTGATAAGACAATCTAAAGTCAATTAACTTTTCCAGATTTGAGAGATTTTCTTCTTCATATTATATTGGGAGTGTTTTCCTCTATAAACAGGGAAGTGCTTTTTTAAAGAACCCTGAGTGGCACTTACACAAAATTCTAAAACTCCTTTTCAGACTATCAAAATCAGCTCAGGTTTTCCACACTCTGAAAGGAAATGGAAGTCTTAGAAGCTCATGGCTTGTAACCCTCTATGGATTTTTGCAGGAGGGTGAAATTGACTCTGCCTTCCTAAGGCAAAAATGACTCCACTGTGTTGAACGACTTCCCATTTCACTGCCACTCTGCCCATAGGCCCATCACTTACATCCCTGAGAATTCTCAGTGGCTTAAAGCACTGCCCAGATGTCACTTCTGAATGCTACACAGAGTTATACCCCAGCCAGTGCCTTGTACAAAGGTTCTGGCTACCAGTCAGTAATCCCAACACCGGTTAGGCTAGGTACCCAACTCCAGCAGGGAACTGGGGAGGAAAAAAAGAAAGGAGTTTTCTCCCATCCACATCTTCACAGGATGATCTGTTGGTCCCTGCAGGGCAAAAAGGAAAGCTCATGTGGCACAATTTGTATGTTCAATCTTGTGTGCACTCTGAGTATTAAAAAGATCAGCAGTGCAAAGCCCCCAGCATCCGTGAATACCAAAAGGAGATGCCTATCAGGATTCCACTAGGCCACACAAGTCCAGTCACTGTGTTTTCTCTTAGAACTAGTGCCCTTTGGAAAAAAATGTTAGCAGAAATGACCTTCCTTAGCATATTTCACATCTACAGAACACTTCTAATGGGAAGCAGCAATCCAACCCTCACCCACTTTGTAGTCGGCTCTTCCAGTTCATTGCATACACAAGATGTAGATATGTCTAAGACTGGAAATCCTTTTTGTTACCCACATTCCTCTTCTTTTGCCCCCAATTTGCTATATTCTCTAGCTCAAATTGGCAAGCCTGCATAAGCACAGGAGCAGAACCAAGAGTTAGGTCTAGAATATGCATTTTAATTTGTCATTGCTATAACTTTTCATCACTTGTACCCTGAAGTCATTTTGGGACCCTGAAAATCTTTTTACAGGCTGCGATTACACTATCATTACTGAGTTGGTCTATACAATGTCCCACATGTCATTAGAACCTACATTTGTGGGGTGTCAGGACAAGGTTAGGCATGGATGAATAGAGCCAATTGCTCTCTGATCCACCAAAGCTCGAATTTTGCTGTGATTTTCATATTGCTGCCTCAACAATGGGCTCCCCTGTGTTAGAGTCAGGCATGAGAAATAGATGAAGAATATCGTAGCTATATTGATGCCTGTGAAAACAGTGTATATTTTCCAAGACAAAGCATAGAGCTGCAGATCTTCATTAATTACAATGCACTGAAACAATGGCAAATGTAGCCACTGTAATTAACGATGTGAAGCGCATAACCCCTGTCGAAATGCTTTCACATCGCTATAATTTACCAGTAAGAGCCTGCGAAATTATTTTAATCCTTATTTTTGCAATTCATTTTGGAAAGGTTTTGTGACTCAGTCTGAGGCATATTCATACATTCATTACATTTTTAATTTAAATGCCTTCATTATGAAACTTCTTTAAGCCCTACCCTATTATTTAGAACTGATTTCCAAAACTTTCATTGTGAGCCAAGTATTTGGAGTAACATCTGTGCATTCACATAAATATTATGAATATGATGGACATATTTTTTTCTCTTTTTCAAGTGGAAAAAAATCCATTCTTAACTGAATCAAAAAAAAAAAACTTCAGCAATAGTTTAAATAGTTATCAACCTAAGGAAATTTATAACAAATATGGAAGAACAGTCTGCCGATCCATTTATTCATCTAACGCTTATAATACATAAATGTTAAAAGACCGTACAATGTTATTGGCACATGGTAAAGAGGCAAAATGAAGAGCAAAATTCGGGGAACAATTATATATCGATATAAGTTCTGACGATAATTACAATAGAAATACAAAACAAAGAGAAACTGGTTTTGGATAAAGTGAAGAACGAGGGTGTGTGCTTATCCTTGGGAGCAGAGAAAAATATCAGCACATGGAAAGTGTGAAGAGAGTAGCAAGGACAGAGCACAAGGAAAGGAGATGGATGTAAGGAGAAGAGAAGGCAAGAAAGTCCAGGAGCTGAGACTGAAGTTAGAAAGGGGGGAAAGTCCACAGGGCGCACATGGAAAGACACACATGGACTTAACCTGGTATACCAGGCAGCACTGGCAGCCACGAGAAAGAGCAATGGTTAAAGAGAGTTAGTGGCTGGATTGACAGGAAGGGCGCAGAGGTGGCAAGGTTAGGGCTGCCAAGAAGTCGGCAGGACTGGGCTTTCCCACAGCAGTCAGCTGTCGTTTTGCTGCTGCTTTCAGAGATTCCTAGTCACAGGGTGGTAGCCGAGGCTTCTTTGGTTCAAGGCTAAGCTGTGGAGGATTGGACTATGAGCTAAATTGTTATTAAATAATCTTTCTCTCAGATTTTGGGAGCTCAAAGATTTCTTTGTGATTTTGAAAAAGAGAATGTTGACTAGAGGGAGGAAGTTAGACTCTGGGCATTATCAATTTGAGGAGACGGAAAACAGACATCACTGTGGGGACTCAGGACCCCTAACAGTGTACGTTGAGGACCTCCAAAGCAAATCTTGCATGCTTTAGTTTTAGCTGGTATTCCAAACGGGGGAGACACATAGAAGATAGAAAATGGGAAAAGCATTTTGAAAGAAAAACACAGAAGGAGTGTGGGTCGTATGAAGTAGCTGGGCAGCATAAAACATGACTTGAGCTGCATTTGAGGACTAATATTGCTGTGATTGCTGCCAGAAACAAGGCGAGTATAAAAGAATCTATTTTAGAGGTAAGAAGACCACTCAATCTTTCTTTTAAGCAGCTGCACTATGGACAACTGCAAATGCACAGTCAGAGGAAAAGTAGAATTGCAAATGCAGATCTGGAGTCATTGAACTCAGGAGTGATAGCTGAAGTCAAGAGAGATCCACAAGGGACTGGAGAGCAGAAGCATGACACCGGCTCTAGAAACCAGGAATGAGAGTGTGAGAGAGAAACAAAGGACACCCTCACTTAAGTGAAGGGCAGCATACAAAGTGGGGAAAGAACTTTACCAGCTACACAGAGGGTTAGTATCTATCATATAGAAAGAGCTCAAAATACTAAACATTTAGAAAACAACTCAATTAAAAATTGGGGAAATGACATAAACAGACAGTTCTCAAAAGATGAAATGCAAATAGATAACAAATTTTTTTTGATGTTCAACATCCTTAGCCATCAGGGAAACATAAATCAAAACTGCATTTAGATTTCATTAGCCAGTCAGAATGGCTAAGATAAAAATAAAATGGCAACAAATGCTAGAGCAGGTTTGAGGGAAGAGGAACACTTATTCCCTGATGGTAGGAGTGCAAACTGGTACAGCCGCTGTGGAAATTAATGTGGAGTTTCATCAAAAAGCCAGAAACAGGGGCTGAGAGATGGCTCTGTGGTTAAGAGCACTGGTTTTCTTGCAGAAGACCAAGGTTCGAATCCCAGCACCCACATGGCAGCTAACACTGACCATAACTCCAGTTCCAGGGGATCTGACACCTTCTTCTGTCTTCTGTAGAGACTGTCCCACATGGTGCACTTACATACAAGCAGGCAATACACACATACACACAAAGTAAAAATAATAAATAAATTTTTTTAAGAGCCAGAAAGAGATCTACCACACCTCTCCTGGGCAATACCCAAAGGACTCTATATCTTACAGAGATACTTACTCATCCATGTTCATTGCTCCTCTGTTTATAACAGGCAGGAAATGGAATGACCTAGATGACCACCAACTGATGAATGGATAATGAAAATGTGGTAGAGTTGCATAATGTAATATTATTCCATTAAGAATATCAAATTATGAAATTCACAGGTAATGGATGGAACTGTAAACCTTCACTCTGAGTGAGGTAACAGAAAGACAAGCAGCATATGTTTTTCTCTCATTTGTCACTGTTAGCTTTCAATCTTTAGATATGTGTATTCCATTTGGAAAACACATGGAGGGAGGTCAGGAAACTAGTAAGGAGCTATGGGGATGGGCTTTCAAAGGAGGGAAGATAAAATACAATTATATAAGAGAGAAAGGGGAATAATGGAATAGGAACGGTTAAATAGGGGCATGGAATGAGAGGAAAAGTTAGAGAAAGTAGTATGGGTAGAGATAACTACCACTAAAGGCCTTTTGAAAAAGTCGTATGGAAATCTACTAGTGTGAAACTTCCTAAAATATATACATATACATGTATAAAAAGAGTTTAAATGGAGTTACCCTAAAAGAGGGGAACAACGTCCCTACTAGACACCACAGGCTAGCAAATAAATAGCCCAGTGTCACCTCTTTTGGAATTGTTGGCCAGTAGAGTTCCATAGACACCCCCCCAACCACTACTGGCTATTGCCATTGCTCTTGGTTACCCATCAGACCTTGACAGTAAGGTTTTATTGCTGAAGAAAGTACATACTTGAGTCATAGAACATGGAGGGATCAAACTTGTACTCACTTCAAAGCTTCATAGTTACTGACTAGCTTTCATAGTGCTGGAAGGTGGGTAATATGTACAGTACTGGAAAAGTAATCATCAATCTTAGCCAGCTGAAAACCCTGCAAATTACATTAATATGGCAAGATGTGCCCACTGGTTCAATAGTGGCATGGATGTTATGAGAGTAACCACTTCCACAAGATGGAACCCATACCCAGCAACATTATCAAGGCCAAAAACCTGTGACTAAATAGGTCATAGATCCTAGGTCAGAACCTACTACTATTATTTTGCTAAATGTACATGATATTAAACCTAATGATATTAATCCTAATGATATCATTATACCATTAGTTAGTGCAACTCTCAACCCTTATAGAGAAGCTTCTTTTCAAAGTAGATGATGATTAACACAGAGACCCACAATTGGTCAACATGCAGAGAATAAAAGACTGTTGAGTGTTCAGCAGTAAATGGGACATCTATATTATACCTCTTCCCCAAGGTTCAAGGATCATAGCAGAAAAGGCTATGGAAAGTTTAAGATCCAGAGGCAATGACTACAAGGAAATAGTGTTTTCCAGGAACAACAGGAAAGTTCCACATATGAACTTCAGAAGTTATGACAGCATGCACAAGACCTTCTCAAGTTCAAGCCAGACAAAATCCCACCATGGAAGAGGGACGTGGGAACAAAGTCCCAACCCTAGCTTAGGATAGCTGCTGAAAGAGGGAGAGTCAGTTTTCCTTAAGGGTGTGAACCCTGGTAGTTGATTATAGTTTAGGGAATGGACCTACACAAAAGAATATTTGGGCAACACAAATCGGACTCTATGGACTTAAAAGAAAAAAGAGGGGGGGGTGGAGAGATGGCTCGGAGGTTAAGAGCACTGGCTGCTCTTGCAGAGGACCTGGGTTCGATTCCCAGCACCAACCTGGAAGCTAAAAACCATCCATAACTCCAGTTCCAGGAGAGTTGATGCCCTCTTCTGACTTCCATGGGCATTGCATGACAAGGTGCACTTACATACATACACATAAATAAAATAATAAATAAATTTTAAATAAAGAAGACATGAAGTTAGGTGGGGGAGGTGCAGGTAGATCTGAGAAGAGATGGGGGTGTGAATATGATCAAAATATATTGTATGAAATTCTCAAAGAACTAAGGAGAATATTATTTTTTAAAATGGCTCATGAACTAGCAAATAGAAGCAGCAGAGGGGAAAGCAAGAGAGCATTTTGCAATGGAAATGAGAGAAATTTTTAAATGGAGAATCAGTGCTATCACATGTCTGAAGGAATCTGAGGAAAGTCAGTTTGAAAATAGAAATCATTAATACCGTTCCCAGTGCACTGGGGTAAAATACAAACACAAAACAGACCTCAAGAGATCAAGCATTAAGATATCAATGGAGAGGAGCATTTGGTCAGAAAGGGCACAGGGAGAAATGGTGAGGAATGAGGTCCTAGGAGGCTGACCTGAGAATCTGTTGCCTTTGAGTTTAACACAGGTAGAGGGAAATGAAAAGGAGAGTGATTTGCTCGTGAATCATGGATCTGAAGGCTGGTGTCAATGTTGAGTATCTTGCCTTTTTCACAGTATCATTTTCTCTATGCCTCCAGTCTCTTCCCTGTGTAAAATATTTATAATGAGAGTAAAAAATCTGTACACTTAGGAGACTAATTCTGATGAAACTGTTCTCTGAGAAAAGAAAGGGGCTAATGAGCATAGCAGGGCTAGATAAAGCTGGAAAACAGATATTATCAAGTAAATGTTTGCATCCCTTAAAGCTCATACATTGACATCATAACTCATTGAGGTGACAACAGGAAGTGAGATCTTGTGAAGGTAATTAGGTCATGAGTGTGTAACCTTTTCTTGGGTATGGAATTTTTGTCCTTGTAAGAAGAAGCATGAGATATATTCTCTATAGTCTCATCC
>NW_008343660.1:1003959-1011904 GCF_000622305.1 Nannospalax galili | reverse complement strand
TCCTCCCCCATTCCCATATAAGGATATAAGAAAAATATGGTCTTTGGTCATTTGCAAACCAGGAATCACCACATCTGTTACCACTTTGATCTTGTACTCCCACACTCCAGAACTGTAGCTGCTGTTCCTACCCAGGCCACAGCTATTTGTTTTAACAGGGTGAGATTACTAGGTCAGCTTACATCTGCCATTATCTGATTTGTGTGCCTAAAGATCAGCTCCAGAGGAAGAAAATATTCTTGAAAGAATAATTAGGGCAGAATAAGCTAGTACAACATTGAATGAAGGAATTGGGAAAATAAAAGATGCTGAAAGGTGCTGGACTGCTGTCTGGAGAGCAGATGTCTAATATATCTTTTTATTTTATTTTCTTATTTATCTTTTGTTTTTGTTTTTGTTTTCTGAGACAGGGCCTCTTTATATATCCCTGGCTGGCTTGGAATTCACTGTATAGACCAAGCTGGCCTTAAACTTGAAGTGATCCTTCTGTCTCTGCCTCCCAAGTACTGAGAATCACAGACATGTGCTACTACACTTGGTGTCTAATATACTTTAAAAGGCAGTATTATGGTACCCACTTGCCATCTCAGCCTTCAGAAGGCTTAGGAAGGAGAATTATGAGTTTGAAAACAGCTTTAACTGCATTTATGAAAATTTGTTTCCAAAAAGTAAAATCATCATCTATTTTAAAGATGGCAACATAGAATCATTAATAATAGCATGAGTTGGAGGAATGAACAGACTTAGTTCTAGACTTCAGCTTTACCATGAATTAGCTATGTGTCTTCACAGAAACTAATTTCTCTGAAATGTTCTTCAGTCCACTGATGTTGATAGAATTGAATGCACTGGCATAAGTAAAGTGCTTTGAACAGTACCCAGTGCATAGCAGTAAGTTCTTAGGAAGAAACAGTTGTGGTTGTCACTGCTGAATATGTGTTGAGTATAATGAGGGAAGGAACCACACAGCATCCTAAGTGGCTGTTGTCAGGAAATGAGAGCATACTGGTTCAAGATTTCAGTGGTTTCATTTGGGTAAAGTTGATCTATACTAGAGTCCTGAGACAATAGAAGGAAATATGAAGACTGCAGAAATAGTGATATTTTTCATCAGCCTTCCATTCCCTTGAGCTGATGGGCTGTGCTAATCCACCTGCTGTACCTATGCCATTTACTGTGATTCTCCAGGGTCCTCCCTGTGCTCCTGCCTGGCCTTTAGAGCCTGTTTTCAGATAAAAGTCACAGAGCTTCCAACAGCTGTTTGATGTCACATTCTCAAGGATGATTTCAATATTTGGGAACACAGATACACGCATCCTTAGAAGGCTGACAGAGCAGAAAGAACTCTTCTCCACAGAAGTTATAAAACAAATTGATACACAGAACCCTTTGTGGATTCTCTCCAGAACCTTTGTGGAACAGGGTTGGACTGTACAAAGAGAACAAAAGTAAGCTTCTTATTACTATTTATTGATGGGGATTTAGTTATTAATGTCCTGAGGACATCTTGAAGAGACATCCACTGAGAGCTAGTTCAATGTGACATCTATTTTTAATTCCGTGGAAAAAAAGGTTTCCAAGGCCAAATAATTTTGAGAACCACTGAATTAATGAGGCCAAATGGATTTCTTCACTGCAGGATTTTCCTGTTTTAAAAATCTAAATGTTGTGCTTTGAATCTCTAAGAATGAGTCACTATTTCTCAGACCTCTGTGAGTCTAAAGGACTCTTCTAATGGACTGTCTAGAAGGGACAGTGGAAAGGTCCATTGCTTAACCCACTAAATAACTGTGGTGTGTGCAGCTTCGGGACCACAGCCCTCTCCTGTCCTTGAGGGGTGAAACATAACTGGATGTATGTTCAAAGTAGTCCATGGGAAGGGCTTCTCTCTTCCTGAGACAGATGTACAGAGTAATATCTGAGGTCCTGCCAAACTACCACAAATCTGCTGACCACCACACACTTCTGGAAAAAGGCACTTGCAAGAGAGACACAGGATGCATCTTTGGGTCAGAGAGCAGCTACAGCAATAGCCATTCTGCCTTGAGCATTTGGGTAGCATTTATCCCTCAATCCTCACATAACCCCAAGGGTATCATGATGGAAATTATCATCTCTATTTATGTATTTAAACCAAATAAAATAAAACTAAAACAAAGCATCCCTGAGGTTTATAGAATTTAGAGCACTTTACCAACATCATTAAACTTACCACTAAAAAGACCAGGGCTCAAACCAAAGTCTTTTAATTCTAGGGGCAGTATTTTTTCCACTGTGATAGAAAAATAAAGAGTGTTTGGGTTCATCTTTTTATGAAGGATAGTCAAGATTTTAGGAGAATAAGTAGAAGAGGTGTCTTTGTAGATGGGGTCAGAGAGCCAGATTTTCATCCCCAAGTCCCAGTGTCACATTTAGGAAAGGCATAGTCCATACTGCCAAGAATTTTCTGAGGAAGAGAAAATATGTTTTCCAGTGTCTGAAAAAAATAAGACTGAAAATAAAGACAAAGGGAGAAAAATGAAATAATGATAGCTGAAGGACCGTTCATTAGACTATTTTACATAACAAAACAGCTCCATCTGTCTATTATAAAGAAAAGAGGTAGCCAGGTATGGTGGCTTATGCTTTTAATCATAGCACTCAGGAAGCAGAGACAAGTGGGAATCTCAATGAGTTCAAGACCAGCCTGGTCTACATAGTGAGTTTCAGGTCAGTCAGGTCTACATAGTGAGATGCTGTCTCAAGAAAACAAAAACAACATCACAAAGAGGTGCATTGGCTCACAGTTCTGAAGCAAAGGCCTATACAATGTAGTGGTTTTCTTGCTGGCAGAGTGTTGAGGTAGCAGCAAACACCATACAAGAGGCAGGAAGTGCATGTATGTGAGCCCTAGTCTGTCCCTCATCAAGCCACGAGTATTCAATCATGGGGTCTCTACTCTGAGATTCTGAATTTAGATGCTCAACTTAACCTAGACACTCAACTTATCTAATTTTATTTCCCAAAGTTCAGAATCCTCAATTTCACAGTCAGATTAAGTTTCCATTCTCTTAATGCCTCACAGTAGGGCTTAAATTTCAAGAAATGAATTCTTGAGGGATATAATCAAAGTATAAACAAACTGTAACAAACAGAAATCATTTAAAGGCAGGGAGGGGGGACAACACCAGACTTGACAGAAAATTCACATGTGAAAATGATCTGGAATTGGACATTTGCATCTTCCTTGCCAGAACACCAAGACCAGTATATTGGATAACAATGTGTTTATCTAAGATTTTAAAGGATTATTCATTTGTAGAAGAGATAAAATTGGAAAGGATAACGGAAGTTTTTTTGAGAATCTGGAAAGGAATTTGCTAAAGGATAAAATTTAATAAAGATGAATGTGATATCTGGACTGTGTCCAATGAAAACAATCAATAAGTTCATCTAAGTAGTAGACAGTGTAGGGAGAACCATATCTTTAGCTTACAGCAAATTGGATGTGTCCACAGAGTTCTCTGACTGTAAAAAAGCTTTTGTGGGTTATATTTGCTGTAGTAATTAATGCTAAATTCTACCAAAAGACAGTTTTTTAAGTAACCAAAGTTTATTTCAGTCATGCAAGTCTTGGGGCTGGTTGGATGGCTCTTCTGTGGAACTGTCCACATGTGGAAAACCCAGGGCTGCTTCTGCTCCATGACTGGCATGTGAGCACATGGCGACCAATGTGGCTATGGGGGAACTCTTTGAGAAGGTGTTGGGATTCCTAGGTCTACAGGAAAAAGTTTTCCAGTGTCCCACTGGAAAAAGTTGCACACATGGACCCACCTAGATGCACAATGCACAGGGAATTTTAAGAACGCATATATTTACTGTGTGAATACCTACAGTCTCTGCCATACAAACTCTGAAAATATTTAGCAAAATACATTTAGAATATGAAAGTTAATAGTAAATTTTCTCTGGAGTGCTGATCAGACCTCACCTGTCACTCAAATGCTCAGCTTTAGTCCCAGGCTCCATACTTTAAAAAGATGTTGAAATACTAAACATCTTCTGAGAAGGGCAGCGGGGCAGTGAGGACAATCACAGCGTTATGATATGGAGAGTAGTTCCAGGATATGGGGCTGCTTAACCTACTGCTGAGTACAAGGAGAGACAATAGCTGTCTTCCAGTATATGAATGACTGCAGTTTTAAAGGAATATTGAAGTGTTTCTGCAAGGTCCCATAGGACAGAATCTGGCAAGCTTTATAAAAACCTTGGCCAAAGACAGTCCTGCTGCCTCTCCCTGCCACTCTATTCATAGCAGAGAGTTAAATAGCCCCCCAATCACTGGTTGCTGGTCATCTCAATATAGCTAGCCATCACTATGCCTGGATGCTATAGTTGTAAATGTGACTAAAATTTACTTGTATTCAAATTAATACCCAACAGCTTTCCTAATCTTTTTAATATCTATTCAGAGCCCTGAAAAACTTGTCACCCAACATCCGTCTTCCCGGCTGATGTCAAAGCTGATGCCCTACCTTCTTCCTTCATCTGTCACACTGGAAAACAAATCATGTTTGCAATCCGTCGGGTGTCACAATTTTCACATTTTTGTGCTTTTTTGGTGATTATCTGTTTTAAACGGTCCCAGTTGTAGTGTTGAAATACTTTCTGGTACAGAAACTTGCCAACAAAGAAGAGATGTGTATTAGATAACCTTAAGTCAGGCATGGATTTGAGAGCTCTCGGCTGTGAATAGAAAGTTAATAAGTTAATAATACATATGCATATACAATAAGGTGTCTTTACAGAAACATACATAAAGCAGGATTATGCATTCATTGATTGACAAAGAAGTTAACTCCACATTACTCTCAGGGACAATGATTCAGGATCTGCTAATTCAGTGTTCAAGCAATGCTACAGAGCATAAAGACTATGAATAATGAGAATCAGTGCACACATTAGAAAAACAACAATAGTCTTGGCTGACAATTAGCAAGTATTTACCAAGTACCACGAACTACAATAGATAAGCTACGGGATTAGCTTCTTTCATTTCTACAGTGGTCCCATGAGATAAGTACTTTACCTTTTATAAATGAAGAAAACAAGGCTTAACCTACCTAAAGTCCCAGGAGTCAAACTAACGGATATTGCCTTGTTTCCTTACTTCCTTGTATAACAATAACAGCAACGCACCAGTATGTATGGTAACACTGAAAGACAGGAGCTTTGCACTCTACATCACGGAAGATGAGATGACATGCAATGACATGAGATGACATTGCATTCCAAGCTTCATTCAGGTTCACAACACCCACCAGCCCAGTTCACTGATGAGGACAGTGATGGAACTAAACGCTCTTCATCTTATAATAGTTCACACAGGTAGCTATAATAAATACTGTAAACTGGAGAACTATAAACAGCAGAAATTTGTTTTTCAAAGTTGAAGATGTTGGGAAACTCATGACAGAAGTTGACATGAAGTTTGTGAGGGTCCATTCCTCCAGGATGAGACATTTTAGCTATGTCCTCACATAGTGGAAGGAGTAAGGCAGATCTCCCGGTGCCTTCATCTGAAGCTCAGTAACCTTAATCATGAGGCTGCTATCCTTATAACTTACTTTTCCTGAGAAGCAAGATGCATTTTTCAACCATTCAGGGACTTGAAAGCTGTGGCTTAGGTGTGGATGCCATCTTGTAAGCCAATTGAAGACTCAAAGTAGGCTTTAACTTTTCGATTTTTTTTTTTTTTTTGTCTCAAACTCATGCAAGAGCTGGAGAGACGGCTCAGTGATTAAGAGCACTGGCTGCTGGGTTTGGTTCCCAGTACCCATATAATGGCTAACAGCCATTGGTAACTCCAGTTCCAGGACACCCTCTTCTGGCCTCCACGGGCATTGCACAGCACAGGTGCATTTACATACATGCAAGAAAAACACTCACATACATTAAAAACTAAAATAAATAAACTAACTCATACAAACCCAATAACTAGAAAAATCATAAAATGGGCTGGAGAGATGGCTCAGCAGTTAAGAGCATGTGCTACTCTTCCAAAGAACCTGAGTTCAATTCCCAGCAGTTATATCGCCATCTTACAGCCATCTGTGACTCCAGCTCCTGGGAGATCCAGTGCCTCTGGCTTCTGTGAGCATGTGCCTACACACAGACACCATATATACACATAACTAAAAATAAATCTTAAAAGTTTTTCAGATGATGAGATGAAATAATAAATTTTTGCATAATTATTTCCTAAACAGATAGTAAAAATTCTTTCAAAATATTTCTGTAGGCTTAAGAAGGACTGAAGTCTCTCCTCCTCCCATACACAGTGTGCAAATAAACAAGTACGGCACTTTATCCAAAGCTGTTATTAAGTTCCGCCTAGGTAGGTTTTGTTTTGACAGCTTCTATTTCTCAGGAACCAGCTCCATTTTTTTTCCTCTCCTTGTTTCAAGGTCAGTGGTTAGTCCTTAATCTTCATATGCTTACATTAAAAATAAAACAAGAATTGTTCATTAAGACTTAAAAAGGGCATAACTCCTCAAGCAACTCCCAACCTAGGGTTATTTCTCATTTTCTTTATTGTTTTTCCCCTTTTTAACATATGGAGTCAGAGCTAATAATTCTTTCTCTTAAGTCTTCAGTTTTAATAGGGTCACAAAAAGCATTTGCCCTATCTTTTGCAGAATACAACTATTCTTCTTTCTGCTCTGAAGTGCTTAAGTTACCTCAGTCCTCTCCTTGTACGGAAAGCATCTCATTTCTCCAACCCAGAGGACAAAGGCCCTAGAGCTATCAAAGAACTCCAAAATATGGCGATGCTAATGAGGCCAGGGCTTCCCGAGGCTCAGAGTAGCTGCCTATGTTGAAGATGTTTGGATAATATTATGCAAAACCAGCAAACTTATTTACTTGAATATTCACACATAGAAAACCGTAGGTGAATATTTAAAGTGTCTAAACTCAAAGCCACAAAAGATAATCCCCAAATCTAATTGAAGCTGATCATGCCGCTTGACTCCACTTTAGTAACGTGTGGCAGCTCTCCATCACTCACAACAGTGGTCTCTAAATAAGAAGTCTGTGCTGAGGGGAACAGTGAGATAAGCCTTTGGAGTATGAGGAGAATCTTCTATAGCTTTTGTTGTATTTATCTAAAAAATAAGAACCAGTTCTACTATTTAATATACTTGTTACCTGGGAGAATTTGATAGTAAACCCCAGGATCATTCAGTTGCTTGAGTTCTTTGAGTTTACAAAGCACTGTTATGGGTAATATTTTTAACTGAAACAGCTAGCCATCATTGACTAAACAAGTACCTTAAAGAAACCTTTCAAATAAGCTTTGGATTAAAGAAAACACTAATGATACCAATGACTAACAAGAAAATATTAAGACAAACATTTCTCCCACCTCCCGTCTGTACTCTCAGCCAATCAGGAGGAGGTGAAAACATGCAGACAAAGCAGAGAGCAGAGGCTTGAAAGCTTGAGTTCAAGCTCCTGCCTGGCAAGCGCCCCTCACTGGAGCTTCTTCTTGTCTATTAATTCTCCTCCACTCCCCACAAGCAAATCAAAATTTCATTTGGGGATTATCTTTTGTGGCTTTGAGTTTAGACACTTTAAATACTCATCTAAGGTTTTCTATGTGTGACTGCTCAAGTAAATAAGTTTGCTGGTTTTGGTCAGTCTGACCAGCTTTCTCCTAAACTCACCAAGCTCTCTTATACCTCTGTGCCTGGAATATACCATTCTCTCTTGCCTAGTGTAGAATTCCCATTCTTCCTCTAAGACCAAACCAGACGCCACCTCTCATGTGTAAATTTACTTTATTCTCCTAGATTCAGTTTGTCAGAAAAGAAGAAAATTGAGGCATGGTGATCTTGAATCTCAGTTCTCTCTCTCTCTCTCTTTCTCTCTCTCTCTCTCTCTCTCTCTCTCTCTCTCTCTCTCT
>NW_008343660.1:861259-1003863 GCF_000622305.1 Nannospalax galili | reverse complement strand
AGAAAAAAAGAAAAGAGAGGTATGTTGTTCTGTGGTCTCTCTTCTCTCTCTCTCTCTCTCTCTCTCTCTCTCTCTCTCTCTCTCTCTCTCTCTCTCTCTCTGTGTGTGTGTGTGTGTATGTGTGTGTGTGTGTACAATGTATGCATGTACAATGTGTGTGTATGAGTGTATATAGCAGGCAAACTGACCCACAAACTTCAAGGGCTTCTCCTGTCACTGCCTCCCATTTCCCCATAGAAGCATTGGATGACAGATGCTCACATTACACATCCAGCTTTTACATGAGTTCTGGGGAATTAAAGTCAGGTCCTCATACTTGTACAGAAAGTTTCTACCCAGTGATCCATCCCCTCAGTCAGTCCCTTTTGAACTCTAGTGTTACGCAACTTTAATTTTTTTCTAATTTATTTATTTTTATTTTATGTGTATGAGTGTTTTGCCTACATGTATGTAAGTGCACCTATGTCACCCAATGCCTGCAGAGGCCAGAAGAGGGTGCCAGATCCTCTGGGACTGGAGTTATGAATGGTTCTTCGCTGCCATGTGGGTGCTGCGAATTGAACCCAGGTTCTCTGCAAGAGCAGCCAGTGCTCTGAACTGCTGAGTCATCTCTCTAGCCCCAGTGCTGTATGACTTTTCTGTGGAGATGTGAACAAACATCTGTTCACTCCACATAGAGCACTGTCAACAAACCAAAGAAACAACTTCTCCTAAGTCTAGCTTAATGAGCCAGTGAGTTTATTGGGATTGTTTACACGTGTTTCATGGGAGTATGGATAACTCAAAGGCAGCGCATCACCAAAAGACCCACGCAGCCCTCATCCAGTGAGGACTCACAAAAGCTTCATCCCCAGAGCTCTCTGGACAGCTTGCAGGCAACTCAACCTGTCAGAAAGTCTGCTCTCCCCAGCAACTGCTACCACTTATATATCCTCAGAGGGCTGAGGTGCTTCAGGTTCCTGAGTCTTGTGAGTGTCCCTGTGCCCGACCCCCTGAGAAAGGAACGTTTTAACTTGGCACATATAGGCGTGAGGAAGTCAATGAATGAGCCAGGTTTGGCCTATGAACAGTAGCTTGCCAACCCCTGCCTTATAGAATCATGGTAAAAATAGAAGTGGCTCACACAACATAAGTAAAGCACCGAGTAGATAACGGATGCATACTTTATTATGTGCTAGGCCTGTGAGGAAACACAATATCAAAACCAACATGACACCTCAAATCAGGTAGTGTGGGGAGATGGATCATAAATGATCACAGACTCTGTATAAATAAAGCCACCTACGCCTCTGCCATGTGCTCTGAGGTGAGGTAATCACTGTGATCACTGGTCCACACATGGCTGTTCTAATGTCTTTTTTTTGAGACAGGGTCTCTCTGTAGCCCCAGGTATCCTGGAACTCACTTTGTAGACCAGGCTGGCCTTGAACTCACAGAGATCCACCTGCCTCTGTCTCCCAAGTGCTGGGATTAAATGCCTGTGCCACCGCGCCCGGCCTAATGTCTTCTTTTATTGTGAGTTTTATGAAGAAAATATAGGTGTGTTGTGAGAATGTGCACTAATGCTCCAACAAAATTACACTGCACTTGAAGAAATAAGTTAACCAAAGAAAGAGAAGAGGGAGGGAAGGCTGTTCCAGGCAGACAGACTAGGAAGAGCCAAGTCTCTACCTACAAAAAACAGTTTGACTGGAATGCAAAACGAAGCAGGCAGAGCTTGGAGAGTGGAGATTCTGAAGGTCAGGTTGCATAGGAACAGAGGGTTGGAACCTTGAAGGACATGTCAAAGGTTTAGAGATTGACTCTACATTACAGAGGAAATGAATACTCTTCAGTGATCTCACGTGCCTACCCAACACAGAAAAAGTGTGATTTATTACTATGTAATTAATACGCATAAGGCCGCAAACATTCAGAAGGAATTTGTTTCCTGAACACTGTGTGGCCCACAAATGTTCTGTGAACTGATGCTGCTACCTCTGGAAACTCCCTCCTTCGAAGTCTCCCCAACTTCCTGGTGCCCCTGCATCCCCTCCCAGAAGCCTATCTGATGCCAGCACTCCGGTGTTGCTTTGGTTTTGGTATGCGGTTCAAGGTGGGGTACAGGGGAGTCTCCCTGTTCCTGAGGAGGACTCCACATGGCAGAAAACATGGGGTTATGTACCATGGGTGCTCACAGCCTCCATGGGTGGCACTGAAAAGCCTGGGACAAGGATGAGAAGGTACTAGATGTGATCTCCCAGGAGACATCACCTGTGCACTCTGATTTATGTTGTGCAGAAATCATTGGCTTGATAAGGAAGCTAGAGGTCATATGAAAGCAAGTGAAATGCGAGCTATGAAGCCATGATAACAATACCAAGAATACTTCAGTTGTATTAATGGGAAAAGACAATTAAATGTTGGAGATAAAGGATAGAGGAAGACAACGGATGAAAACAGATAAAGGGGAGGAGGGGGAAACTAGCAGGGAGCCCAAAAGAAAAGAGTGTAATTACACTAGGAGAGACTGTCACAGGAGCCCAGACAGTGACATGCAAACCCAGAAACCAAAACCAAAGAAAGGGCAAAAACAAATGAAAGGACAGATGAAGATGGACAGAGAACCTGAGGGAGACAAAATAAGCTCAACAGATTTCTAAAGCACATTTATCAAGATAAATTGCTTTTGTCACATCCTGCTGTTTTTAAACATGAGTAAGTTGTTGCCTGTTATCACTGACCTTTACAATTCTGATTAGCTGCTCAGCAATTAACCAGGATTCCCCAGACAATCTTAACTCTGCACCAGAAGATATAGCCACAACAGGTCCCTCGGACGGAGGAAGAAGGGAAGAGAGCCTGTGGAGAAGGAAATTACTGCAAGGCCTGCAGAACTATGGCACTTCACAGGGCCCTTGCCTCTGACCTGAAAAAGTAATAATCATGCCATGCAATTTTTAATTCAAAAAGTGCTTTTTATCATTTGCAACATAGCAAATGACCTAAGGCAGAGCTGTGGGGAGCTCCACACCAAACATCAAGACTGTAAGACACAGACTGGGATGTGGACATCAATGGTTGACACCAACTCTAGTCTCCTCCTCATCTGCCTTCTTTTCTCAGAAACGAGAGAAAAGGCCAAGCTTTGCCCCGACATCAGCCCAAATAAGCTTGTTCTTCTCAGGGATACCTTTTCTGATTCTGATTTCAGAAAGAGATCAGATGATTGCTCTACCACAAAGTTAAAACCCTAGTAACCCCTTCAGGCATGACTTTTTAGGTTATCTTATAAGAAGAAAAGGAATTAGAAGGAGAGAGCATAGACTTACACAAACAACTTCAGGGCCAGGATGAACGAAGAGCCCTTAAATGTCTCAGCACACTTCTGCGCCATCATACTCAAAACACCTGTAGGCCATACTGTTCTTCCAATCGCCAATGAGGCATGGTGATCCACAAAAATTAAGGCTACAGTCAATCATGCCAAGCGACAGTGCTAATATAATGGCTCTGACACTGGGACGGTTTTAGGATGGAGTATCATGAACTGCTGTACAAACTGGAATGGAGTTTCGGCCCAAAAGAGAGAGGTGTGTCAATGTAAGGTGTTAAGCTCCCTACTAGTCTACTGTCTCTTTCTACAACCAAGTACAGTCTTTGAATGCAGCTCTGATCAGTGTTCAGTCTGAAAGCTGTTTTCAACATTCAGAAAAGGACAATTTTTTTAATGTGATTGGTTACTGTCTAACATTCTTGAAAAGCCATGATACTCTTTTTATGCCTTGATCTCCCCCCACTATGGGGGTGGGCATGGAAATGACTGGCTGTGCAAAAGTGCTGAAGTCAGTAAGATCAGGTTGAGCCACAAGGCTGCGTCACGGACTTTTGAGGCCAAGCCAAAGGCTGCTTCTCAGCAAAAGCAAAGGTCCCAGAGACACCACCGTGCATTTCCCTGGCCCTCTTTACCTGTTTTCAAGTAGTAAAGGCCAAGAAGACATGTAAGATCCTCAAGATATATCACAAGGGAGGGATGGGTAGACTTAGTTCTCCTTACACACCTGTTAACTTACACAGGGCATGGGAAATCACCTGGATCCCTAGAGTTCAGAAAAGTGGTCAAGCCACTTGGGTATAAACACCTGAATGAATAGGAGCCAGCATGTATGGCAGAATACATAGGTTTTGGTGAGGGGAAAGAGGTAAGCATGGATGGGGAGGGGTCTGGATTTGAGTGGGAAATGTATGAAATTTAAAAAGCTCAATAAAAAAATATTTTACTAAAAAAAAAAAAAAAGCAAGAAAAAAAAAGTGGTCAAGGAGATCATTCTGCCCTGGGCCCAGTCACAGAAATGAGTGATGTCCCTCTGCATCAGGGAACTCTGGGTTTTACATGCTAGCCCCTTTCCACATAACAGTTGCATGAAGCCAGCACTGTTAACAACCCCGTGGCACAGAAAGGAAGGCTTGGGCTTGGAGAGCTTAAGCAGCTTACCCAGGAAGCAGATAACAGAACAGAATGCGCCTGCTCCCAGAGTCACGTTTCTTCATTTCTGCCCACATTGCCACACGGTGGCTGTTCCCCACCGTGGAACATCTATGTTTACTGGGGTGCATTTGATTTCTGAATTTTGGTCAACTTGACACTCAGTGTGTTTCCTGATTGCAATGAAAGGTTAGATTCTCTTGTAGCAAAGAACAACTGTCTGAAAACACATTTTATTAACTGTGATACCTAAATAGCTTAGTCTTATCATTACATAAATTACATTTCCACAAAGAGCATTTCTATGTGGGTCCTCTTGTGTAATAGAAGATTATTTTTGTTCGTGTCTGTTTTGTAGAAAAACCACAGTGCTGGTCTAAGTTAATTCATATTAAACTGTTTCTAAAAAAATAAGTCCTTGACCTAAGAGAGAGCCTCATGCTAAACACACAGTGGGCTTAGTCTATATGTGGCGTTCATCTCTGAGATTCATTCCCTTTGCAGGACACTGAGTCTAAAGACAGAAGTGACTTCCAGCAAAAGTCACACTGTGAACAATCCTATGAAGCCTTTGAAAATGGTCAAGTTAATTTACAGGATACAGATTTGCCAGATAGCTGCTCCTGGCAATGCACAATTCTGTTCAAGTGAGGCACGACAGGAACCACTAGAAACACTGTTTGTGGGAATGAAATTTGTTTAATGGACAAGGCCAACTTATTTAGGTAGCACAGTTAATAAAATGCACTTTCAGGCAGTTGCACCCTGTTATACTCTATTAGAAAGCAAATTGTTACCATTACCAGACAAACTCCAAAGGAAAAAGTGTGTTCTCACAGAACCATTGACACAACTTTAGCTTTAGCAGTCTGGGTAATGGTTTCTATTCACAATTACAGACTCTCAAGAGTCAGCCATGTACTCCACATCTATGTTTCTGGAAGGAAAAGCCTCTTCTTAAATTGATTTGCCCTTTGTCACTGTCACAGATATATTTTCCCTGTTTTGACAGGTAGTTGTAATTCTATTAGCAGCCCATCGACTTCCCTGTGAAATCGATCTGTGTTGGACTGGCTGGGTCTTCTTAAACTGGCTGATTTATTGCTTCTGCATGTCTTCAGAAAGGGAGAGCACGTGCATGGTCCGAAGTGAACTCAAGAGTCAGTGTTGGGGAGAAGAAATGAGACACTCAGTCTGTTGCCACAAAGTATCTTAACAACATTAGAAAATAAATTATTTTTAGCTTCCCTTGCTGTTTACTGTCTCTGTGGCAGGTGAGCTGTAACCTGCCAGCAACCTAGCACAGATGCTTGCTAATGTCCACAGTATAAATGACTGTCAGATCCTCTTAATTTATCCCATTGTCTCACGTATAAGCTAGAATTTGCATGACCCAAATGTCTTCAACATCAATCCATCATTTGCCTAATTTTGTTCTTGTACGTCACATCTGAGAGTAACCCAGACATGAGTGACTGCCTCCGGGTGCCCTGTTTCTGTCTGTGCTCCGGTCCACTGAATGGAGAGCATGCAAGTCAATTTACAGGAAGCCACAGTCTACCAGAGGTCAGAGACAGAAATCACCATTGAAAGAAAGACAGAGAAGGCCACGGAAGGGAAACAAGAAACACCGAGGTCTTCAAGTTCCATCCGAAGATTTATCATAAGCACAAACAAAGATAAATTATGTATGAGAACCGGGAAATCTGAATTTCAGTTGATTTTCTTGATACCAAAGAACAAATCACTGCACAGTTATATACCTTTTCCAACGGAAAATGACTCCAGTGCTAACTTCATAAACATAGATAGTAACTTCTCACACATACCATTTGTAACTTCATTGATATAAAGAAAATTACTTTTATTAGCTTACAAAATAGGTTTTATTATACCATTTTTCAACCAAAATATAATGTTCTTGTTTCTCCAGCCCCCTTTTCCCCAAACCTTCCCCCATCCTTTATGCCCTCCCACCCCCAGTAGCCTTCTTTCTACTTATATGGCTATGTGACCTTTAGCACCCCCTAGCCCTTTTACAGCACCCCCATTTTGTACTTTAGTCTTCTGCACATGCCCTCAATATCTTTAGGCCCTTCCATCAAGGTAGTCAACTCAACCTCATCCTCTGAAGCTCCTCTGGAGCTCTCACTTCTACACTTCACTCTTTGCTGTTAGACCATTGAAGTAATAATGTATTTAAAGAAATAACAAGCTAACCAGATTTAACATGCTGACTCTTTCAGTAAGAGTTTGCATTTTAACTAGAAATTTTTTATACATGTAATGCTTTAACTCAAAATAGATACTAGTGGTGTGAGCCTTGGACATCAACAAAGACTGGGTGGCAGATAGAGGAGATGTTGGTCAGAAGGTGACCACGTAACACCACTCAAATGACACTCCTGTAATGCTGCTGTTTCTAACCATAAACACTGTAGTGGTTTGAATGAGAATGTCCTCCATAGACTCCAAGTATTTGGACATTTATTTTGTCCCCAGTTGGTGGTGCTGTTTTGGGACGTCTTAGAAGGTGTGCCTATGCTGGAGGAAGCACATAACTGGGGGTGAGCTTAGAATGTTCTTAAGCCTTGCCACATCTCCAGTTGCTCTCTGCTTCCTGTGCCTGCTTGAATATGTGAGTGCTTAGCTTCTGCTCCTTATCCAGCCACCTCTGCCTCCATGCCTCCTGCCATGATGGACTTTTACCCCTCCGGAACCATAAGCTAAATAAATTCTTCCTTTTATAAGTTCTCCTGTCATGGTGTTTAATCACAGCAACAGAAAAGTAACTAATGCACACACTAACTTCTTTTTCTAGTTCCTGTTGGGAACTAATAATTCAGTGTTCTCCTGTGCTCTACCCATTTAGTTGAGGACTTAGAAGGTTTGGTGTTAGAGTTGAGCAAAAGAGAAACTAGTGCATATGTACTGCATTAAAGCAGCAGCCCTTGTTCCAGGAAGGCAGTCACAGTCAGACACGTAGCACAGTCAGAGATGCTGGTAGATCCTCAGTGGTCCACAGTCTGCTGTGCCTTCAGCTTGTTTTCCCAACTGCTGGCTCTGCTGGCCGACAGTAGCCCAGACACTACCTGCTGCTCAAGTGGCCACAGAGAGGCATCCTAGAGAAGCTTCACAGAGGTTCACCTGTGGTTCCACTTTAGCAGCTGGGGGTACGTGGCATCTCAAATAAGGCAATGCAGAACTCTCTCACCCGTTCTAACTTGCACAGCACAGACATCGCTTCAGCTACACAGGTTGACAGCTCTTTCCCTGCTCCTCCCACTTTTGCTTCAGCTCCTGCTTCCCAGTTCCCTCCACACTTGGGGGTTTAGGAAAGTACAATTGCTATAAGAAATCTTCTGCTCCCATAATGCTCAGAGTAGCTCTACTTCCTAACTGACAGTTGGCTCCAGAGTATGCTGCTAGGGGCCTTATCAGTGTATACGGAAAGTGTACATGTGCATGATTCACAACCACAAGCTGTTGCCTTTTATCGGGGGCTATAATTAAAACTTAAACCTATGGTAGCTGTGTGAGCTTCTGATTTGTGTTGTATACAAGATGTCATTTATAGTTCGTTTTAAAAGCTGAGTCTGATTTTCAGTATGTGTTCTCTATTACCAGGTAAAGTATTCAGATTACAGACTCAAGTTTAAAGAACAAGTCGTCAGTGCTCGCAGAGACTGAGGCACAGCTCACACTGTCACCCGCAGCAGCCTGAGGGGCTCCCTTAACTTCATGGAATCTTGATTCTGGGAGAACTGAACCCTTGGCCTTGTCACAGAGAAGAATTTCAAGAGTAGACAATATAAAGCAACGTTGGAGCTTATTTTAAAAGGTTCTAACATAGATTATAAGCATGAAAACTAATAGAGAGGCACTTGAAAGTAAGGCATGCCTAAGAACGCCGGTGAGGCTTCTCCAAGGAGCATGCACAGTGGTCTCAGCATGAGCCATATAGACAATTTTGGTGGCTCTCAAGTTACATCACAAAAGGTTGCTAAGGAGCTTTTTGTTCTTTTTCTCCCTCTTTGTTTTGTAAATTCTTAATTGAATTTTTGTGTATTTCATACAGAACATCATAATCAATCTTAATCATCATTATAACACCTTCCCCATTGATGCCCTCCCATAGTCCCCCACTCCCCTAGAATTCATACAGTCTGTCTTTTGTGTTAACACCTATCAGGTCAAGTTAGTGTTCCCAGACTTCCCTCAATGCACGTTCATCCACTGGTGTCTAGGCAGCCTGTCTAGTGTCCCTCCCTTTTAAGAAGATCAGCTTTTACTCACCCAGCAGTAATCAGGTGTCAATAATTCAATAAAGATTGGGGCCTGCTGCCCATTTCCACTGTTCTGGGCTGCAGTTTTGTCTGCTTGAGTTTTCATAGGCCTTATGCATCCCGACACCACTGCTGTAGGTGCATATGAGCAAAGTCCCAGGAGCCTGTACTACTCTATTTCAAAATGGTCATGCCCAGTCTCCCTGCCTCTTACCATCTTTCCACCCCCTTTTCTACAATGGTTCCTGAGCACTGAATGGGTGGGGTTTAATACAAGAGTCCTGTCCAAGGGCTACACTCTGCAGAATCTTACTCTACACACCTTGGATATTTGTGGCCTTCTATGTTCCTGGCCCACTGTTGTATGAGGAAGGTTCATTGATGAAAATTGAGAGGTTCATTAGTGTCCTCTTTACTATTTGTTCTATGTTCCATGAGCCCTAGGTGTAGAGTTTACACTGTAGATGTGCTACTTAGATTTGGGCAATTCACAGACAATGTCTGTGTGTAACCAGTTTCAGAACTCTGTAACAGTCTCCATCTGTTGCAAAAGAATCTTCTTTGATGAGTGGTGATTGGATACCTTGTCTGTAACTATAAGGATCCATATTTTGCACATAGTAAGAAAAAAAAGAAGTTTCTTTGATGAGTGGTGACTGGGATACTTGTCTGTAAACATAAGGATTCATATTTTGCACACAGTAAGAAGTTACATTTGTCCAGGGATGTGGTTTTCTCTAAGATCTAAGAACTCTTCAGTCATGTGTATTTGGCTGTGTTTATAGTACTATACATGAGTTTCCTCCCATTGATTGGACCTTAAATACAATTAGGTAGATGTTGATTACTCCCAAGATAAAAGATACTGCACCAGTGCTGTTTTCTGTGCCAGTGAATGATGTGGTTTTTAGGCATTGAAGCTGGGTTTGGACCATCGTTGATGTTCTCCCTTAGCAGTTTACATAGTATTCTCCAAAGCTATGAGAGCTAGCCCTCAGGGGAGGTGGTTTTCAGGCTAGTTCCAGCTCCATTGCTTCAAATCCTGTGTCCAAAGGATGTTCTGTCTTCAGCAATAGGGTCTTACCTTCAAGATCTGAGAGGCAACCAAGGGATGTGGCAATAGCCTGTGTAATTTTGGGAGTCTCTATAACTATCCTGGCCAACAACTCAAAGGAAGGTTTCTCCTGTCTGGCACTGTTTGTTGTTATGTAGTCTTGAGCTATGCACATGGAGTCATGTAGAGATACTGTATGTGTAATTTTTCAGTAGGTTTTTTCAGTAAGATGATTCCTTCTGGTTTTTTATACTAGCTAAGCATTATTTATCTCTCTTCTTTCTCTCCCTGGTTAACCCTCCCTCCAGACCCTCCCCATTTAAAATATCCCCATTTTCCCCATTTCACCTTTGATAATTACTGTCTCCCATGATCCCACCTCTCTTGAGCTATTTCTTCCCCTTTATCCCCATAGTTCCTTGTATAGCCCTCCCTCACTGCCTCCCATTTAACTATCCCCATTTTACACATTTCTCCCTCAGTAACACCTGTCTCCTACTGTTCTTCACTCTCGGGTTCCTTCTTTCCCCTTACCTCCCTGGTTCCCTTCCATTTTCCTGATTCCTGCAGTTACATCAGGATATATACTCACACATAAGGATTTAGTGCTAAGATCCACAAATGAGGGAGAACATACATCATTTGTTTTTCTGAGTCTGTGTTACTTCACTTAGTATAACAGTTTCTAGTTCTGTCCATTTACCTACATATTTCATGATTTTGTCTTACTTTACCCCTGAGTAGAACTTCATTGTGTGTACCACATTTTCATTATCAACTTGTCAGTTGAGGGACACTTAGGTTGCTTCCATCTCTTAGTTATTGTGAAAAGAGCAGCAACAAACATGGTTGTACAAGTGTCTCTGCAATAGGATGAGTCCTTTGGGTATATGCCAAGGGGTGGTATAACTGGGTCAAATGGTAGGTCCATTTTGCATTTTTTAAGATTTCTCCACACTGCTTTCCATAAGGGTTGCACCAGTTTGCAACCCCTCCAGCAGTGGATGAGTGTTCCCCTTTCTCCACATCCTCTCCAGAATTTGGTATCATTTGTTCTCTTGATCTTAGCCAGCCTGACTGGGGTAAGATGAAATCTTAAAGTGGTTTTAATTTCCATTTCCCTAATTACTAATGATTTAAACACCTTTTAAGATGTTTCTTAGCCATCTCTATTTCTTCTTTTGACAACTATCTGTTTAGTTCCTTAGCCCATCTTTTCATTGGGTCACTTGCATTCTGTCTCTCCGATTTTTGGAGTTCTTCATATATTCTGGATGTTAAACCTCTGTCAGATGTGTCACTGGTGAAAATTTTCTTCCACTGTGTGGGATTTCTCTTCACTTCCTTGGTTCTTTCTTTTGCTGCACAAAAGCTTTTAAGTTTAATGAGGTCCCACTTGTTGATTGTTGACCTTAATTCCTGAGCAAATGATGCCCAATTTAGATGGTCATTTCTTACACCTATATCTTGTAGGTTACTGCCATTGTTTCCTTCTAAGAATTTCAGAGTTTTGGGTTTCACATTGAGGTCTTTGATCCATTTGGAGTTGACTTTTGTGCAAGGTGAAAGATAAGTTTCATTCTTCTATAGGTGGAGATCCAGTTTTGCTGAAGATACTGTTTTTCCTCTAGTGAATGATCTTAGCCCCTTTGTTAAATATCAGGTGGCTGGAATTGTGTATGTTCATGCTCAGGTTTTCAGTTATGTTCCACTGACCTATGTGCCCATTTTTGTTCCAGTATCATGCTGTTTTTATGACATATGAATTTCAGGATTTTTTTTTCTAATTCTGTGAAGAATGTCATAGGGAGTTTGATTGGAATTGCATTGACTCTATATATTGCTTTTTGTAGGATGGTCATTTTCACAATATTAATTCTTCCAATCTATGAGCATGGGAGGTCCTTCCATCTTCTTATGTCTTCCTCAATCTCTTTCTTTAATGATTTAAATTTTTTATCATAGAGATCTTTAATCATATTTATTCCAAGATTTTTTTTGAGGCTATTGTGAATGGGAGGGCTTCTACTTACTTTTTCTCTGGCTGCTTATTGGTAGAAAGGGCTACTAATTTTTGTAGATTAATTTTGTAACCTGCCACTTTACTGAAAGTGATACAGGCTTTATAGAAGGAATTTGGGAGTTCTCCCTCTGTTTCTACCTTTTTGAATAATTTAAGTAGCTTTGGTTGTAGATCTTTAAATGTCTGGTGGAATTCTGCTGTAAATCTATCAGCTCCTGGGCTTTTTTTAGTCAGGTGGTTTCGGTATTACTGTTTCAATTACCTTATATGTTATAGGTCTGTTCAAACTATTGATCTCTTGGTTTAGCTTTGGTGAGTCCCATGATTTTAGATATACATCTATTTCTTTTAGGTTTTAAATTTAATGGAGTATAGGTTTTTAAGGTATTCCCTTATAATGTTCTGGATCTTTGGGGTGTCTGTTGTGATGTTTCCCCCTTTCATCTCTGATTTGTTGATTTGGAGTCGCTCTTTCTTTTGTTTAGCTGGGATAAAGGTCTGTCTATCTTGTTTAACTTTTCAAAGAAACAGCTGTTAGATTCATTGATTCTTTGTGTTGTTTTCTTTATTTCTATTTCATTAATTTCTGCTCTGGTTTTGTTACTTATTCTCCTCTGCTGGGTTTGGATTTCATTTTCTCTTGCCTTTCCAGAGTCTTGAGTTACAAAGTTAAGTCATTTATTTGTGTTCTTTCTGTTGTTTGTTTTTTTTTATGTAAACATGATAAGTTTAGAACTATAAACTTCCCTCTAAGGTCTGATTTTAAAGTGTCCCAGAGGCTTTGTTGTGTTGTGTTATCATTTTCATTTAGTTCCGGTAATACTTTCATTTCTTTCTTAATTTCTTCTTTGACCCATTCATCATTGAGGAGTGTATTGTTTAATCTCCATGATTTCTTGTCGTTATTAGGGCATCTTCATTGTTGTTTTTAAGCTCTGTTGCATTGTGGTCTGATAGAATGCATGGAATTATTTCAAGTTCTTTTTTATTTGTTGAGGTTTGTTTTGTGCCCCAGTATGTGGCCAATTTTAGAGAAAGTTCCATGGGGTGCAGAATAGAAAGTGTACTCTTTGGTGCTTTGGTAGAATATTCAGTAGATGTCATGTCTGTTAGGTCCATTTGATGTATGCTATAATTTAATTCCAATGTCTCTCTGTTTATTCTTTGTCTGGTTGACCTGTCTAATGGAGACAGTGAGATATTGAAGTCCCCTACTATTACTGTGTTTGGTATATGTGTCTTGAAGTCCTGTAGTGCTGTTTTTATGAAGTTGGGTGCACCAGTTTGGTGCATATATGTTCATGATTATAATATCTTCTTGGTCAATTGTTCCTTTGATCAGCATGAAATCACCCTCTTTATCTCTTCTGATTAGTTTTAGTTTGAAGTCTATTTTGTTGGATATTAGAATTGCAACCCCTGCTTCTTTCTTAGTACCACTTTCTTGGAATATTTTTTCCATCCTTTTATCTTAAAGTGATAGTGCCTGTCTTTGAAGGTGAGACAGGTTTCTTACAAACAACAAAAATATGGACTTTGTTTCTTAATACATCCAACTAGCCTGTATCTTTTGACTATGGAGTTCAGTCCATTGATATTTAAAGTTATTATTGAAAGATGTACATTGGTTGCCATCATTTTAATTTCTGTTTGCATTCTTTGTCTAACATTGTGTTTCCACAATTATACCTTCATTTAGTTTCTTTCTGTTGCCCCTGGGGTATAGTTGTTCCTTTCTTCAGCTCTTTGTATTGCTTCAAGTATTCTCTGAAGGGTTGCTTTTGTGGACATGATTTCTTTCAGCCTATATAATTTTTCTTTCCCTTTCAACTATAATAGACATTTTTTGCTGGGTAAAGCATTCTGGGTTGGCATCTGTGGTCATTTAGAGCTGGGAATACTTTGGTCCAGGCTCTTCTGGCTTTCATAGTTTGCATTGAAAAGTCAGATGTAATTCTGATGGGTTTCCTTTACATGTGATGTCTTATTTTTCTTTTGCAGCTTTCAATATTCTTTCTTTGTTCTCATTGTTAAACCACATTTAGTGGTTTTACAATGATATGCCATGGGGTTTCTCCCTCTTTTTCAATAAATGATATCAGAGGATGCTCCAGAAGTACCTTGAAGTGGATTACAATCAGACAGAAGTAGAAGCCAGTATGGCTGCACAAAGGGGTTGGGATGTGTCCTTTTACTGGAAATGGAGTGTCTTCATTTATTTTCCTGTTGCTGTGAACTGTTAAGTTCCCTGACAAAAGAAACTTAAAGGATAAAGGTTTATTTGGTTCACAATTCCAGGTTATAGTCTGTTGTTCTTTGAATGAAAAATGTGCCCCTTAAGCTCATGTGTTTGAACAGGTGGGCCCTAGCTGGGGGTGCTGTTTTTGAAAGTTATGGAACCTTTAGGAGGTATAGCCTTGCTGGAGGAAGTAAGTCACTGGAGTCCATATAAGCTGGCCCCACTTCCTGCCCCCCCTCTCTCTCTCTCCCTCCCTCCTTCTCTGCCCTCCTCCCTTTGTATGTGCTAGATGAATATGATCAGGCTGCTTCCTGACTGCCAGGCCAGCCTCATGCTTCTGCCACCATGTGCCTTCCTCTCCGTGATGGACTGTGTCCCCTTTGGAACTATAAGCCAAAATAAACCCTTTCTCTCCTAAGTTGTTTTACATGGAAGTATTCTCTCACAACAACAGAAAAGTATAAAGGGTCTGATTCCATCTTGGCAGGGAAGTCATAGCAGCAGGAGCTTGAAAGAACTGATCACATGACATCCACGGTAAAGAGCAGAGAGCAATGAATTAATGCCTGCTAAGGCTCAGCTTAACCTCTCCATTTCATATTGTATTGTCCAGGAAGGATCCTGTGCCTGGGAATCATTTCATCCACAATTAAGATGGGTCTTCCCACTTCAGTTAACTTAAGACAATCCTTCATAGGCATTTTCAGAGGCTAACCTAATCTAGACAATCCCTCACAGGTATGACTACAGACTTTCCTCCTAGATGTGGAGTTGGCAATTAATACTAACCTTGACAGGGGATTTCTACTGAGAGTCATAGACAATTACAGGTTTACAGCTGGGAGGGAGAAAGGCCTTGAACAAACATAATTATGTTGGAATTCTTGATACTCGGACTCTGAGATGAGGGGCTCCTCTCTGTTCCCATTTCCCTATAGTTTTCCCTATCTTTCTATCCTGCCTCAAAGTTACTGATGGAATGATCATTAACAACAACCTTGAAACTTCAGGCAGTATCAACCTGTTTTACCATGTATACTCTTAAGTAAGGCAACCCAGTTTATGAAGAGTTACAATTTCTGATTAAAGTCAATCCTGTGTCAAAAGCTGAAATGTTCTAGATCTCAGAACAAATGCAAACCCAGTGTGTCCTTGCTAAGATTTAGAACCAATGTTTTTAACTTAACTCCCTAGCACATATGAACTATAAGACAAAGGTATAATCATATTCCAACTAAAGCCAGTGTGTACCTTACAGCCCCTAGGTGTCATGACAGTATTTTGGATCTATTGTAATCTTGATGATGTTGATTAGAATTAACTAAATAATTTTGAGTTGTTCAAATCTAATTTGGCTAATGTGGTATCTGGAAACTCAAGTCTGATATAAGTTTATTAGTGTGCTATAGCCACCACCATAAAACACTACAGATTGGGTAGCTTAAACAACTGAAAGTTTTTATCACAGTTCTGGAGACTGAAAGTCCAAGGTCAGCATGACAGCATGGTGGTTTTCTTAAAGTCCCTGTCCATCCCCACCCTCATTCCCACCCCACCCCCAACCGCTGCTTTTAAATGACTTCCTTCCTGCTGTGTCCCCACATAGCCTTTTGTCTCTGTGTGCCTCTGATGGCTCGTGCATCTCTTATAATCCCAGTCCTGATGGACTAGGGATTCACCCTAATGGCTTCATTTGACCTAAATTATTTCTTGAATGATGCTTTCTATCTCCATGACTGACATCTGAGTGATATCTAGCATATGTATGCCAAGCAAAAGCATGCTCCTGTTACAAGTACTATTGAGCTTTGAGGTGACATACACACACTAATTTCTAATAATTTTTACAAAGCTTGCTTATCATGATCATATCAAAGATATGCTTATCATGGGTGGAAGAAGGAAATTGTGGGGGAGAGGGGGTCAAATGCAACAGGAGCCAAATGGAAGACTGACGAAGAAAAGAAGGAAATTAGTCACTGGATAATGAGTAGAGGATAAAGTTGTAAACAGGTGATAAGGAAAACCAAGACATGCAAAGAAATCGTTTGCTGCTTGTGTGTGTATGCGTGTGCATGAGTGTGTACATATGTCTACGTGTGTGTGCATGAGTGTACATGTATGTCTTTGTGCATGTGTGTACATGCATAGGAGTGTGTGAATAGGTACACATACATGCTGCTTATAAAGCATACTGATGTGGGGAATTTTGAGGTAAGCATTAAAAGGTATAGACTGGTCAACTGTACACAGTGCCTTTAGACCTGGTGGTCATAAATGGTCCATTTAGATTTGGTCAGGGGAGGGTCGTATGTACAGCGGGAAGGTAACCAGTCACAAGAAAGATGTGAAAGTGACAGTTCTTGAGGACCTCTCTTAAAACTATATCTGCTTCTCGCACTCAATATGCAGAATAACAAATTGGAATTTCTGCCATAATTTTACCCCATTTACTTTAGGGTTGAAGAAAAATATCATCGAGGAAAAGTACTGGCAGCATACCCCAGGGCACATCTGCTACGCACTTCCTTTACAATAGACTAATTGTTAAAATACTACCCTCAAAATCTTTGAAGCTAGAAAAATAATGCCAATATGCAGAATTTCTCTTGTTTGCTGTTAATATCAAGTGCTTATACAGACGAGCAAAATGTCTGCCTTTAAAACAGCAGAGCTGTGGAGAAGAACCGAATAGCACAAGTACAAGAAGCAACTTCTCCAGGGCAGCACAGGTGTCAGAAACATCTGCAAAGTCTAAATCATACCCTAATATTTTTATCTGATTTTTCATTTGCTTTAAGACAAATAAACATGAGTAATGAGAAAAAAAATCTCAGCCTTGGCATTGATGACATTGCTGACAATATGAAGGACACTTGGTTGATTTCTGTCATAAAATTCCATCATAAAATCACACCTGCATAGGAAAAGGTTTTTTTGCCAGTTTCTATCTTTTCTCCTCAAAATAGCCATGTCTGCCAAAGGACATTCAGTTCACTGTGTGGGACTATCGGTGATTAGGGCTTTTCAGCAGCAGCAATCCCTCAAACACATTTCCTACATTCTTCCAAAGCTACCAACGAAGATCTTACACCAGTACCTCCTGAACAAAGGGTTTGGGCTTAAATGGCAGCAGTTTGGATTTAGGTTAGATAGAAGTAAGTATGTTTGTGATGAGAAAATGAGAGAAGGCACTAGAAAGGATTATATTGAGAAAGACTAAGACACCCGCACATCCATTTGAAAACAAGGAGGTTTTCCCCTCTGGGATCTCATAAATCAAGACCTCAGATAATAGCACATTTGAGGACCTAGGTTTGATTCCCAGTGCAGACAAAGGAGAGAAAGAGAAGGAAGGTAGAGGGAACAGGAGGAGACAAGAGGGAAGAGGCGACAGACAACATATTTGGGTAATTTTGTGACTGTGTCTATAATACAAAAAAAATAAAATAAAATGAAGCTTCCTCAATTGTTTCATTGATTATCAATCCTACCATTCTATAATAAGATCAGAAAATCAACAGAAAGGAGTTCTCAGTCCTCATGTCCATCATTTCATAAAATACAGATCCTTTTACATCTTCATTTCCATTCATCAAAGTCACATACGAATGTCATTATTAACAAATATGACAAAAATTAAAGAATAATAGAAAAATTTCTTAGGTGAAAAGAGTTAGGTTCCACATCCAAGCTATGTGATCTGGGGGGAAACAAATAAATCAACTACTGTGATATGCATAAAATAACTTTTTTCCTACCTCTATCACAGGCTTTACCTCAAGAATCAGATACAATAATGTCTGAAAATGTCTTGTTAACAGAAGACTTTAACACACAATGATGTTATTAGCATTATAAGTGAGCTATACAATATATCCAACTCAGGAAGACGCAGCACGCCCAGTTAATAGGAATGTATAAAGCAGATGCCATGAGCAGTAAGCAAACATCACAAGCTGGGGCAAAGAATGGAAACCAACTAAAACATTTACCCAAGTCTTCTGTGAGCAGATGGGAACCACAAGGTCTCTGCCACATTTTACATTCTCTGGGCCTCCTGTGTTTTAGGAGACAGCTTTTCCCCTCATTTTTCAGTCCTTGATGTGGCTTTCTACCACTTCTGCTACACTGAGAATCGTCATGTTAAAACCTGCTGACATCCAGCTCTCAGGAGCCTAGACACTTGTTCCACCTTAGAGAACATAGAATACAAATCATGATTCTCCTTAGAATCCTGTCGTAAGCCCATGAGGGTATAAATTTAAATTCTGAATATAGGCTGACCTGAGACACAACTTTTAAAAGGTAGCAAAATAAACTTTCTCATATAAGAGATAACCAAAAACCCAGAGATACCAGAAGAAGTCCTACAGAAATTTGTGTGGAATCATATATTTCTGCAACATGTTTGTCATAATAATTAAAATTACTTCAAAGTGCCCATGAAACATGACAGTTCCAAATGATAATTGAAAAAAACAGGTAGGGAGAAAGTGGTACGTAGCAGAGAAGTTTGTTTTCTTGTGAAATCTAATGTAATAGAAATAAATTGTGAAGCCTAGAGACATTCAAATTTCAAAGCTGAACTAAATGTTACCTAGGGACAGAACCAAGTACGTTAAGGCCAACTTTGTGGCTGCTTTCTTCACAGATTCATGGCATCTGTTTTCAAACTTAGACCTGTTAAAACAATTTATGATTTGAAATTGCAGTAAATTTCTCCAGAAGTTAAAAACAGCATCGTTAAAACTGCAATACCTTTGTAATAGCACAGACAATTCAGTTCCTACATGCATAATTTATAATGAATGTTCTTGAACCTATAGTGGCAAATGTCAACTCTGTACAAATTTTCCAAGCATTTCAGAAGAAGTCTCTATTTAACGGACTATTTACACTCCTCAGGTTCCCATATCCATTCTGGGGTATAAACTTTATCCTCGTACACCTAACCCTTCCAACAGAGCATTGCCTCGGCTTTTCTGGTCTTGTTTCCTTCTGCAGACTTCAAATCAATGGGCATTTATACGATTATCTCAGCAATCTTTCTGGATTTCTGTCAGTATCTTTGACTGGGTGATTCTAATTGAAATACTCTTCTCTCCACATCTCTACAACTCATGATGTAGACTCCTAATTAGTGAACCTACATTTCAATACTGAACTTCAATAAATCTTCTTTGGACAATTTTTCCTGATACACATTCACCCGGCAGAGCTGATAAATCCTTGTTTATATATACCCAAGTACACTCGAATGGCCATAATCTCTTCCAAATTGGATGGTCATTGAGACCATATCCTATTGACCACTGTGTCTCCCAAATGAGACACTGTATCTCCAACGAGAACCCAGTTCACAGAAGCCTAAATTTAAAAGGTCAACATTTGGGCTGAGAAGAGGGCTCAGTCAGTAAACCGCTTGTTGCATAAGCATGAGGGCCTGAGCTCAGATTCTCAGCACCCACAGAAAAGTGTAGGAAAATGGAAACACAAAATTCCCACATAAATTGATTCAGAGACCTAGATGGCAGTTAAGATTCAAGGACAGCTAAAGAAGCCACTTAAAAAGACTGAGAACAAATAGTAACTTTTCAAACAATAAAAAGACAATGGGTTGGAAATATGGCACAGTCATTAAAGACTCCAGTTCATAACCAAACAATAAACCAAACAATGGAAAGATGAACAATTTCTTAAGAAGAAAATATTTTTAAACTTATGAAAAGAAGCCAGGTATAGCAGTGACTCTGACCTATAATCCCCATACTCGAGAGGCTAAAATGTAAGGCCCTGTCTCAAAAAAATAATTGCTAAAAAAGTTATATTAGCATGACTATTAACACTGAAAAACCACAAACAATCCAAACCCCTAAATGGATTCTGACTAATGATTTGGTAGACTCTTGGGATGCCAATAAAAAGGCAAATGTGAAATATGGGCAAATGGGTGCTCATATCAAATGATGGCAAACAAAAACAAGTAAAAGAAAAGGCCCAGCGTGGTAACACTGTGTGCAGTCCTAGAAGGAGAAGCAGAAGGCTTGCAAGTTGGTAGCCAGCATGAGCTACACAGAACCAGAACCAAACAATGAACAAAGAGCAGATGAGGACAGGAACTGAAGAAAGCACAGCCCATCTTTCACAGCCATAGAAAGACACAGGAGCTTACATTTGGAATAGATGCTGCCTTAAAGTAAGCAGGTTTTCCCTAAAATAGTTGTGTGTCATTTAAATGCTTGATTTTTGAAGTAAAAATGTTTAGTATTGAATTCAATTAAAAAAAAGTTCAGTAATAGTCATTTCTTACATGGTTTTGGTAGTTACTAGTAACTGACTCCTCTCAGCTCTGATTCCTGTAGTTTATTGGCACTGAGCCATCTGTGAAACACGTTATCAAGACATAACACCTTGCTTTTATAACTGCAGATGTTTATAGCTCTGTGTTTAACATAAGTGTTACTCAAGATTTGAAATAAGTGAGGGGCCTGTCTTCAAAACACAAACCAGACTTCTTTATGAATTTTGTATTCATTTGTTTGTTATGCTTTTGTCTTTTGCTTGTTTGTTTTTGAGACAGGGTCTTTTCATGAATTGTAGGCTGGCCTGGAGTTCACTATGTAGCCGAGCCCTTAAAACTCAGTATCCTCCTGCCTCTGCTTCCCAAGTGCTAGGATTATAGATGTGAGTCACCATGCCTGGCTACTAGTTTTTTATTGTTGTTGTTGTTGTTGTTTTCCTGAACTGAAACGTCCTAAAGTTCTTTGTCAGTCAGTCTCATGCTAAATCATCCCATAAACATAAATGAAACCACTACTTATTAGGAGCAGGTATGGTTAGAAGCCTGTGCTCCTAAGTACCTATCTGACCTGGGACATCAATACTTCCTCAGCCCTTTACCTCACATTAGGATAACATATGAAGATAAGAGGATCAAATTAAAATGTGCCAGGTATGTGCAATAAATTAATGAATTAGATCAAGTAGAGATCACACACCTGTTCACAGGGCACCGGAGCTGCTCAGTTCTGTAATGGGTGGCTCTGAAGAGCGTAGCATCGCAGGACCTACATATTAGGAAAAAGAATGAAAAATCCAGATTGATCCGTAAAAACATTTATTTAATAAATGATGGGCGCATGGAATAATTAGTTGGGCCTAATTACAACAGAGGCCACAGGCTGGCAGTCACAGCTTCGAGAAGCAAAGGTGCATGTGGTATTTTTTAATACTGAGCTTTTTCTGTATTCCACACACTGAGTTACATCAACAGCGAGGGGAGTTAAACACACACTAACCAAAAACTGTATCTCTCTGGTTGCTCTCCAGAGTAAAGTTCACAAGATAAAAATGGGGAGACCCAGTCAGAAAACCAAGAGGAAGACTTGTGTATACAATGGTGTAGAAGTCACAGAACCATGAAATTCCAGGGCCATAAGGAAAGAACAATGTCATGAGAATGGGAACTCAGAAATATAAGTGACATGAGGGAGACAAATTTTGATGAGGTCACAAATGCAAGATCAGAGAGTAGAGACATAAATAACTGGAATTAAGGCAGCAGATATGGATCACTCTTTTGAGAAGTTTGAACAAAAAGAGGGATAGATAGATTCGATAGTAGCTATAGGGCAAGGTGGGGGGAGGGTTGTCTAAAAGTCTTTTAAATTTTTTAAGTTTTTTGGGCGTGTGTGTGTGCGTGCGTGCGTGCGTGCGTGCGTGTGTGTGTACATGAGTACAGGGTCCTGTGGAGGCCAGAAGAGGGCATCAGATCCTGTGGAGCTGGAGTTACAGGTAGTTGTGAACCGCCTAAGGTGGGTGCTACGTCCTGTCTTCTGTGAGAGCAGCGAGTGCTCTTAACCACCAAGCCATCTCTTCAGGCCCTTCTGAACAATTTTTAAGGATGATAAAAACAACTTGAGCAGATTTGCAGGCCAAAGGAAAGGAGCCATGAAATGCAGGCAGTTGGTTTACAGTGTATGCTGCCAATTTAGGACAGTGAAGGAAGAGTGAGGAAAGAAGACTGCACGGGATGTAGAGCGGCTCTATTCAGGGCCCAGCTGGAAAGCCCTGGAGGTCAGCAGGAGGTTGGCATTGCTGTCTTCTAAGAAAAGAGGGAAACAGAGCTAACTGAGCAAGATGAAGACAAGCGTCTGCGGGGTCGCGGCAGCTGAGCAGAGCCGGAAAAGGGCCCGAAGTTTCTCTACACAAATTTCTTCTCCATGAGCCGATGGACCACATATGAGCCTCATAGACTCCTCTTCTCACCGCACTGAAGGCCAGTGCAAGTGGAGCCAGGCACGTGCACTCCTCCCCGACAAGCCCTCACTTACAGCTCACAATTTCTTCAGCAGAAGGAAAAAGAAAAGTAACAAATTTTCATTTCCTCTGATCCTAAAGTATAGTTCACACAAGATCGTGAGGCTGGGTTTTTTTATCTCATTTTCTGTCCGTGAGTCCTGACATCAGTGCAAGTCATTCCCAGATCCCCTATGCTGAATGCAATAGAAAACACAGAACACTTCCAGAAGAAAGTTTCCAAAGAGATCTAAAAGCTAAAGAAATATCCAATTCTAACTTCGCACAGCCTCTATATTACTTCTACTAAATAAAATCAGTAGTTCAGTAACAATTCAATAAACCCTCCTCCTCCCCCTCCTCCCTCTCCTCTTCCATCTTTTATTTTTTCCAGGCTAGCCTTGAACTTGTGATCCATCTGACTCAGGCTCACATGCGGAGATGACAGGTGTGTGCCACTCTATCTACCTAAAACATTAGAACAGATTTTTGTTTGGGGACCCTCTCCCCCGACACACATCCAAGCACTGGGGATTGAACCAGCTCGGCACATTCTAGGCAAGCACTCAACCACTGCAGCTACATCCCCAGCTAAAACCCAAGCTTCCAATGAAGTCTTACCAGAATTTTAATTTCTCTCTCATCCACCATCACAGCCCTGGGGAGGGGATGAGAAACACGGCCTAAGCATTTGAATTACTTAAGTTCAAAATATCTTCTGAGAGAAAAGTTTGCCAGATCTGGAGAATACAGTCACCCACACCCAAATATCTGTACATATGCTTCTTAAATATATAAAAATATTAAAATCAGCAAGGAACACGAGTAAAACCACCTATGACCTCCAACACTACTATGGACACGGAACTTAAAACCACCATAAATAAAAAACTAACTGCATTCCACTGCCACAGTCACCATGATCTTACACACTTGAAGAGTGAAGAGTGGTGGCATAAATCACCCAGTGAAAGAAAGAAGAGAGGAACAGAGGCCTTAAACCAAGCACAGGCAGGACTATCTCCTAGACAGAATCACTCCAGTACTAAGTGTGAAAATTTTGGAAACAAAACTTGGTAATTCATTGCACCAGCTAGAGGAAAGGGGCTGAAAAGTGCCTGGAATAAAAATGACATTCTCTAAGCCAGGCATGGTGGTGCACACCTTTAATTCCAGCACTCAAGAGTCAGAGGCATGGGGATGTCTATGAGATCAAGGCCAGCCTTGTCTACATAGTGAGTTCCAGGCCAGCTGAAGCTACAAAAAGACCCTGTCTCAAAAAGACTGCCCCCCCAAAAGACACTGCCCGATAACACTTGCTTCTAGGAAAGAATCACATGTAGAGAGAGAGAATGGAGCCTCTGGGAGATGTAGCACCTTATTTCTTGAGGGGAAATAAAGGAGGAAGCAGTACATACCGATCTCTCTCTCTCTCTCTCTCTCTCTCTCTCTCTCTCTCTCTCTTGCTTGCTCACTCTAGAAGAGAATTATTAAAAAGTCCTCTCAGCTAGATTTTTTAAAATTTTATTAACCTCAAAAAAGTAAAAAGATGGGCGGCATTAATTGGATTCAGTGAGACTGAAAAAAAACCAAACCATAGAATAAGACTGAAGCTGGGGGAGGAGGGGGGGCTGGAGAGATGGCTCACTGATTAAGAGCACTGGCTGCTCTTGCTAAGGACTCAGGTTCGATTCCCAGCACCCACGTGGCAGCTAACAACAGTCTGTAACCCCAGTTCCAGGGGATCCAGTGCCCTCTTCTGACCTTTGTGGGCATTGCACAACACAGGTGCACTTACATACAGACAGGCAATACACTCATACACATAAAATAAAGTATTTCTTTAAAAAAACATGAAGTTGGGAGAAGGACACGAGGAGGTAAGAGTTGGAGAGAGGAAATGTGGTGTAAATAAGACGAAAATAAGTTGCATACATGTGTGAGTCTCAAAAATAAATTAAAACATTATTTTTAAGAGGTAAAAAGAAATATAAACAGAAGATATGACTGTTTGAATAATGTTAATAACAAATATCAGGTGGTAATCAAAGGCAAATTCATAACCTTAAACATTTATATTGATTAAGGTAAAGGGATGGAAATGAGTAAACTGAAATCCCAGTTCAAAATCTTACCCAAAAAAAGCCACAAAGCAATCAGAAATAAGCACTAGAAAAGAAAATAATCATGAAAGGAAAATTAAATGTCAGCAAAAACTGAAAAAAAAAAAAAAACAGAACTTGAGGTTATTTGGTAAAAATCTATTAATAGTGGTATGTCTTCAGGTCATGGCCCTGTGATGGTTTACTTTGATTGCCAACTTGACACAACCTAGAATCATCTGGGAAGAGCATTTCTATGAGGGATTGTCTGTCTTAGGTTGGCCTGTGGGTGTATCTGTTGGGTATTGTCTTAAGTTAAAATTGGTGCGGGAAGACCTGTGGGGTCTTGAGCTGGGGGTGCCAAACTATATAAGAATCCAGAAATGGAGCTGAGCACAAGCAAGCACGCATGTATGCATTTGTTTCTCTGCTCTTGATGGTGGCTATCAGTAGCTTCTTCAAGCCCCACCACTGACTTCTCTGATCTGATGACCATAACCTGGAATTGTAAGCTAAATAAACCCTTTCTCCCCAGGCTTGCTTTTTGTCAGGGTATATATCCCATTAACAGAAATGAAACTTAGACAGACCCTGAACAAAAAATTTGTTCTACATACATCTAATAATACAGCATGAAGATAATTTTATACAATACTTTTAAAGTATTTGTATTTTTACTGCAGTGATTGTTATATGAGTTTAGTTGTGGGACTGCTATGGCATACTGGTACTCAAAAGTTTTGGAACCCTTGGAATTTCACATTTGCAGATTACAGATGCTTAACCTGTATACAGTACATAAAACAAAATGTTAATTTGTTCATAGCATAAAATAATACAAGCAAAAATAAAAAAGACAAATGACAAATTGGGAGGAAAATCTATAACTTACCACAGGTGGTTAATATCTGATATAAAAAAGATTTTAAAATGAACACATACCCTGTAGAAAAGCAAGAAGTAGTCATGAACAGTCAACCCGCCTAGCATAAGGCTTAAGAATTACTATAGCCATATGAAAAACTGTCCGATTTCACTCAAAGTAGATAAAGGAAGATTGAAAGTGTATTTAGATACCATTTTTCACCTACCAAATTGGAGATTCAAAGCTTGACAACATATTCTGCTGAGGAGGTTTGGAGAGAAAAACCACTCTCATATAATAACAATGAAATGCAAAATGAAACAACTCATATGGAGAGAACTTCACAGTATTTAACAAAAGGACAGACACGAATTCCTTTCAATTCAGCCGTTCTGGCTCTAAGAATTTACCCAATAGTTACATTCAACAATAAGACTTATTCATTGGCAAATTGCCACTGAAAAACACAGAAAGGCATCGAAGACACCCAAGAAGAGGCTGAATGAATAAACTACTGTACAAACAAGATGAAGTTTAACATAGCACAGAAAACGTTGAGGGAAATCTCTTCAGGGTGATAGCATAAAATAATACAAACAGAATAAAAAACATCCATGTCAGTGCTAAATGTATATGGTGTGGTCAGAGAAAGTAGGAAACGCGGCAACATGCTTGTTCTCTTAAAAAGCAATTGGTTGCATGTGTCAGAAAAGTGGAAAGGGGGAGAAAGGCACAAGTGGAGGTTGGAGGAGGAATGCAGGAGAAAAGTGGAGGAGGAACATTCAAAAAATGTATGGGAATGTCAACAATGGGGCTGGAGAGATGGCTCAGCAGTTAAGAATTTGTTCTTCTTGCAGAGTACCCAGGTTCAGTTCCCAGCACCACATATGGCAGTTCACAACCAACTGTAACTCCAGTTCCAGGGGACCTGATGCCTTCTTCTAGCCTCCATGGGCACTGCATGCTCGTGGTGCACATACACATGTAGGCAAACACTCATACACACAAAATGGAAATAAATAAAATCTTTTTTTAAAAAAAGAGAATTTCAATAATGAAGCCTATTATTTTTCTAATTAAAATACAAACAAAAATAAACTCAGTTGGTTACCTACAAAGGGGCAGAAGTATTGAGAATGGGATGGAAAGGATAAAGGAAGGATCAAAGCCAGGATACTGGAAAGTCAAAGTTGTGGGGAACTCATAAAATCTACAACTGAGTACAAGCAAAAACAAGTGAGTCGGACTGTATTTTAAGTAAGTAATGTATGCACGGTGTGGGGAGAAATAAAGACCTAACTCAAGTTACTTTGAAGCACTAGCTAAGAAATTACAGAATTGCAAATAAATCTTGAACTTGTCATAGCAGGTTTGCTTTTGTAGTGATAGAGGCATATGAATTCTGAAACTACTTTATGCACACTGGAGGGATAGACGGGATAAGCAAATTGAATAAATACACTAGTCTTGCCAGAAATCAGACTCCTCACTACAGAGAAGGGGACATGCAGATATGTAATGGAGAAAGACATTTGTGAATTTGGATTAAAATTAGAGGTACTAACATGAGTCGTGATTTCTAGTACACATTTATATGCACGTACACAAAAATTCTACTAAAAGGACCTCATCACAATACATACATGTAACATGCCCATTTTCATTTTTAAACACTGCTCTCTGCTAAAAGGGACAAGAGCTTCCCATAGCAATGTTGATTGCAAGTGTAAAGCAGACTTAATACCACAAAGTAAGAAGGTCCTCAAAACTGATGAAAGTATGTCAAAAATATACTGTCTTGGGTTGTGTGTTAAGTTCAGTGTCATGCTCAAGTTTGATCCCTGGTTTTGCAAGCTCCTGGGGGAAAAAAGTCATCAACAGTCTTAACTAGCTGTGTGTCCTGTGCGCTACAATACCAACCTGCCAGGCAAGATGTACCCACTGGTGTGATAGTGGCATGACTGGGAAGTAACCAAGTATTTTCTGATTGGATTTGAGGCCCACTCAATGAGAAGGAATACAAACCTGGTACTATAAACCTGATCAAAAAGCCATGGTTGGGGAGGTCTCAGATCCTAGTGAGGAACCCACTACTGATGTTTTGCCAAATGGACATGTAGTCAAACTGCCTTCTACATATTTGCATGGGTACATAGACTCCTACTGCTTTCAGCCTTGTTTTTTAAAGCAGGACATGGATAATGCAGAGATTCATACTAATCAGTACTTTTTTTTAACAAAAGAATTTTTTTTAATTCTTAAGTACTCTCCATAGCAGGTGCACAATAAGAAAACAATCTTAACTCAGGAATACGGGCTTACACATGTAACCCCAGCATTTGGGAGACTAAGGCAGGAGAGTTGCCATAAGCTCTGAGGCTAGCATAGGCTCTCAAAATAATGGATGAATTAAGGAAAGAAAGCCGGGAAGCAGGAGAGAGAGAGAGAAAGGGAGGGAAGAGAAAGACCACCACTTAACTGCAAATTACATCTTTAAAAAAACATGGTCCTTAGATTTTCTTACAAAAAAATAAATAAAACATCCCTCTCCCAAATCCTTAGAAGGCACCACTCACGTCAAAATGAAAGGAAGAAAAGCGAGAGAAATGAAGGAGACACATTGAGAGGGTTAATGAGAGGAGCTGAATTCCCTCTGCGATACCTAAAACCATTCGGTTGAAACAGGGAAGGACACCAGAAGAGAAAAGTGATCTTCTTCCACAGAGAAATTAATTACTTTCTTAGATTTGAAACCTTTCTAATGAAACATTTCCTGTTGCCCAGCAGCACCTTCCTAATTAATGATTTTTAGTTTCTTAGGTAAGCATATGCTGCATAATTCTCTTCCCTGCTCTTTATGAGGGAAGAGGAATCTGTGATGTGAACTATAGGCAAAAGAATATAAGATCTTACTAGGAGAAATGAGCTGGCAGTTGGAGTCTGAGCACCCCACTCTTCTGTGTGCAGCCATTAGATGGGGGCTACAAGGCTCTTTGCCATCTGGCTCACTGGGGAGGCATTATGTGCTGACTCAAGACTCCAATACACTCGGAAAAAATAATCACTGCACAGTTAACTACCGAATTACTGAGAACAATGGTAAAGATCAATAGAAAACACGGAGCCCTAAAGGTGTTTCCTATAGCATCATTTGAAGGAGTAGAATTCAGGAAGCAGTGAGCCACAGAAATCAAGTCTACTAATCAGAAAACTTTCTGAGCTTTCTCTCTCAAGAAAATCAGTTCATCAGTTAAAGGGATAATGTGAAGCATGGTTGGTTTACAAATTTTCATTTGGACTGAAATAAATTACAGTCAGATATTTGAACCAACCCTCTAAATAAAATTGAAAGACTAATTAATTACTTACTGTTAATAAAATTGTAATGAAAAATTGATTATTTGCCAGTAGTTAAAAGCTGTTTTCCACCTGTCAGAGTGAAGACAATATAGGAAGCAGCCCACCCACCCAAGTATCTTCTTTAACCAGAAAGTGGAGAAAGAAACAACACTATGTCCCCAGAAATATCACTTCCTCCCTTAACTGATTTTAAAACATTTCCTTTCAGCACATAGTAAATGCTTACCTTTATTTAGCTATTAATCCTGACTAGCAAAGCAATCTTTTTCTTTTATAGCTTGACCCTGCTTGGTCCAAAATAGAGATGTCACAAAGAGCTATGATATGAACGTCTATATGTGATTGTAGTTTAGTTTTTTCCAAGTGAAAGTTTAGGAACACTTTTGCCCTTCCTAACAACGGAAAGACCATGCTTAATCTTTTACTCAAATCCACCCAACTCATTCGATTTTTCTAAATGTAGGTGAGCTGCTCACACAGTGATGTCTGAGACATAAGCTCCCTGAGAACACATCTGCCAAAAGCTAGTTTCTTCAATAAAAATAGGAAAATAAACTGCTCAAGCAGAACAACAGGGCCAAGCGTTGTCCTCACTGGAAGAAATGCAACCTTATACAATAGACTCCTGGGGTTTTCTCAGACTCACCATCTCTCTTCAGATGAGTGTTACACCTTTTGCCCTGACCAGCTTGACCAGTCACTACCCAGCTTCTGCCCCTGCTACACCCTCCAGAGTAGGCCAGTCTGGACTCCTTTCCTTTCCTTTCATTCCTCTTCTATGCCCCGGTCATATCCTGCACATAGTTCCTTTATAGTAAATGAAATACCCCTCCTGTAATTGCAAAGCTCAAACACTGATCCATTGTTCCATTGGCCTTTGGTTTCTGTTTCTGAATTCACTAATGCTCTCATTTGTAGAAGATAAATTAAGTACTAACTTTGTTATATTTCAATATACTTTAACATGTGTTACAAGGAATATGTAAATATAAATGGAGAAGACATGTGAATAAAAAGGAATTATAAGCATACATAGAAGCCCATTCAGTATCCGCAGGAGTATAATGTGTATTCTAAGATCATATGAATACTTTTCTGCTAACTTTTGGGTATAATATAATACATTAAGATACTAATACATTCTTTTTGTTACATAATTAAATATAATTGATGTAGAAAAACTAGGAAAATACTTATGAGCTTGAAGAAAAGGAAAATCTTCCTGATACTGTGCTCAAGACGACAGTGGTAACATCTGGCAGATGTCTGTTCTGATTTTTGCCATGCGTGTATATGTTGGGGGTTTTTTTTCTCACAATCCCAGGACTCGTACTGCATGCTCTATCTTGTGATTTGTTTTCTGAGTCAATAAATATAAATTAAAGAATCATTCTTTAAGGCTAAATTTTTCAATTTTATGAAGATCTTAGTTTGGTCATCTAAACCTTAAAATACCTTTAATGCTACACCTATATCCATTTACTTCACGACTGTTTTTTGACAGTTACTGCATACTGACCAGGCTCCCATTCAAGCCTAGTGTCATATGTAAACATTGGCACACATGTTTTGCTCTTCTAGAAGCCATGTATCCTTAGGTAAAATCAGGCTACATGCATCTTTTTGTTAACATTTCATTTAGATCTTTGGGTTCATCTGCTATCAATTGAGGTGATAAGCAGATACTCAAAAGCCAGATTTTCAGTTATATTTTCTACATTCCACTGAAATGCTCCTGCCATTGCATATTGTGTAGTAACTTTGAAAAGGTTTCATCTTTGCAATCAAGTGATAACTTTAAAATCAAGAATCTGAACCAATTAATTCCTAACATTAATTACTTCTTTTAAAACAAAAGACACTTTAAAGTGATTGCAAACATACTTTTTATCCCACTAACAGTCCTTATCTCTTTTTCCCCCAGCTCACAGTTCTGTTGACAACTCATGCTCAGACTCAAATCATCATTCAAATCATAATTAAAACGTAATTCTGAGCTCTCTTTGTACATGCTAATTCTACTACCACCAGATGTAAAAGCCACACAGAAATTCCTATAGAGTATTATTAGCTTGCAAGGAGCAGAATTAAGATGCATGAAAGTGTCTTCTATAGCAAGTAAATATTTTGGTTTTAATTACATTATTACCTTGTTTTATGCTACTAATTACCACAATTTATTGTATAATTGACTCTCAGAGAAAAATACTACCAGAGCAGTTCTGCAGTCTTAAACCGAAGATAGTATATACAAGTAGTTTTTCCTAACTTCTCAGTTGCCTTAAAAATATGTGAAATATTTTTGTAATGGCATTGATAAATCTCTTTCCTGTTTTCCCACTAATATATGAAGTTATTGTATACTACTGTTATTTGCTGATTTATCCTTCTATAAATCACAGGCTAATAAAAAATTGTATTCTCAAGCCAAGAACGATATATAATGTTTTTATTCCCTAGCACCCAGTTCAGAATGTGAACTTCTTAGTAGGTACTCAATAAATTTTATTAAATAAATTAGTGAATTAATCATTTGAAGGATTCTTTTAACTTGACATCATAGAGATATTATTGTCAAATGCTAGCTAGTATCAATTTCAGCCTTTACAGATTAACAACCTGCAGCCTTTAGAGCAAAAGACTGAACATTAGAAATAATAATAGTTTGCCATAGATTGGAAACAAATGAACTCATTCTGAGACTCCACAGTCATTCATAAGCCACTTGAGCTGCCGGCCCTCTCACAGTTTACGACCTCAGTCAAGCCTTTCTGGTGAAATAAAGCCTGTGTTCACTCTGGGGCCATCTATTGTTCTCTCTGTAATTTGTACCGAATTTTAAAGGTTATAAATACTTTCCATGAAGCCGAGCTGCTGAGCTGCATTTATTCACTTGTAGGTGCCTTTTCTTTATTAACTACACAACCGAGGACTGGCCTTTACTTATTTTATACTACCCTGATCATGAGCATCTTTGAACTCAGGATGTTCCTCAAATGCCATGATTTATTATGTCCTCTTGGTCACATAACAACCAACTTCAGCAAATTCAACTACGGCAGCCTCATTTTCCTAGGAGGAGGAGCTGGTCAAAAAAAGTAGAGTTACTTTTTACATGAAACTATATATATTTGAAATTCTTCTTCAGATTACAGAAATTCTAATAAATTACATTTCAAATAACAATGAAATGAATGAAAATGAACACAATTAAATACAGAAGTTTCCTCTACAACTTCTCAGCTTATTTCCATCTTATTGCTCTGCTTTTCCTTTAATTTCTCTTGAACTAATATGCCCTCTAATGGTTAAAATTAAAATATAATGAGAACCACGAAATAAGTGTCAACATATTAATTGCAAGAAATACTTCCACTTAAAAGTAACTTCTTTGTTTTGAAGCTTTGCCTTCAAGATTAAAAGAGATGTCTTTAAATAAATAACCAGAAGACAAAAAAATTATTCAATCTATACAACACAAAATGCAAATGAGTATAGCAAACAGAATTTCGCCAAACAAATTTAGCTGCCATTTTTAAAAAGGCATCAAGTATTTCTACTGATGTCTATGTTTTGCATATGCTAATGATGAAATGCAGATTGGGGCATGCCTGCTCCAGTGTTATAATTTAAGCATTTAGTTTAGGGGAAATATTATTCCAAAAATAGATGATTTGGGTTCATCACTTTCATTTCTCTAACTTGAAATGGATATCTGTCCCCATCACCTACAAAAAATATAAATATACACACAAGGTAAATAGCTGTGCTTTTGTGTTCATAATTTACCTTCAGTGTTGAAGATCTTATACTTGGGTTCCGCTGTAATATCAGGAAGTAATAAAGATTAAGAAATTAGCCTGTTAATGTACCTAATAGCTATTGAGATAAGACAGGAATTAGGGGAGAAATGTTTAAATGGTTTAGTTTGGTTTAGTAGATTCAGGAAAGTTGTATTTTTATAATGTAATTTATTTCCAACAGAAGCTTTATTGTGATAGGAAAGAATACACAGAAAATATATTTGCATGTCTAAAAATGTAGAATTAAAACCAAGTATGTAAACAGAACATATCATGCTTAAAGGCTTTCTGCTCTATTGAACCACCATGCTGAGCACTTTAGTTAATTTGCTTCTTATCAGAATGAGATAGACGGGCCAGAACCAGGAATATTCACATCCTTCCAGTTGGTGGAAACCAAGAGAAGCCCAGCCTTGCCCCTGCTTCAGAAAGCAAACACATCATTTTTTCCCATTCTGTATTTAGAGGGACTGTCATTAAATGACACAGAACTCCACAAAATCTGTCATGAAACAAGATGAGGATTTGGAATTATTTTTATAATTTTCTACTTTTAGCTGGCATTCTGTAAACATCATCTGAATGTGTTATTTTATTTGAGGAAAAAACCCAACTTCTTCCTGGATTACATTTTTGCCTTTATCTTTAAGCATTAGTTTTATAGGCATACAAACTATATTACCTACCTATGTAACATTAATGTTTTAAGAAATACAAAAAATAGAGAGAATTGTAGGCTACAGGACAAGGCCTATAGTTCTGTCTATGCAACAAGTGACCTCAAGTAAAGGAATTGAAGCATCCGACTGTCATTACTTACCAGAAAAGAAGGTGGATTAACACATAGCTTCTGAGCCCCTTTTATAATTCGATTTTTAAAGACTGATAAAAAATATAAGCATTTTGTATATAGTCTAAAATTATGAGATTTTTAGGTTTCTAAATTCATGTATTTGTTTCATTTTGATTTATTCATTATTTTGATCAAAAATACATGAGTAAAACAAAATCTAAGATAAAATGTCTACCGAAACTACTTTTAAGTTGCAACAACTGAGAATTAAGGTTGTTCAGATGTGGGTGCTGGGATTTGAACCCAGGTCTTCTGCAAGAGCAGCCAGTGCTCTTAATCACTGAGCCATCTCTTCAGCCCTATTTACATTGTTTTTAAGTAACTTATCACTTGTTTGGTTTGGTATACATTCCTACATCCATACTTTGAAGGCAGAAATTATTTCCTCTATATCAGCTCCTCAAGTACCACTATTTGGTTAAAAGTGTACTCAGTAAAATTTACCAACATTGTCGAGATTTAAGTTTGCCAAATTTAATGAATAGAATACAACTAGGATCCAGGAGTGAACTGCCAGTAAAAGGCAAATATGTATGCTCCTATATTTGTAAAGGACAACTTAGATACAATATACCAGAAGGTTTTACAGTACATGTAGAGTCCAACAAGACGGCTAAGCGGATAAAGCTTCTTGCTGCAAAGCCTGAAAACGTGAGTTTGATCTCAAAACTCACATAGTAGAAGGAGAAAACCAGCCAACTCCAGCAAATTATCTTCTAACCACCACACATGCGCACACGCGCATGCACATACACACACACACACACACACACAGATACACACTCATATTAAGATTAATGTAATAAAAAATTTAAGTATATGTACTGAACATGTTTGCATCAAATTCTACATAATGATAAGTGATTGGAACTAGAGATGTCTTGGAGCTAGGATAAAAATGAGCATAACTCACATTCCACAGAATTGGAAGTGGTAGTATACTGCTCTGCGTTCTTCAATCTCATAATTTCCCACTATGAAGACAGCTGGACTCAAGAGATACCGTCTTCTGTAATTTCTCACCACAGCATTAGCTTAGTGGACTTCTGTCGAGGTCTTCAGCAGCTTAGCGGTAGGCAGGATTGCAGGCTGCGCACCCCCACTCCCCCATCTCCACCCTCACTTCATGGCATTGGTTAGAAAACCTCCCCTGTCCCTGTTACACTAGGTCCCTTTCATCCTTTCATTTCTGGGACTAAGGTGAATTCTTTCCCTAAATAAAACTGAAACCAAGATTGTGCACTACATCTTGTATAGACAATCCGTGTCCAACAACCTCTACTCCCTACTTTTACCCCTCACTTGTCAGATGCTAATTTTGCAAGGCTAGGCTTGTAATTTTAGGCTAGGTGTAATTTTACACCTAGGCTCACCATGCAATCATTATTCCTGTTTTCATAATACCCACATATCAGAAGCACATTGCATAAAACCCACAGGTCAAAAGCACACTGAAGGTCATCCATAACTGTAGCCTGATTCTGTAATTTCTGATCCCTGACACCAGATGATTTGTCTTGGGCTCTGATCATTTACTCTACAACTTCACACTCTGGGCTTCTTCTTTTATGGCCCCTAGGACTGCAAAACTTTGAGATTTGCTGTTTCAGATCTACCCCTCAAGTCATCAGTGCTAGAGACTTGAAAGTCAGGTAAGACTTAGACCCTGGAGATAAAATACCTGGGCTTAAATCCCAGATCTTTTATCTGCTGGGTCTATGACCATGGACAAGGAACATAATCTCTCAAGGTCTCTATTTCCTCACCCATAAAATAGGGACAAGTTTAACAACCTTACAGGGTTATCCTACAGATTAATCATGTTCTATAAATATAGTGCTCAGAATGTCTGAAGCATGATAAGTGATCAAAAATGTTAACTGTTATTAGAATAGCTACTTTAGCTTTTTACTTTAGTCAGAATGGTAGAACTCTTAAAAATAATTAAATTAATTTTAATGCCTCAGCCATCTGGAAATCTTTTCATTTTTACTTTCTGTAGTCAAGGTGATCATATATTCTAGCTTTCCATTTTATATCTGTTGTCTTGGAGTGATTATTAACAGCAATTCCTTTTATTCTCAAATAAATCTAGCTTTAAACAGAAAAGTACACAATCATTCAGCTATAATATAAAGTTATTCTTTCCTGCACAATTAAGAGAATGAATTAGGGAACCTCTGAGACCATGTAAAACATAAGAGTTTGTGAAAATATATAGGAAATGAATGGAAAAAAATATCTGGCTACTTTATAAATAAAGCCTAAAAATCTTATGAAATTCCATCAGCTTGGGTTAAGATAACATAATCTGATACCTTTAATTTTTTAGATAGAGCATGAACTAATAAGCAGGTAAACGAGGGCTAGTTTTATTCTGTTTGTTCAACATAGATGATGGGTTCTGCAGAGTACTTCCTGCTCCTCCTTCTCTTTCTCATTGGCTGACATTCTCCTGCGTTCTGGTCTTGAGTCTGGGAAAGAATAGGCAAAAATAGAGAGAGCGTCTAAACTCATCCGAAACCCCTATGTATTAAGTCAAGATTCCCAAAAGGCTAGGTATTTTCTTATCCAAACCTAGTGAACAAATCACTTCCCAACAAATACTAAGGTTTTAATGTGAAGAAGAAGAAAAAAATGATTATGAGTTCTCTGTCACAATGTAATGCTATAGAGTGACAACATTGACTCTGGGAAGGAATGGTACCTTCATTTAGGTCATTACTGAATATTTTAAGGTATGGAAAGCCAGAAATAGCTTCTGGAAGGTGACAGAAAGTTTTAGAGATTGACTATTTCAAATCAAGCTAGGCATGGTGGTATACACCTTTAACCCCAGCATTCAGGAGGTAGAGGCATGCAGATCTCTGTGAGACTGAGGTCAACTTGGTTGATACAGTAAATTCCAGGCCCACTGGGCCTTTTTCGCTGTCTCAAAAAAGCATATGTATATATATTTTCTTTAGTTTTTATATCTTTTTCACTACACAAAATAGTTTTTCCAATTTGAATGTCATGTTGCTATGTTTATGTCCATCTTTCAATTAATCACAGTGCTCTTTTTTTACAGCGTTAGAGATCAACCCAGGGCCTTGGGCATGCCAGAAAAATGCTGTGACCACTGAGTTACAATCTGGCTCCACTTTGCTCTATTGTAAGTCACTAATTGACAAAACTCACAAAATTGAATGTCTCAATCAATACTACTTACATTAAAAGTAGATTGATTACGTAAACATAGCTTACAATTATGAAAATAGAGATTTATGCACCTTAGTAGACATGCAAAATTTAATCTTCAATATGAATCATACTGTAATTGCTTGATTGTTGCAATGAACTGAAAGAAACAACACCAACAACAAAAAACCAAAACAAGGATCCTGCAGCGAAAAAGAAATTGTAAGAGCAATCACAGAGGAAAATAATTGTTTCCATTTATGATTCTTTCAATTATGGATTATGGAGACGACTGCATGCAACCTCTTCAGTTTCAAGACAGCATGGTGTTTTCTATAATAAGCCTCTGAATAAAGGAGCTATTATCAATAGAGTTTGCAACTTAATTGGCTACCTTTGAAACTAAAGAAGTCTTTTTGCTTCCCAGCTTTGATTCCCAAGTATATTTAAAGCACCGGCATTCTGTGGACTGTTTAACCTCCATTTATGCTCATAGACTCTCCAGAGGATAGTGTGTATATGTTTTACTAGAACTAAGCAACATTTTCACAAGGGAGAAATAAACTTTACAATAAACGCAGAAATCAGTTAAGTAACTGCAAGTTTATGTGTTTAACCAACAGCATGCCTACATTGCACCTCTACCTTATCATAATTACATTTAATACTAAAAGGAATATCACCTCAAACCACAAGCACAATTTATTTGTTAAGCCCTCAAACAAAGCTAGCCTCGGAATCTGGTTCATTTGTCCAAACGAGTAAGAATGGAATATTCCTTGCTAAATAGTTGTTCTAGAAGCTTTGCTTTAAATATGCTTTGGTTTGGTAAAAACTGACGTTCTCTGAGATATCCGTCCACAGAAATGTCAAGCAGCAAGGACGGCAGCTTCCAAGATGATCATTTCTCTGCCCTAGCTTTGTGTAGACAGAAAGGAGGTGGCCCTGTTACAGAGACAGGAAAGAGGGTATACATGTCACTATTTTAAGGGAGATGGAGAATTCTAATGACCTCAATATCTTGTAAAGAAAATTGGAGGAAAGAAAACACTCATCTCAACCTAATGGCAACGATCTGTCCCTTCAATTTTCCTATACTGAAGTCTCAGCTGTGGCAGTGTCTGTTTAATCCCCACCAGAGAAGTCTTTTTTGAATATTTGTTGTGTCATTTGATCAGAAATACCAACACTGAAAGTGTCCAAGAGAGTGGATTATTATAAACAATATTTAAAGAATAATACACTGATCCAGAGAGTGAAGTGAACATTGTTATCAGAAACTGGGTATTTGGACTGCTGTGTTTAGACAGTTTGTTTTCTTGAATTATCAGCATTTATCTAAAGACACGTGGAAGGTCGCAAAAGCTCTTCTGAGCAGTAAGGCACCCAGCAGTCACACTGCCCAGTTGTCCGCCAAGTGATTAGTTCCTCCAAGGGGCAGGGCCTGACGTGGAGAAGGGACTACCTGGGGTGCTGCTGGGAGCCATCTTGGGACAGAAGCCCTGAGCCCCGAATGCACCTGGTGGCGGGTGTGGCAAGAGAGATGGTCCCTGCTGGGCATCTGACATTGCAGGCTCTGAGCCGCTGCGGAGGAGTGCTTGTCTCCGTGTAAGTTCCCCAATTTACTCCCTCCCTACCCGAGGGCATAAACCATAATAAATTCACATAAAAATATACGATTGACATCTACCCGATGACTTTATAGAGATACACAGGCACCAAGGATCTGAGTGCAACCGATTATGACTAGTAATAATCAGATACAAACTGATTAAGAGCCGCATGTGCCAACATCTCAGTGTTAGTAGAAAAAAAAAAAAAAAAAGAGTCTTTCTGTAAGAAACAGTATATTTTAAAATGAAATGGAGATCTTTTTTAAAGGTTAAAAACTCATCCAATTTTATATCTTACAGGGATTATACTGAGTTCAATAGTGTATAACTGTATTAATTCAAACAACAAACCTACTGTCCCACCAACAGTTTCATCTATTGCTGTCCTTAAGCCCTGCTGGCTCTAAATAAAGCTATGTTATAATTTCAGGGATGTTGAAAGACTCTAAAAATACCATCTCATGAGATCCAATACTGGCAAACTCCCACTTTTATAGCTTGTCCTATACCTCAAAGGATTGATTCTAGAAAGTCCTTATTAAAAAAACAAAAGTGCTAGCTGGGAACCTCAGCACTCAGGAGGCAGAAGCAAGCAGATCAGGCCAGCCTGATCTACACAGGCGAGTTCCAGGCCAGCTGGGGGTACAGGGAGAACCTGTTTCAAACAAAAACAACAACAAAAACCTAGTAGTTTATAATTTGTTATTGCAGCAATACCAGTCCATAACTTCTTAAATACTACATTTTTAAAAAGACATTGAAAAATGGGGTCTATCTTCATATATGCAAATATAATTTGTCAATCAGTCATAGCTGATCTAGCTATACAGAACTCAAAATGTAGTTTTAAATGTCCCTGCCCTTAAGGGGTTTACTGTTTAATGAGGAAAATAAACATACATATAAATAATTTGGGGTGTGCAAGAAGGCTCAGCAGATAGTGGCTCCTGCTGCCAAGCCTGACGACCTGAGTTCAATCCCCAGGGTCCACACAGTAGAAGGATAAACCTGACTCCTGCAAGTTGTCTTCTCATTGCCACATGTGCACATTCACACACACGTATGTGCACACAATAAATAAATGGGTAAATAAATAATTATATTGTAGATAATAAATGAACCTTAATAAGGAATAATTTGATGACAAAAAAAAATTCATTTGGATGAGTTAAAGATATTAGCATAAAGAGCTAAAGTATCCAACAGGTAATTGCAGTCTTAAGGACTCAAACAGGAACGGATAAGCCAACAGAAATGAAACCAGGAGAAAGCGCTACTCCTCTCCTACATCCCCTAGGATCTCACACACATCCTATGTCCCCTAGGATCTCACACGCATGTTTTCTTCCAGAATTCTGTTCCATTTGCCTACCTTTTCCTCCAGAGCAGCTTTTGGCTTATACATACGGCCACATTAGCCTTGCAGACCATAAGTTCTCACTCCTTATTATCCATAGCCAATTAATTCATTCTGTCTGAATCTCCATGTCAATACCTTGGAAAGAGAATCTGACTTAATTCACCCCTAGCCTAAGGACAGAGTCACTTAAAGACAGTAACCTGAGGAGGAGGATATCATTTCCTACCCAGCATAGTAATTTCACAAAAAGACTTGAAGGAAAAGTACTTGTCTTCTAGGGAAACACAGAAGAGGCCCTCTAAACACACAGAATGCCATATTCAAGGGTAGGATAGAACAAAGCTTCCCATATAAAGAAAACCCCCCTGGGCTAGAGAGAAGATGGCTCAGTGGTTAAGAGCACTGACTGCTCTTGCAGAGGACCCGGGTTCGATTCCCAGCACCCACACGGTGGCTACGAACCATCCTTAACTCCAGTTCCAGGGGAATCCAAAGCCCTCTTCTGACCTCCATGGCATTTCACGACACAGGTGCACTCACATACATGTGGGCAATACACTATACACATAAAATAAAAATAATAAAATATTTTTAAAAAATAATTTTCAAGAAAAAGAAAGACCCCTATATAAAGATCCACAGTCAGGAAGCAGCTGATAAAGCTAAGAAGATAGCCCAGGACCAGGAGACGGTAGAATGTTTATACTCTGCTCAGGGGTACTTTTTTCTATAGAGCTGACAGAAGGGAATGTTTAAGCAGAGGAGAGAGAGAAAAGCAGCCCTGAATTTTAGCAAGAAGACTCTTCACAGCAGAATGCAGGATGGACTGTCAGGAAGTCACGCAAATACACCACTAAAGAATCGACTGCAGTGATTCAGGTAAGAGATGGTGCAGACTCTGAAGAGGTCTGTGGCAAAGAGGATGCCACTCCAGAGAAGGATTCAAGAATGTTAAGAAGGATGGCCAAGTGGTCTGAGTCACTACGTTAAGAATATTAAGAAAGTAGACTCTAAAACCGAATGGTACGAAGTCAGGAAAGCAGAGTCATATGCTTTGGAATGGAGACAGGGAAAGTTTTAACCAAATCCAAGGCAGGTGGGAGGTGGGGGTGCTCCAGACAGGGATGAACACGCTGGAAGTGATGCCTATAGTAGACAGAGCGTGCCTTCTTCCCAGTTTTGCTATGGTCTCTGAATAATTTCACCCAAATAAATAATGGCAGATCCAGCTCTTCAGAGCATGAGCATAAGGGGCAAGAAAATAATTGGTAATTAAGCCTCAATCAAAGGCATACTCCGCTTTTCCTGGTTTTTTATTAAACCTATCAATTCAGTCAGTGACACAATAGGACAAGAATCTTTTCCTTATGAAACTTTGACTTGTCGGTCCCGGGTCTTCTTTTATTGTGTATTTAATTAGAAATTTTTCAAAAAATATTTTCTTTATTATTTTTATGTGTGTGAGTAGATTGCCTGTAGGTATGTGAGTGCGCCCATGTCCTGCAGTGCCATGGAGGTCAGAAGAAGGCTTCAGATTCCCCTGGACCTGGAGTTAAGGATGGTTCGTAGCCACCATGTAGGTGCTGGGAATCAAACCCGGGTCCTCTGCAAGAGCAGTCAGTGCTCTTAACCACTGAGCCATCTCTCCAGCCCCTTAATTAGAAATTTTTACAGTATTGTTCTCCTTTCCGTTCCAAAAATAAAAGGTAAAAAATGAGGACTGTGAACTTCTCAGATGATCCTGTAGCTTTGAAGCTACATATCTGAATACATGATCGTTTGCTTTCACATTTAGAAGCCTTGGGGAGCAACACTATCTGACTGATTATAAACGCATATGTATATTTTTTAAGAATATGCAATCTTAGCTCAGCACCGGACACTGAAGTGACTAAGCATCAAATTAAAGATTATTCTTTTTTATGTGGAATATACTTCAGCTAGAAACTGAACGAGGAGATTTGAAATCCAGAAACAGCAGACCACCTCATGAGACATTATTAATTATTAGTGGGGCCCAGTCTTTGAGTTTCTTATCTCCCTATATCCCATTGCTTGAAATTATCATTATTTGTTAAACGCCTTCAGTGTGTTTGATACCCTCACAAGCACAGGTACCATACCTGCCCAGGGGCTTTCTACCTGAATTGCACAACTATAATTTAACTTTGAAAATGAGTCATAGTTGTCAGCTACAGCCTTTTCGATGGGCTTGAAGCAATAGGGGAAAATGTTAAGGATAGGTGTTAGAGGAGACGACTCAGTTGGTAAAGTGCAGCAAGCATGAGAATTTGAGTTTGGATCCCAAATATGCACATGAAAAATCACAGCATGTGCCAGGGAGGCAGAGACAGGAGGATCCCTAGGGCTTGCTGGTCAGCCAGTCTAGCTGAATCTGGTGGGCTCCAGGTTCAGTGAGAGACCCTGCCTAATTAAAAACAAAAGCAAGACAGAGAGCAATTAAGGAAGATACCAGGCATCAGCCTCTTCCACATGCAGGCATACAAGTGCCCACATGTACACACACACACACACACACACACACACACACACACACACACACTCTTTTTAAAAATGTATAGTTTCATGTCTCTTTCATTCCCTCGTGTATCTTCTTTCAGTTCTACAGCTGCTCTGCTCATCCAGACAAGAATATCATATAAATATGTCAGGAGACAGAAGAAAGGGGCCATCAACAGTTCAGAGAAACAGTCCTGAGTGTGTGGCATCCTTCTACCCTGCTCCTGTAAGGAGAGTTGACTGGAAGACAAAGCCGCCTTCCCTGTTCCACCTTGGCCACCCTCGATGTGACCAGCAGTGTCTATATTCTGTTTAAATCTTCACCATTCTTTCAAAGGATCTTATCCCAGATTCTTCCTCCAGTTCCTGTGACAGCTGTCTGGAAATGCTTCAGTCCCGTGGTCTTAGTCCTTTATATACCTGAGAAGTGCGTCTCACTTAATGTGCTTCTGTGAAAGTCTAAGCATATTTGAGAAGGAACAATGGAGGTACCCTTTCACTTATATTCCTTCATCCCACTCTCCATCATTGCTAATAAACAACAACTCCACCAGAGACAGAAATGGAAAGCTAGAAGGTGGCCTACCAACTCTAGGCTTATGGAGGACACAGCAGTAGGGGACCAGGCAAGGGATGGAGTATTAGAACATGGTACCACAACCTCATTTTGCAACTATTACCAAGCCAATCACACTCCTAGAGTCTGCCCCCAAATTTTCCAATGGTTTGTCTGTCAGTGGTGACTCCACCACCAATGGTTTATCATTATCTGCCCAGCAGGAAGAAAACTCCTTTCCAGTTGCATGGAAGGGAGTCTATGCAATCAATCCAGAAATTTCATCACTGAAAGCCATGTCCTGGCCCAACATTATTATGTGCAATGATGTGAGTTCTACTTCTCTTAAGGGTTGAACTGAGAACTTCCACATATAAACCTTTCTATGAGAGGATGTTTGAATTACGTAAATTTGAACACACAAGTTTTTCCTTTAAAACACACGCTCCACCAGGCATGGTGATATATGCCTTTAATCCCAGCACTTGGGAGGCAGAGGCAGGAGGATCTCTGTGAGTTCCAGGCCAGCCTGATTTCCACAGCAAATCCAGGCCAGCTGGGGCTACAGGGAGACCCTGTCTCAAAAAGACCAAAATAATAATAAATAATAATAATAATAATAATAATAATAATAATAATAATAATGATAATAATAAAATACATGTTCCTCAAAGGAAAAGCTCTTGCCTTCCCATGAATATAGTGAGCAGTATATATTTCTGAATAGTAAGTATTTACATACCCACTGGATCAGTACCTACTGGCCATATCCTCTACTTGATTCACATAAGACCCACACTTTGGTCATTTCAACCCAGAAACATATCACCAACTATGAATACTTCTTCAATTAACCATGTCCAACTTTACTACCTTCTCTAGCTATCTTTTGCTTCCTATCATTCTATGCTATGCTGCATTCCCTCCTGTGTGTAACACACACACACACACACACACACACACACACATTGGTTTTAAAGCTGTTTACTAAGTGCCTAATTTGCACAATATACCATGCTGAATACAAGGAATGATTAAATTTGGAGTCCCTGGAGCTTTAGCATTCCATTCACATATACTCTAACCCACCAGTCTCTAGAATGTCCACTGGGCCTTAAGTCCACTGCTGCAATTTGAATCTAAGTTCTTATTCCTGACTCCTGGCATTTTTCTGGGGAATCTGTTGCACGCATAGTTCTCTTCTTACTGATCTTATAAAAATCTTAGTGTTCAGACTACATTTTCTGAGTGAAACTCATTTGTTCAATCATTGTAATAAATGAAATAATCTTTAATAGATGGCTACGAAATGTATTTCGCAGAGATTGTAGAAAAGTAACTTCAAGCTGGGCATGGTAGTACATACCTGTAATACTAGAACTCTGAAAGCCAAGACAGAAAGATCATGAGTTTGAGGCCGCCCTAAGCTATATAGTGAGACCCTGTCTTTAAAAAAAAAAAAAAAAAAAAAAAAGTTACTTCAAAGTGGTTTATCCAGATAGGGTTCAGAACTTGCTACCACAAATACAGAGCTGGGCATATTTTAAGATGACAGTATGTTTTTGTTTTTCCCATGCTTTCCTATGGTCAGAGAGCTTCTCTGACCCTCTCTGACCCTCCTCCCCTGAAAACAGGTAATAAAACCTAGAAAGGATTTTCCAATCTTTCTCTGAAACAGGTCATAAGACTCTCATGTGACGGGTGCCTTCCTTGTACTCAGAGCAGAGGAGCATCTCTATCTCTAAAGCTGGGAAGAGTCCAGGCTCCCCGACCCTGCTGTGTTCCCAATTTACTACCTTTAGCTCACACCATCTTTGTCCCATCATGTCTCTCCACAAATGAACACTCCTCCTCAAACTTCCTATTAAATTAAAAAATTCAAATTAAGCCAGGCATAGTGGCCACACATGGGAGACTGAGGCAGTAAGATCATGAGCTGGAGACCCACCCGGGTTGTATGTCAGCATCCCTCCACAAAACCAAACTAAAACAAAACAAAAAACATTCAAATTTAACTGTTTTCTTCAGGTCTCCTATGTCATTTAAATTTTATATCAAATAAATATGCATGTTTTTCTCTTGTTGGTCTACCTTTTGTTGTAGTGTTCCCAAGCTTGAACCTAGCATGAGTGAAACGGAAGGTATTTTTCCTCCTCTGCACCCCAGAGGTGACTCTTCGGACAGAAGAGGAGCAAATGGAAATTGAAACTATAATAAAAGTAAAGTAAAATTAAAAGGCCTAAAACATAAAAGAGGTACAACTGTACTGTTTACTTGAAAATACAGATTTTCATGAGGAGAAATTGGGACAAAGATGAGTTTATGCTTGCTTTTCTAACATCTATACACTGATCACTCAGTATAAGCTTGTTAAATAATTTATGGTCATTTCTCAATTTTTAACTCCCATTCTGCCTTCCAAACATGGCCAAATATCCAGGAAAATAAAAATAACCAGGTGGGAAGCATATTTTAACAAGTTAAATGATTTAAGGTTGACTCAATCCTCTGCTTTTTCTTAGCTCCCAAACAAAGACTAATAAATGATCGTCAGGTCTGGAATTCATAAATGCCATAAGCACAAAGCTGGGTAATCCTCATCCTGTGGGGGGATGGGGGCAGGTGGAAGAGAGGAAAGAAAACCCTTTATAGTCATGGTTTATGAATATCGGTTAATTTTTTCTAATGTCTGCACTGCCTGGATTCTTTCCATCTGAATTACTGTCTGGATTTCCAGGAAGTCTCCCCTTCTCTCCTATAGATCCTTAATCAGTGTATTTTTTCCAAGTTTTCTCATCCCTGCCTCTTTCCCCTTCTCTTTCATTGGTTTATGTAATTTATTCCCCTCTCAACCATTTTTTTTCTAATTCACCTTAAATCTGGTTTGTGCAAAATCAAGTCTCCAGATAGATAACAGTGGTAGCTAATAAAGGATCCTAAAAGTAACAGATTGTAGCAACATCATCTTATTTTTAGTTTTTTTAATCAGCTGATTTTCCCCTTAAGAGAGATTGTTCATTTCTTCTTATTGTTAATAGTATCTTTACTCAAAGTGGTAAATGAGCATCAACTCAATATTTCCAACAAGAACTCAGACCCTAAACCTAGAAGTCCAAAGAATCCCTGACCTGTAAAATCTCGAGGTTACTCTACTTTTTGAAGGAAATATTCCTGGGTCTGGGTGAAGTCACCGGCGTGTCTCTGAAGAAACAATGTCAGCGCGACCTATTAAAGTCAACCCTGAGCTAGGGTAGCAACAATGAGCTGGGGATTGGCATTGACAGCTCCCTTAATGTGATTCTTTTGGACAGGGATTAATTTAATGTGTTGCTGTCAAATGAAACAAAAAACGAGATGGATTTACTAATGACTCTATTCTATACCACACACTTTTCCACTCCTGATCTATGTCAGAATGAATCTGACAGCAAGAGAAAATAATTTTTAAAATGAAAAGAAGGAAGACATTCCCTTCTTGACAAACTTTCAAGACAGGAGGCTTTACTGGGCTCCTAAAACGGACAATGAGTGTTACATCCTACCGAACCACCGAACCACCGCAAGCCCCTTCTGCAAGGAGCACACAGTGGACCAGGCCCCGGACCTGGTGACTGGCCTCGGCTTGGGCGCAAACTTGCAAGATGGCCTTAGCTTCCCTAGGCCTCAATTGACTCCGTGTAAATGTGGAAAGCTGTATTACAAGGTTTCTAAATTTCTTAACCCCAAATTACTAATCTCTAGAAGAGGGTCCCCAGCCCACCTGGAGCACCAGCCTAATTTCACAGACAACTCTACTGTGGCTGTGACAGGGAGGGGGGCGAGTCAAAGAGCACTGATCTTTGGGGGGGGGGGAGGTTTGCCGAGTCAAATGCTAAAGCCTCCTTAAAATAGTTTGGATTCTTCTTTGTTCTCCCTAACAAAGAAACTTTAATTCGCAGTTCTCTGCCAAGAAAGACAATTTAGACAAGCCATTTTCAGGTGAAAGGTGTCTCGTCAATTAATAATCATTAAATACTCACTAAGATTGGCAAGAGCTATCGCTGAACCGAGTGCTTATGACTGAACAGGCATCTATTTACCATGTAGACTCGGCACTATGGTTCTCTGTGGTTGTTTTGTTTTTCCCTCCCTCCAGGAACACGCTTTCCTCATCTGGGGTACTTGTGCTTGTTCACCAAAGTTAGGTGAGGTTTGTAAATACCTCGCGGCTGGCGCCGGAACCGGCCCCCTGGCAAGGATGCCCCGGGTAGCGCGGGAGCTCAGCGCCGGAGACGTCCAGCAGAATGCCTGCGTCCGGGAGCTGAGCTCGCTGGACCCGCGCGGCGTTAGCGCAGCTGGAGGTGTGCGCCTGGAAGCCCAGGACCAAAGGAGCCTGGTCAGGCCTCTCCCTCGCTCCAGGTGGACCTGCGCCAGCGACCCAGCTTCTCCCCGGGAGACTGGCCTCCAGCACCGAGTCCGCCGACCTAGCCCTAGCGCAGATGTGGTTCCCGCTCGGGAGGGATGGAAGGCGAAGCCTGGTGGGCCGGCGGTACACCGGCCGGTGCTCGCCCAGCCTCGGCTCCTACTGCCGGCTCCGCTCCCTCCTCCCCTCTCTCGGCCTCCTCTGTTCTCTGGCTCTTGCTAGGATTACAATCTTGTGTTTCTCCCTGGTTGTGTCTCCCCAGTCTCTCGCAGAATCTTTTATTTCACCTTTTCTTCTTTTGCTCACTATTGTGACCAACAGATTAATCATATTTGCTTCTTCTCTCCAAACCCTGCTCTGGCTGTGTCCCCCATCACCCACCACCAGCCTCCGCGGCTCTCCAAACAAACCGCAGCCTGGACTGCTGATTATGTGAACATGGGCTGAAGACGCACGATTCCTCGTCCCACTTCCAACCGTTAAATTTCTGCTGCGGTGCGGGGGAACCCAGGAGTTCCCCTCTGCCCCCAAGGCAGCAGCCACCAGGGTGGCTATGTGGCCCTGTCCCTGTCTGGTTAGAAATCTACGCAGGCCTGCGGTTGGCGGGCAGAGTGGGGTTAGCTGAGCCCAAATTGCCATGGTCCTTGATACTCAAAACAACAGATTTATATAGACGTTCATGTTCAAACACATTTTTAAAAATCTTCCAGTGCGCTGTAGAATATTGATGTGTGTGTGCACACATGCATAGATAAAGGCTACTCAAAAATTAGACATGTTCTTTAATTTTTACCCACAGAAATGAAGCATAGGTCAACTTATTAAGCATAAAAGTTGGCTAGAAAAGAAAAAATTAAAACACCACAAAATTGATTTGTCCAAAGGTGATGAGTTGCATTCACACTTATTTACAGAAACATTTTAAAGATGCCACTGTATTTCTTCCTAACAAACTACTATATACATCATCATAGTATATATAATACAAAAAGTACAAATAAAATGCCATAAACCAAAATCAAAGTTGGTAAGTTGGTGCAAGAACTTTTTAAAGAAAAACTGAGTAGGGGGAACTCATAAAGAAGGACAAATAGAGAAATTTCAGTTTCTTGTCGGGTTACCTCAAACTTATATCAAGTTTCCTTTGAAATTATTTCTCATTTTTATGAGAATCTAATTGAAGATCACCTGGGAAAAGTGGGGGGAGGAAAGCAAGTAGAGAATATCAGTTATGTGCACAGTTTTTTTAAAAAGACTAAAAGAACCACAGTACCACCTTGTGGGGAAAAGGGTATTTGTTTTCTTCATCAACATTATGGTTTTTATTTCTTTCTGCTACGCACCCACACACAAACACACACGTTAAAAACAAAAATAGATTAAGCCACCTAAGAGACAAGCAGAAATTAAGGTTTATGTAGATAAATAGTGGAATTGTGCTTTCTGTGTTATTTTAAACACACTAACCTGTTTATATCAAACTTTTAAGATTATAATAAGCGAAAGATAACACCATGTGATACTGAGAAATGTCCTTCTAATATGACAAATAATCTCAAAATTCAAGTGTCTGCATGAAACAGTAAATATAAAGCTATGTGTATACCCTAAAGGAATGATTTTTTTCGCTTGTTTCACTATTAAATATTTAGGCTTTTAAAAATTGCTGTTTCTTTGTTCTGTCACTTGGGCCTGGAAAAGAAATATTCTTAAACGCAAAACAGTTTCACTTTTAAAAGCTGCTTATCTCATTATAAGTAAGAAAGGTAGAGCAACCATTGTGGAACCTAAAAGCATTGCCTTAACAAAAGGGTTCTACTTAGCTTTTAAATAGAAAGAGGACATACATCATAAGCCTGAAATTCAAGAACTAAATCTAAAATTCCAAAGCCAAGAAATGCAAAATAAAAAGTGGTCCTCTTCTATTGTACATCTGGAAACATCTTACATGACATGAATGTTCCCTGCTCTAAGTGTGTTTTCTGTAATTCTGTAAGGCAGGAGGGAATTCAGGGGTTACCTGTAGGCATTCTTTATTCTTTGTGCTTTAGAATCACAGGGCTGGTATATCCCTCTGACCTTCAGGAAGGACTAAATCAAAAGCATCCCAGGAAGAGACCAGTGTATTTCAAACTGTGTTCAGCGAGCCCTAGGGGCTGTGAAAAGATTATGCGGGAAGGGAAAGGGAAAAGCCCCTCACTGCCATCTTCCACCCAGCAGTTCTGCTTTCATCGTCTTCAGACACAGGAATTCTACCTACAACTGAATGCAGACAGCAGTCTGTGGCTGTGAAAACATTAAAAAATTACTAATCTAGTTAACCTAGTTTATGTCTAGCAAAGAATTACTGTAACAAATTTTCTTGAAGTTTCTTCCAAGATGATTAACAAATGCACTTTAACAGCAGCCTACTGTGCTTTCACATATTGTGCCATTTTCTTTAAAAATTATTCATTGCAAGATGTGTGTGTGCATGTGTGTGCATGCCTGTGTGTGTGTGTGCGTGTGTGTGTTTGTGTGTGTCTGTGTGTGTTTTCAATAAATTGAACCTAAATGTATTAAATAAAAACCCTCACCTCACAGCCCCAACCCATTCACTCCCAGGAGCGGCAAGGATAACAAGTGGATTTGTATCCTCTCACTTTTTCTGTGTGCATCCATAGGTACATATACAAGTACCTACAGACTTTAGTTTCAAGAAAACAGGATTATATGCCTATGCTTTTTCCTCCTCCATTGCATGAGAGCATCTTTCACTCATTCCTTGGAGAAATTCCATAGTTCTCAAGGGACAGACATGTATTCATTCAATTAATCTCATCTCTATTTGTTGTTCAGCATTCAGATTGTTGCTATTATATTTGCACTTGCTCTTCCCTTTATCTAAAACACATTTACTATACTTTTTGCCTGGCCAACATTTAATGCAAATGTTTTGATTTTTAATGTTACTCAGAGAAAGCACACCATCAATCAACTTTATGGGGTTTTGTTTTGTTTGTTTGCTTGTCTATTTGTTTTGGTTTGTTTTGAGGGAAAGACTATGTAGCCCAGGCTAGATTATTTAGCCCAGGCTAGACTCAAATTCTTAGCAGTCTTCCTCCCACAACCTCCCAAGTGCTGGGATTATAAATGGTTAGCCACCACACCTAACTGCTATCAACTTTTAAGGAACAATAATTTAAAAATCTTAAGACAAGCTGAGCGTGGTGGCACACACCTTTAATCCCAGCACTCAGGAGGCAGAGTCAGGTGGCTCTCTGTGAGTTCAAGGCCAGCCTGGTCTATATTACATAGGAAGTTCCCGGCCAACTGGGGATATAGGAAAACCCTGTCCCAAAAAGACCAAAAAAAAATGAAAAAAATCTTAAAACATAATTTCTCAAAACAATATATTTTTCCTCTCTCTGAACATTTAAAATACAATATACATACATATATCTATATCATTCAAGTAGCTCCAAATTAATTTCTTCACAAGAAAACACCCCTTTTAGGTATTTATAATACCACAAAAATGGGATTTATGCCTTTTTGAAGAACTATTTGGAACATCTGTAAATATTTAAAATTTGCTTGTCTCTCAACCCAATATCAAAATACCTTTAGAAGTTTTGTTGTTGTTGTTTGTTTGCTTGTTTTTGAGACAGAGCTTCACTATGCAGCCCCAACAGGCCTAGAACTCACTATGTAGACCAGGCTGGCCTCAGTTTCACAGTTATCTGCCTGCCTCTAACTCCCAAATGCTGGAGTAGAAGGTGTGTGCCACCACGCCTGGCCCTGAAGGGTTTTTGTTTTGTTCTGTTTTTTTTTTAAATAGCATTTTTATTGCTGCTTTCAGAATTTCATATAATTTATTTTGAACATAATCAGACCCTCTCCCTCATCTCCACTCTGATCCACCCCAAACTCCCTACCCATTTACTTCAAGTCCTCTGTAATTTTTTTAGAGGCCTATTGATTCTAATTTGTGTCCCCAAATGCTCTTGGTTGTGGGTCCATCCCCAGAGCCTGGTCAGCATACCAAGTATTCATACCCTTAAAGAAAACTGACTCTCCCTCTCCCAGCAGCTATTTGACTGTCATCTAGGGCTGGCTCTTCTTGCCCACCTCCTGCTGCATGCTGGGATATTTTCTGGCTTGGGCTGTGTCCTCTAGGTTCCTCTGACATAAACTACTATTTTCACTAGGTGTGGTCCAAACAACAGGGGATGGTGGTGAGGCCCTATCTACTGCAGAGAAAAGTATTACAGATCTGTAAACGTATTTTTAAACTACTACATTTATTAATAGGTTTAATAGGACTTTGGTTTTTTGCCAGGTCTGGCAAGGAACCTCTTTAATTCCAGCACTTGGAAGCTCTCTGTAAAATTTAGGCCAGCCTGGTCTACATGACTAGTTCCAGGTCAGTTGGGGATACAGTTGACAAACAGGTAGACCCTGCTTCAAAAAACATGATATAATAGAAAAAAATACTTTGAAGGTATGAAAATATCCTGTTTCTCAAAGGTTCTAATATATTTGAATTTCTTGTATATATAATGTCTGGTAAAATGACAGTTTATTTTCCATCACTCCACGTGAACATTTGTTTCTTTTGGCGTGATTGTAATTGATGAAACTTCAATAAAAAATGGTATGTTGACAAAGTAGACATTTCTGCCTTGTTCTTCACCTTCAGGAAAAAGCACCCAGTTTCTCACATTTGTTTTATGAGACCTTCAAAATTTCCTTCTTGATGTCTTTTATTAGGTTACAACAATTCCCATTTGTCCCTCATTTTCTGAAAGATTTTATCAAAAATGGATCATGAATTTTGAGAAATGTTGTTTTCTGCACAAACACCTGTGACGTTACGTTTATTTGGCAGTTCCTGTAATGAATTATACCGATATTCAACAATGGACCGGCTTTGCATTCTTTGGTTAAGTAGCATTTGGTCTCACCACCTTGAATTTTGTTTTCCTCAGTGTTTTTGATATTATATATACTACTGCAAAAAGTCATACAATGCAATTAAAACATTTTCTTTAATTTCTAGAATGTTTGATGATAGAAAGGCTTTCAGATTACATATTTCCTTGAGTGATACTTTCTGTTCTTCAAATTTTGAATTCATGCATTTGAACTAAATTTTTGAATTTGTAATCACAGAGTTATTTGTGGTATTTATTTTTTATATATTTCTCCTTGAGATTAATGACAATTCCCCCTTGAAGGTTTTTTTTTTTAATTACATTTATTTATTTTGTGTGGATGAGTAGGAGGTGTTCCAGGACAACTTATAGAAATTGATTGTCTCCTTGCACCGTATGGGTCCTGAAAAACAAACTCAGGTCATGAAGCTTGATGGCAAGTACCTTATCCCACTGAGCCACCTCCCTGGCCCCAGAGTAGCTTTTTACAGGAATATTCGAACAAGTTCATTAATTAGGTCATTAAGTATATTTATTGAACACACTTCAGTTCCGGTCATTTAAAATTTTTCTCATGAGCCGGGCGTGGTGGCACATGCCTTTAATCCCAGCACTCAGGAGGCAGAAGCAGGCGGATCTCTGTGAGTTCAAGGCCAGCCTGGTCAACATAGTGAGTTCCAGGACAGCTGGGGCCACAGGGAGACCCAGTCTCAAAAAGACCAAAAATAAAGAATAAAAATTTTCATGAAAGACTGATTTTAAAAAAAAAAAAAGAAAGAAACGTAGAAGAGATTATAGTATGAGCTAATTCTATGCAGGGTAAACTGTAACATAGCAAATGTCATTACAAATTGTAACAAACTACAATAGGAAAATTACAATAAGTCATTTTAATACTGGGCTTTCTCCCCAAAAAGACAAAATTTGTAATATTTTTCACCATATTTGACCTTTGGACTCAGTCTTGGACAATATATTTCTAAAACATCATACATGCTTTTTCTTTTTTCGCTTTCTTCTTTTCTTTTTCTTTCTTCCTTTCTCTTTGTTCTGTTTTTAAATCTACCTCAACAAACAAACAAGCTACGTAAGTCTTTGAGCCTTTGAGACTGACAAGTCACTACTCTCAGTTAACTTTAGTCTTTGCCCAAATTTTATTGTTAAAATATTTAAGTATTTGTATCTTACCAGATCTTTTATTTTCAAGCAAGAATAAAATGCAATGGGGCTGAGAGATGGTTCAGTGGTTAAGAACACAGCTGTTCTTCCAGGGGACCCAGGTTCAATTCCCAGCCCCCACATGGTAGCTAACAATCGTCCATAACTCCAGTCCCAGAGAAACAGACACCCTCTGTGGGATACTGCATGCACACGGTGCACTTATATACATGCAGGAAAAACACTCATTCACATAAAATAAAAATACAAATTAAAAAAAATTTGAAAGAATAAAATGTAACAAGTTATTCAAACATATAGATACCAAAAACGTAAAGTCAAACTCTGATAGGCCATCAATTCTAGCTCAACATTATTTCTAAGTTACTGCTACTAAGGTAGTTTAGAAGACTTCACATTCAATATGCAGAAGGCATTTTGTGTGTCAACGTTTGATGCATTAAAGTTTACACTGAAAGGACGCATACAAAACCTAAAAGTTGAAACAAAATGTTTTCCATTGTATTGGAGGAGTAAGGCTAGATAAAATGCATTGCTCAGATCAATGGGTTATGGCCAGATAATATGAGTTGTAATTGTAGTTAGACACCAAGAATAAGCCAAGTTGTGAACACAGAAAATTCAGACATGTCTGAGCATGTCTGAAAGAGAAGACTTAACCACCAAAGTTCTATTTATAAAAGAGACCAAGGATACTGCAAGAAACTTACTCATCTTCAGATATAGACTTCTAAAGTGCCAGTTAAACCCTATGAACTGTAATAAGCCAGTGCCAGTGCAGAGGGGTGATTTGGATTCTTAGTAAGCTCATGTGAGAACATGGAGAGTTCCAGAAAGCACTGGTAAGAATTTAAAAGGCCAGAAAGCCCTTGTGGGGTCGGGGGGTGGGGGTACGTGGAAGGGAAGCAAGAACTACAGAAATACTGTTCTGTTTCTGTTAGCATAGCCTGTATACAATCCTGCTTTTATGCTGTACCTGGTACTCAGAAAAAACATGAGTTAGATAATGTGACACTAGGCCCTAACTGAAAATGACTAGGAAGCAAAGACCGACTTCGTTGTGCCTAATTCTTTCCTTCAAGTTTTGATTCAGTTTGAACTTTTGAAGCAGAGTTCTTTCTACTTGAACCATGACAGCATAACTACCGAAGAAAGAGTATTCAAAGGTTCATTAATGACATCAATGATACGTATGAATCAGGATCTCAAAACTATGTTAGAAAAAAAAAAACTGAAGAAAAGCATAAAAACCCTGGACTCTAGAGGTTGTGGAAGGGATTAACTGGGAAAAGGTACAGGGGAATTTACGGGAATGATGGATATTTTTATATCATGATAGAGTTTGGAATGTATACTAAACATTTGGCCATTCCTAAATGGCCAAAATTATATCAAAAATACTGAATTTTGTTGATTATATGAGTTCTGAGGTATTAAGGGAAATACACCGATTTATGTAATTTGTTTTCACAATAAGTGTATGAAAAACTTGGATGTAAGGGCAGGCACCAAGAGGCTAAGGCAGAATTGTTTGAGCCTAGGACTTTAGGATTAGTCCTGAGGAATACAGTGAAGCCTGCTTTTAAAACCAAGTGAAGATGTCGTACTAGGTAGATCAAGGATTTCATAGGTGGATAGAAATGTGACAAAAATAAGCACAGTGAAATGTTAGTGATATCTACCATCTATCCCGGTGGTAGATATTTGGGTGTTCACAGTAAGATTTTTTGAAGTTGAGTAATATTTGAAACTTTCAAAATAAGATATTGGGGAGAAAAATTGATTCCTAAAGTCTAAGAAGGTTTGACATTTCAAAGAACCAGCAAGCTACATCGGGAACAGCTTGTACAGCATCTGGGACCAAACTGAGGACTAGCGGGGTGGGGAGGGTTAGCATGTCAGTGAATCTCCCTTGCCCTACCACTGCCTCTCCTAGCACCACACAGTTGGTTATGAGGAGGTCTCTCTCTCTTGCCCTCATCTTCCAGCTACCCTGTATGTTGTGCAGTCAAGATGTCAGTAAACACAGCTGCTCACTCTACAATCACCACCAATTCACATGCATCCCACTTTAAACAGTTTCTAAGCAGACACTTCCCTGCATTCTTAGTCTCACCATTCGATTTCATGTTGTTGGCTTGAGTCTCTTCAGGCCACACTCAGGCTTTGGATTCAATACACCCGTGAGGACCAATGGGATTCTAGAATTATGCTGCCCCTTCCAGTTCCAGCTCTGGAAAGCTCCAGCTGTAAGGAAGGTGTTTCTGTTTTGGTTCTTGTTATCTCATCAGGTCCCTGCAGTCACTTTCCTACTTTGGTGCCTGAAGCCTAGCCTACTACATAAATAGATGATGACTGATGTACCAGCATGACCCTAGGATAGGCATCGAAAGAAGCTGGAGAGGGCCTTTGACTTGAAAGGCCTGAGGCTCATAAAAAGAATTGAGGCGACTTCTAAAGACCCTGAGGTCAAGCCACATAGTTTTTCAACAAGTATATTTAAGTCTTGATACTGTCCTAGGCACTTTGCCAGGCACTGAATAATTTGGTAGTGAAGTGAACAAATATAGTATTTGAGCTCACAGAGCTTACAATTGTTAGAAGGGTGGTAAATGCACACTGAAAACCAAGTATATGCACATCTATAATAATTATTGTATTTTAATGAAAAACAAGGTTCTTTCTTTAATAGAATATTGAGGAGACATACTTTAGGTGGGATGGGTAGAGAATATCTCTCTGAAGAAGTACCATGTGAGCTCTGACCACATGAAGGGAATTGTGGGGTAGGGAGCAGAGGAAAGATAATGAAGACAGAAGAGGTGAACATTTCTGAGAGGGAGTAATGTTAAAAGAAACAGAAACATGCTGAAGTGATTAGTGTAAACCAGGGGCTGTAGATCCCAAGGTAAAGTTTGGGACAAGTAAGCATGAGTCAGATCTTATGCACACCTGATTGGCATGTTACGGCTTATAAATTTTAAGTACGATGGAATACCACTGACAGCTTTTAAACAGAGAAATTAAATCTTCCTGAGTTCCACCTGGCCCAGAATTTGTGTATCAAGCCTTCCAGAATACTACAAGAATATTAACTCTCATGGTTCAAGGACTTTTATCTGTATGGCTCATACACTACTCCCTATGTTCACAGGAACACGGTAAACATCTATTGACTAAATGGTATTCTCTCTAAGGACAATAGTTCTACTTTATGATAGCAGATTTAGATAATGCTCAGACTTTTATGGCTATGTTCTCATTTAAGTATCTAACTAGAGATTCAACACCATGGGGCACTTATTGCTCCACAGCAAGGAAAAATTGAACTTCCTCATGCATAGGTCAAGAGCCAAAGGTTCTTAAAATAGAAATCTATTTCTCTGGTGCTTAAATCACAAAGTCTTGAGGAGGGAGGACAATGGACTCTTATGTTCATGTTAGAGCTATTAGAAACCTAGACTTGCAAGTGAAAATGAAACAGATTGTGAAGGGCTTTTATTAGCTACTTTTGCATTACTGTGCCAAAATGCACAGCAGAAACTGTGGGAGGAAAGATTTGGCTCAGAGTTTTAGAGGGTCTCTCCACCAGGGTCGGGAAGGCATGGCAGAGTTCATGGCAACAAGGACATGTGGGAGAGTTTTCACATCATGGAAGACCAGGATGCAGAGAGTGTCCAGCAACAGGGGCCAGGCTAAAAATTTAAAGACCTGTCCCCAATGACCTACTTTCAGCCCCTTAAAGTTTCCATAGCCTTCCAAAATCGCACTACCAGGTGGAGAACCCATATTCAAAACATAAATCTGGGGGGGGGGGTGTTCAGATTCACACCATGGCAGGAAGAGTTGGTAGAACAGCTCGAACTTAAAGGTTCAAATAAGGAAGCATGTAGCAGTGGCTGTCCCAGCACCATTGAACCAAGTGCTCAGGCTTCATCATTAGCATTCTGTCTCTCCATCCATGCACTAGTTCCCTTTACAGGTTTTGTTCTCAAGCAAGCTCTTCACCAGTAGTCACAAATATAAGTACTAGTAGCTTCAGGTATACAGATTGCCTAGCAATCCTAGAAGGAAGGGCATGCCTCTCCCTGTAATTCTAGCTGGTCCACTGGTTCTGATTGGCTTGCTTTGTTTTACACCAAGGCTTCCTAAACGACCCCTTTTGGCCTAAGAAATTTTTATGTGACCCCAGGTACATAGGTATATAAAATAAGCACGCAAATCTAAATTTACTAATAATAAATCATAAAGAATTTTATTTTAACAAAATATAATTTTACCATTTATTAAAGATGAAAGAAAATTGGTTGGTTATTTTTACATGAAAAATTAAATCTCCACTGAATATTTGACGCTGTAAGACATAGAGCTGCTTCAATGTTCATCAGAGTTGATTGATAGTTTGGCTCTATAATAGTCAATACTGAAGCCAGGCATGGTGGCACACGCCTTTAATTCCAGTACTCAGGAGGCAGAGGCAGGCAGATCTCTGTGAGTTCAAGGCAGCCTGGTCTACATAGTGAGTTCCAGGACAGCTGGGGCTAAGGGAGACCCTGTCTCAAAAAAAAAAAAAAAGAGATACATTCAAGTAGAAAACGTTGGGGTCATGATTCATAGTTTAAGAAGCTGTTTCCATATCCAGCCCTGAACAATCGGCAAAGGGTTGCTGGTGACAAACTTGCTGCTTACTCCCCAGGCTACTCTCAGGGAAGGACGACTGGTCCATCTCTTCTGAAACACAAGCACTGAGAGGACTCATTGTCCAAAGCAAAACAAAAACGTGGGCCCCGAAAGAAAAGTCGATTACAGAAAAGTCAATAACAAGCAGTACTGAAGACAGAAAAGGAAAAAGAATTTTTTCCCCACGAAGGATACAATATATGAATCCAAACCTTCACAACACACACACACATACACACACACACACACACACACACACACACACACACTCTCACACACACACAGGGTCCGTCAAGGTGAAAATTTCAGATGAGCACCCCAAACAATGAATACACAGGAATCTCCTGACTAGGACAAGACCACAGCTTTTCATCTTTAATGGAGTATTAACTTGATTTTAAATGAGCTGAAAATACTGTTTTAAAATATAATTGGCACTTATGTCAAACCTATATATAATATCCTGCATAGTAGTAAGAATTATTTATCCTAGGGGATGGCAGGACAACTCAGTAGGCAAAGGCACTTACCGCCAAATCTGATGACCTGGGTTGCGTCCCCAGAACCCATATGGTAGAAGGAGAGAATTGACCGCCTCAGGCTGTCCTCTGACCTGCAACACACACACACACACACACACACACACACACACACACACACACATTAAATAAATAAATGCTAAAGTTTTGAAAGAATTTTATTAATCCTAGCCCTTGGAAGCCTGAGGCAGGAGGATCTCTGTAAGTTTGAAGCCAGCCTGGAATACATAGTGCGTTCAAGGCCTGCCCAGGCTATACAGTGAGACTTTGGGGGCGGGGAGGGTTGTTATTGTTTTTGTTTTGTTTTGTTTTGTTTTTGTCTTTTTGAAGCAGGGTCTCCCTGTAGCCCCAGCTGTCCTAGAACTCACTATGTAGACCAGGCTAGCCTTGAACTCACAGAGCTCTGCCTGCTTCTGCCTACCAAGTTCTGGGACTACAGGCGTGTGCCACCACGCCCGGCTCTTTTTTTTTTTTTTTTTTTTTTTTTTTTTAAGTTATGTTTCAGGTCTTGTCTTTTCTTTTTTCTTTTTTACTACATTCTTGTTTATTTATTTGTGTGTGTGTGTGTGTGTGTTTGTGTGTGTGTGTTGTGGCATACAAGTGAAAGTCAGAGGACAGCTTATACGAGTTTGGTTCTCTCTTTCCACCATGTGGGTTCAGGGAATTCAATTATGGTCATCGGGTTTGGTTGCAGGCACCTTTGTCCACTGAGCCATGTCACTTCTCTTATTTTCTTAATAAAATATGTATCTAGTTTTGAAGACATTTTTATTCTTAATCAAATCTAAGAAAATCTTCTGTGTAAATAGAGCTAAATGAAACTGAAACACCAAAAAATGCTATTCTTGGTGAGATATTAGTAAGATAATGAGCTAAAATTTGAAATAAAATTCTACAATAAAAAGTCAGTCTTGAAAGAGTGGAAGTAAGGAAAAAGCCTATTTAAGTAGACTTCTCAAATATGCAGAGTAAACAAGCTGCAATCATAAAAACATAACAGAGAAAATGCACTACTACCTTGAGCCTTGCAGTGCAAGTACTAGGAAAAAAATTAAGCACGATAAGTGAAACCAGTAGCCTCTTACTAACAACTAGTAAGATTTTCAAAACTATGCTGTAAAGACAACATATTTTTGCATGAATATCATGTAAATATATCTGTATGCAACAAAATGAGCTCAAATTTAAGTTTCCAGGAAAGCAGAAAGTTAAGACCAAGTAATCATTATCGCCAGCCATTGAAGTAGCTCTAAAGGCAAGTAAAGTACCTGACACACCACAATTGTTCAATAAGTGTATGTGTTAATTTTCTGTTGCTGTGATAAAACACCGTGACCAAGGAAACTTACAGAAAGAAGAGTTTATTTGGCTTGCCGTTCCAGAGGGAGAGTCCATAATTGCAGGGGAAGCATGGTGCAGGAGGTAGCAATCACATCTTCAAGCAGGTACAGAAAGCAGCATAAGCCAGACTGGAAGGGGGCAAGCCATATATTCTCCAAGCCCACCCCCAATGATGCGCATCCTCCAGCATGGCCACCTCTCCTAAAGACCATGTATGTTCCTCCCCAAACAGTATTTCAAACTGGAACCAAGTGTCCAAATACTTGGAGCCTATGGAGGACACTAATTCAAATCAAAATTCTGTTCAAATAAGGATGACACATAAATCACTCCATCCAGTTTTTTTTTGTTTTGGGGTATTATTTGTTTGTTCTGTTTGTTTGCTTGCTTTGAGGCCAGATCTTACTCCCAGACTGAACTACGGGGTGCTATGTAGTTCTGGATGGCTTTGAAATCTCAGTTTTTCTGCTGGATCAACCTGAGTGTTAGGATTTCATATGTATACCACCATGCCCAACTATTTCCATGGTCTAGAAGTGACAATTTACAGGATTATTTAGTGATTTCAAAGTGAAATAAATAGATGGAATACAAAATTCATGTGAATGTGAATTGTGTGGATGTGAATTTACATATACCAATACTTATGTGGCTATAATCTAAGAACAAATATATTCAGTCACACAGTAAGGAGTTTTCAGAACTCAAAGGGAAACAAACTCCTACCCACTATCCATATTTAGTAGAAGTGTATTGACACAACCAAAATTCTACTTGGATTGTTTGGACAATACGCAGTTCTTAGCTGTTTTTCCTAAAAGAAATTCCTAAGACAAGAATTTCAGAAAAAATTAAGTCAGCAAATATAGAGTGAATTATTAAGCCAACTACTGAGGTAGATACCACAAAGAAGCCATAAAATTATTCTAGCAAAGGGAGTGAAGAACTTGGGTATTTCTTTATACCTCTATGCCACACGTCACTAGGTTAAGGCTCATCACTTGGGGAACTTTAATTCCCATGCAGTTCCAGCCTGTGTATGTGGACAAAGGGAGCTTTGGTAACCCAAGGGTGGCCCCCAAACAAAGATGTCATTTCTGGCCCTAGAAAGTCAAACTAACATGTAAAAATAATAAGAAAATCTAAGGAGATAAATGTTGGGCACTTGAAATATCTCCTATACCAGATAAGTAATGACACTTATTACATATGGGAAAGATATTTTAAAGTAAAAAGAGAATATATGAAAATAAAATACAACTGCAAACATTTCAGCTCCAACCTAAAAGAGACAGTTATATAGTGGCTATTCCTATGTACATATCAGTAAGTCATTCTTTTGTTTTGTTTCACTTTTTGAGACAGGATTTCACTATGCAGCCCTGGCTGGCCTGGAAATATGTAGATGAGGCTGGTATTGAACTCACAGAAATATACTTACCTCTTCCTCCCAAGTGCTGGAGTTAAAGGTATGTGCCACAATGCCTATGTAGTAAATCATTCTTTTTTTAAAAAATGTGTTTGTATTTTAGGTGTATGTTTTGCCTGCACATATGTAAGTACACCATGAGCATGTAATGCCCACAGAGGCCAGAAGAAGACATCAAATGCCCTGGAACTGGAATTACATGATGGTTGTTAGCCCCCATGTGGGTGCTGCAAGGATAATCAGTGCTTTTCACCACTGATCCATCTCTCCAGTCTCTAGTAAACCATTCTCTTTTTGGGGTGGGGGGTGTTTTTGAGACAAGGTCTCTTTGTAGCCCCAACTGGCCTAGAGTTTGATATGTAGACCATGCTGGCCTCGATCTCATAGAGATCCATCTGCCTCTGCCTCCTAAATGCTGGGATTAAAGGTATGCACAATCATGCCTGGCTCTAACAAATCATTCTGTATGAAGAAATGAAGAAATGATTTAGGACTGAGCTATCCAGAAACAGATACATCAGAACAAGAGCCATAGCACCCCACTTGCTCTGACCTCTGCATAGTTTTCTTTCTTTTTCTTTATTTATTTTATCTGTATGAGTGTTTTGCCTACATGTGTGTAAGTGCACCCATGTCATACAATACTCCCGGAGGCCAGAAGAAGGGTGTCAGATCCTCTGGAACTGTAGTTATGAATGGTTTTAAGGAATCATGTGGGTGCTGGGAACCGAACCTGGATCCTCTGAAAGAGTGGCCAGGGCTCTTAACTGCTGAGCCATCTCTCCAGACCTATATAGTTATTTTTTAAAGTTCATTTTGGTTAACTAGTTATAAGAATATAGTTTTGATGCAAGACTTTTCTTCAATAAGAGATGGCCACAAACTTCATTTTAGTCACAAAGAACCAAAAATAAAAATAATAGCTTAAGCCGGGCGTGGTGGTGCACACCTTTAATTCCAGCACTTGGGAGGCAGAGGCAGGTGGATCTTTTTGAGTTCGAGGCCAGCCTGGTCTACATAGTGTGTTCCAGGACAGCTGGGGCTACAGGGAGACGCTGTCTCAAAAAGACAAAAAAAAATAGCTTAAACCTTAACAGTTTTCTTTAATATAAAGTTATATAAACAATTAAAATCTAAAGTAGAAATGTATCTTAAATTTAAGAAACAGAGGCATCTTTCTTTAACATACTGACTCTCACATTCTTGAGATTCAACAGCATCTTGAGGCTAAATTTCTAATGTTGATTCCACATCTTATGAAAGTCTTGCAGGCAACTTTAGTTTCTTTGAGAAGTCTTTTTTAGGTCAATTCAATATATGTCAATGAAAGTGAATTATCAATTCTGATAGGCTCTATTTCTTTATAAATTAAGTTGGAGATATGGGATATATAATTTGTTTTCCAAAAATGATCAATCCCTGGCTTATTAAAACTGACTGAGTCCTTTAGAAAAAGACAGAAATCAATTCTATGCAGGAGAAGGTAAGCAACATCATGAAATTAAGAACAAAGATAATTCTTTTTTTGTTAGTTTAATAAAGGTTATATATCATTTCTCATTAAGTAACTTTTAATAAATTAATGTAACATGTAACTAAGTGTACAAAGTTACTCATGTGGTAAGGAATACAATAAATATGTATGACTTTAACAACCATGTATATGTTTTTGAAAAAAGATCATGTCAATTAAAATATGGTATTTTTCTTTTAATGAAGATGGCTTATATTGATTGATAAACTTTTGAGTTGTCTGAATGTAGTAGGAGATGCAGAATTTATTTTAACTGATCAAGAATTGACTAATTTCATTTAAATTTGCAGGTAAATGAAAGGATCCAGAAACTTTTGTACTAAGTGAAGTAACGCAGATGCAGAAAAACAAAAGATGTATGTTCTCCCTTATTTGTGGATCCTAGCACCATATCCTTATAAATGAATGCATATCCTTGTGTGATTGCAGGAATCAGGAATATGGAAGGAAACCAGGAAGGTAAAGGGAAAGAAGGAACCTGAGAGAGAAGAACAGTAGGAGAAAGGTTTTACTAAGGGAGAAATATGCAAAAAGTGGGTAGTTAAAGGGGAAGAGTGGGAAGGAAGGCTATACAAAGAACTATGAATAAAGGGGGAAAAATTCTCCTGATACAATAAAAAAAAGCCTTAAACACAGAAGAAACCCTACAGGGATGGAAGAAAGCCCCTACCAGAAGCCACACAGTTGTTAAATGAAAATTCCAGTGCCAGAGCTGGGTTGCCCCCTATGAACTGTTGTTGAGAGGGGCCTTAGAGGTCCTCAAAACAATAAAGGCCATTGCAAATAAAGTTGGTTACACACAAGAACTGGATAGTAAAACCCTATTGCTGAAGACACCACACGATGTAAGCATGAGAGAGGGAGAAACCAAACTTGGACTAAGCTCAAAACTCCCTGCCACTGGAAAGGTGACTTTCATAGTGCCAGAAGGCAATATGCAGATGGCTGGGACAGAACTGTCCCTCATAATTTTGCTAAGCAATGGACTCTGCATGCTGCACTATCAACATGACAAACAAGATGTTCCAGCTGGTGCATAGTGGTGCGTCTTGTGTATGTACAACCAACAATTTTTGATTGGCTATAAGGCCTGCTCCTAGAGGTGGAACACATATCTGGTACTGTAGACCAGGCCAACCCCGTGGCAGGGGAGGATATAGGCCCCAGTAGGGAAGCCACTGCAATTGTCTTGTTAGATGGATGTGATATACCCGCTGAAGTACCATCCAAGCATTTGTGCTTACACCCATAGGTTATTACAGCACTCTTTAGATGTTCTTGCTTCTTACTCTTTGTGTTTTTATAGTAGATGGAATCCCACTGAAATGGGCCAACAGCCCATGGAAAACAAATGATGTAGAGAAAGTTCAGTGCCTTGCCACAATGGGAGGAAGATCATCCCACACCTATCACCCCCTTCAAGGTTCAGGGACTTTTGCAGAAGAGGTTGACAGAAAGAATGTAAGAGCCAGAGGAAGGGGTGGAGTGTGACCTGGAAGTGTCCTCCAACCACTATGCCAGCAAGCTATAGTCATGCCTCCTTCCCATGCTCATCAAGGAGTTGATGGGGGAGTCAGTTACCCCTCCCACCCAATCAGTTGGTCTATTCTTCATGTGGGGGAGAGGCTAAGAATGTATAAGCCAAGAATGTTATGAGGCACCTCTCACCATTTTGTGTGACTGTCAGGACATCACAAGATCTGTATTTTAGTGTGGACTTTCCAGCACAGCACACTCTTCTGTAAATAAACCCCCACCCTATGCTCTGTTAGCAAGTACAATAAACTCATAAGGATTTTTAAAAAATGGAAACCTCATTATTCCACCAAAGTTGACCCCCCATGTTGGCAAATCCTTTGGTATTTGATTTCTTATTCCTGTTTTTCCTCCCTTAAACTTCATTGCATATAATTTTTTATGTAACCTGCTTCAAGTTATTTCTGGAAAAATGTGTTAAAAATTGCCTCTCTTTGGAATAATAAAAAAAATTAATATTAAACACTTTAAAAAAGAATTGCCTAAATTAATCTCAAAATTAAATTTCCCTTTAGACTGTGAACTTCATCCAATATTGATCAAGATAACAACAGACTAATCTTAAGAAACTGTCATTTATCGAGAAAGTCAGAAGTATTTATTAGGAAAGTTCAAGAAATTGAAACATTTTAAGTCTTGCCATAAAATGGTATTATTTGTATCATTCATCCTCCCAAAATTACCTACTTATGCAATATAGCAACAGTATATTTGATCTACTCTGTACAGTAAGGATCACTTTCCTAAACATCCCTGAGGAGTCATCACTGGTATTAACTAACGTTGCACTCTTTAACATGTTTTAGTCTGCTTACATTTCAACTTCAATTCCATCTCCCCAGAACCAAAGAGTCTCCCTACCCTGTTTCACAAGTTGTCTTAAATAGTACAACATAAAGTATAGTTAATGACTTATTAAGTAGATGTAAAACTCTCATGCTTTTTCCCTGGGGAAGAACCATATTCAGAGTAACTCTTAAAACAAAAAAGCTTACAATTAATCATTTGTCTTAAGGGAGTCCAATCTGCCCCCAGAGAAATATGATTATCTAACAGCTCAATTGAAGACCAGAACCTGAAATCTTCAGCTTTCAGGGAAGTAGGTTTGGAAACTTTAGGAGAACCCTCTAGTGATCAATAAAATGAAATATCTTCCTATGCATATAGAGGTGTTTTCAAACAGTGAACTTCTCAATTTGATTCAACAATTTTATAGGTCACCAATGAATTCACCTACATCTGGACCAGTATCTTGACACATTTTTCAAGGCTTCTTTTGTTCATTTACCCATTAATAACTTTTCCCAGCTTAACAGAATTCCCTTCCTCCAGTCCCTTTCTCAAGTGTAGTAAATGGTGGGGTCTGGAGAGATGGCTCAGTGGGTAGAGGTGCTTGCCACAAAGTCTGACAGCCTGAGTTTGAGCCACAGGACCTACATGGTGGAAGGACAAAACCAGCTCTCACAGATTACCTCTGCCTTCCATTCATGAACTGTGGGATGCATGCATGCACGCACGTGCACGCGCGCACGCACGCGCACATACACACACACACATGCCCAAATAAGCAAAAGTGTGTAGAATTTTAGGTAGGTAGGTGGTCAACTCTTCCATGTATGAGAACATTGGCCCACATATGTACTTCTTCATTTTTTCATTTGCTCATTTAAACACAAGCATTTTCTTTATACAGAACACTTTGCTGGAGACCCTATGTGTACATGGAAGGCACAGGAGCCTCTGCTAAGTTCTAACTGCTAAGGTTTATTTTCAATATTTTAAAACATATTTAAAAATTTTTTACTTTTATTATATATGTATGAGTGTTTTGCCTGCATGTATGTAAGTTCACTCATATCATGCAGTGCCCAAAGAGGTCAGAAGAGAGCGTTGCATTTCCCTGGGACTGGAGTTACAGATGGTTGTTAGCTGTCACATAGGTGCTGGGAACTGAACCTGAGTCCTCTGCAAGAGCAGCCAGTGTTCTTAACTGCTAACCCAGCTCTCCAGTCTCGACTGCTAAGGTTTTATTATATGCTGTGGTTCTTCCACTGAGCTGTTCCTTTCCTTCCTTCTTTACTGACGTTTAATTGTCAAATAAAATTTTATATATTTAATGTAAATTTTTTAATTTTTTTATCTATATAAGTGTATTGCCTACATGTGTGTAAGTGTACCCATGTCATGCAATGCGCACAGAAGTCAGAAGAGGGAATCAGATCCCCTGGAACTGGAGTTGTTAGCCACCATGTCGTTGCTGGGATTCGAACCCAGGTCCGCTGTAAGAGAAGTCAATGCTCTTAACTGCTGAGTCATCTCTCCAGCCCCTGATGTAAAAAATTTATTTTAATATTTTATTTATTATTTTTATGTGTATGCGTGTATTGCCTACCTGTAGGTAAGTGCACCCGTGTCGCGCAATGCCCGCAGAGGACAGAAGACGCTGTTGGATGCCCTGGAACTGGAATTATGGACAATTATTTTCTTCCATGTGGGTGCTGGGAAAAAATTTTTAAGAAAAATACTAGTAAATAGTATTGACCCTTTGCTTCATATGATCCTTAGGAGTTTTAGAAAATAGAAAACGGGGCTGGAGAGATGGCTCAGTGGTTAAGAGCACTGACTGCTCTTGCAGAGGACCTGGGTTCGATTCCCAGCACCGACATGGTGGCTATGGACCGTCTTTAACTCCAGTTCCAGCAGATCCCAAGCCCTCTTCTGACCTCCGCGGCATTGCACGACACGGGTGCACTGACATACATGCAGACAATACACTCATACACATAAAATATTTTTTTTAAAAAAAGGAAAGTAGAAATCAAAAACATAATTATCCTTTGAATGAATCAATAAAAATTGAGTTACTAAAATGGAGTTATGGATGTTTGTTAAAAAACCAAAGATAGTAGCCAAGATTACTGGAAAGGAGTCTTCAACATTAGCCAGAAGAAACACATTGCAAATCAAAACAGAATTGCTAACACCAACTTTCTTTCTTTAGACAAAAGAAAAATGGGCCTAAGATTACAATGTGATCATTTTTTTCCTTGACAATCATACTCAAATTATTTATAATAAAAAACTATGGCTACTGTTACTTCTCTGTGACCTGAGAGTTTCTTAGTTCTGATCAGACTGTGAAATTGAATCAAAAGCTGCCTGGGTCACATCTGAGACTTACTGGATCAGAATCTGTAAGAATAATACTGAGGGGGCTGGAGAGATGGCTCAGTGGTTAAGAACACTGACTGTTCTTGCAGAAGACCTGGGTTTGAATCCCAGCACCCACATGGCAGCTAACAACTGTCCTTAACTCCAGTTCTAGAGGATCTGAAGGCCTCTTCTGTCCTCTGCGGGCATTGCACGACACGGGTGCACTTACCTACATGCAGGCATAACAACTCATACACATAAAATAAAAATAATGAATTTTTAAAATTTAATGAAAAAAAAGAATAATACTGAGTAACTCACCTGGGGAATGTGACCAGCTTTTTCTGTTCCTTCTTGTCACCTGTCTCTGCTTCTCTCTATATAACACTTTTATTGGCATTTTTGAATGTCACAAATTTTTGAGGTAATATACTCAATTTTATATACATAATGTAATTCTATATACACTAAAATATTTAGACTGATGTCTAATATTTATCATAATTGATATAATTCAAATGTCTTAAAATTTTGCAAAATTTATTATTTTTAGTTTTTGGTCTTTTTTTTAAAGCAAATGAAGTGCATGCTTTTATTTTAAAGGCAATGTTAAGCATTTCCTTATAGGTAGTGTGAGCATAGCTAAATAGCACACAGTAAGTTCTATGCTAACTCATATGGACCTCACAGTCTATGATGAGGTACAATCTATAGTTGGGAAAGCTGGGCCACAGCTTTATCCAAGTCACACAGCAAGCAAATGGTGGAACTCAAATCCAGGCATCTAGCTCCAGAATCTGTGTTCTTCCTCCTGGGGTGAGCTGTTTCTCCTTAACATGCAACTGTGTAGATACTGTGTGCATGTTGTGACCCACATATAAAAGAAAAATTAAGAGGTGACATGAATTAATACAATATTCATTATGAAGAGCTTTTTTCAGTAAAAGCATTGTTAATGACAATATTTTAGGATAAAATGATTGAATGTCTTATTGTTTTAAAAAATTGACTTTAACCTTTATGAAACGGCTATTCCAAACTCTGGTACTAAATTTGTCATGGCTAAAGATGCTTCCCCACAGAGGCATACCCCATAGGAAGGACTGCCCTGGGCATTGTCACTAAAACATGGTACTCGTTTTTAAGTTCCTAAATCCTAATTAATCCTAATTAATTCCTAATTAATCAAAGTCTTTTCTTAAATTTTGGCTCACAGATATCCATTTTCCAGTGTAACGTCCTTACAAAGTAATCAGAACTGCCCCCCCTTTTTTTTCTAGGAAATTGGAGTTTAAAGTTTGGTGGCCGCTGTTGCCAAGATAACCACAGTTCACAACATCAGCCAATGGAAAGATGGATCTGTTTTGTTCCTTTGAACCACAGCTGGCCCGTCACTGCTTCAATCAGTAGAATATTATAAAACTGATACCGCCTGACCTTAGACTCAGTCACAGGACGCTTTTTGGCTTTGTCTTAGACAAAGGGTATTTATATTAGACAGCATTTTCCAGAGGAACAGAACCACTAGGATATAAAGAAGTTCCCCAGTCTCTATCAGATAGCTAGGAAAACAGTGCGAGAAGGCCAGTGGAATAGATTCCAGGGGCGACCAAAGGCCTGAGATCCTCAAGCACTGAAGACAAAAGAAGACCCAAGGCCAGCTCAGGTGGAGAGTAAACACAACTCTCTCTCATTCTAAGCAGGCCCTCAACAGATTGGGAGGTCTGTACTCCTACTAGGAACGGCCATCTGCTTTACTTAGTTCACCAACTACATGCTAATATCCTCCAAAAACTCCCTCATGGATGCACCCTGCGGTGATATTCAACCAGATGCTGAGTGTCTGAGGCTGTCCTGGAACTCACTATGTAGACCAGACCGGCCTTGAACTCACAGAGATCCACCTGCCTCTGCCTCCTGAGTGCTGGGACTAAAGGCATGTGCTACCATGCCTGGCAAAATTTATTTATTTTTATTTTATGTGTATGAGTGTTTTGCCTGCTTGTACATCAGTACACCAGTGTCATGCAAAACTCACAGAGGCCAGCCCTTGGAACTGGAGTTATGGATGGTTGTTAGCCACCATGTGTGTGCAGGGAATCAAATTCAGGTCCTCTGGAGGAGCAGCCAGTGCTCTTAAGCACTGAGTCATCTCTTCAGCCTCCTAACAAAATATCTTAATATTGATAAGAATTTAGCATAGCTGATATAGTGTGATACAGACAGCATAGTTTCAAATAGTAAAAGTTTATTTGATTAAGCCAGGAATGGTAGCACACACCTTTAATCCCAGTCCTTGGGGCAGTGGCAGGTGTATCTCTGTGAATTCTAGGCCAACCTGGTCTTCATAGTGAGTTCCAGGCCAGCCAAAGCTACATAGTGATACCCTATCTCAAAGAAAAGAAAAGTTTATCAGATTAATTCTTCATTTATCAGTTCAAACTAAAGCTCTCAGCAGTTTTCATAATCCATACTGAGACTGTCTTCTGCAATCAGTGAAGGAATACAATGTCAGAGTTCTATTTCCAGTGTTTCTTCTCTTTCGAATACATCTTTAAACATCTCAACAGTCGTATTTATTTCCCAAATTTATCAAGTGTGCCAGAACAAGTGAATGTTGACCATCAAACTAAAACTATTTAGGGATGATGCTTCCATTAGGTTTTTTTCCTTTAACTATTTGAATGCCTCTGGACATAATTGAAAGAGCCTCCTACTTTTTGTATACTGTGTGTTAAGTATGTTACAGAATTGATTTGATTAACAATTTTTAGAAGATTAATTGGCAGCCCAACAGAAATTTAACAGAACTTTTTATTAATACTTTAGTCTCCATACTTCCAATTTCCCTCCCAGAGCACTTTGAATTCCCAGAGATGACTTCTAAATCGGAACCTCTGTTTACTTAATGGAGTTTTTACCACCAAGAATAGCTCTGTGGAGTGCTAGGGAACCAGACGAAGATGTGGGCTGGCTACTTATGAACACGAATGCAAAGTAGACTCTCTCAATCTTGCAGGTCACAAACAGGCCCTTACTCTGATTACAACTTCAGCAGAGTCAAGTGCTTTGTCTGTTGAAATAATGAATAGTAGGTGGCATTCAGTTAAGTGGAAAGTTTTAATTTGTGATTCCCTGAGGCTGTGTGAAATGAAACACCCTTATTTATTCCTGAAAATGAAGCCAAATTGCTTCTGGAATTTATTCTGAGAAAGACCGACTAAAACTGTTGACTTGACATATTAGTCTGTGAAATAAAACATTTAATGAATTCACTTTTGTAGTAAAGAGCACTATTTCCTTAAAGATTATTTTTATTTCCAAAATATGTTTTATCTGAGTAGCTTTCAGCTTTTATAAAATGATGTTGAGCTACATAACGATGGTTGAACTTGCCTGAAAAGCTCAGAAACTAAAAAAATCTTCTGCTTAGTTTTATGTAATTATTTGTGAAAATACCAGTTATTTCTGAAAGTGATCATTAATGTCACAATAATACATTATTATTAAATTTTAGCAAGTAATCTATCAAATGGGCTAAATATTGATAGGTATTTTAAAAAAAGATCTACTTTAAACCTTGGGAAATCTAGGAAGAGATAGTATCCTAAAAACTAATTATATTAACATAGGGGAGCTATTTAAATTGACTAGGCAAAGTATTTTTAAAATCCTCAAATACTTTGTAGAAACAAGTATCTATTACAATTGATATGCTGACTATAAATCAATTTACCTATTTATTAAACTTCCCAATGAAAATATCTGGCTTCCTCAGCCTTTAGACATGAAATAAACAGCATTTACTTAAAACTGTACTCATTTGCTTTCTAAAATATTAAGTGCACTGCATTTCAGGTGCTGTTCTAAATCCTGATCAGCACAATCCCTCACCAGCAAGTCCTTGGACTAAGCTGATACAATTTCTCAACTGAGATTTTCTTCAGGTGATTCTAGGCTGTGTCAAGTTGTTAGAGTAGCAAATAGCCCCATAAGTATAACTGGTCAAGACTATAAAATCTCTAATCTATTTGTTGGAAGATCCACCTTTCCAATGTCACTGGTCAATCATCTGGTCATAGGACCATCCCCAGAAAGGCAGGTTTACCTTAAGTTATGCAAAATGGGTGGCATACGTAGTGTGTTAATGAAGTAGTGAATTTTTCCTGCTTGGAATCCTGGCTCCTAGTGCAGAACCTCTGGACCCAGAAACAGACATGTAAGTCTGCCTGCTTTTCTGAATCTTTCTGAAAAGCATAATCTCTTCTTCATATCCTTTTCTTTTTAATATTTTATTATTTTTATTTTATGTGTACAAGTGTTATGCCTGCATGTAGGTAAGTGCACCTGTGTGGTGCAATGCCTGTGGAGGACAGAAGGGGCTGTCAGATCCCCTGGAACTGGAGTTACGGACAGTCGTTAGATGCCATGTGGGTGCTGGGATTCAAACCCGGGTCTTCTGCAAGAATAGTCAGTGTTCTTAACCACTGATCCATCTCTCCAGCCCCCATATCCCTTTTCTAAACATGCTTTCTTTAATGCATTGGGATGCCCTAGCATCTTGTATTTCTTTACTTTTTCTCTCAAGCTTCCTCCTCCCACTATGTGGCTGCCAGTCAGCCAAGTGTCTGACCTCCTTGCAGGCTCTAAACCTACATTACTCCATGGCTTTCTTTCCTTCTCCCCTCCATTGTACTCCTCAAGGCAGCTGATTACCAGCTCCCCACCCTGAGGACTTTCTTTAAAGTTCTAATAAAATTGTCCTGAAAGTTTCTGTTTGGGTCCATTCTTAATTGAGACTAAGAACCCTCTACAGGGCATTCTTTCTCCGCGTTTCAAAGTGGACAGTTAGAGCTAACTAGGACAGCAGGGTTAAAGAGAGTAGGGAAGAATATAAACAAGGAATGAAATAATTAAAGATGGTGTCCAATAGATAAAGGTGCAGAAATGAAAGAGTAATGGACAGAAAGTGAGAGGGTAAGGAAACTTAACATCACAGTCTCTGAAGTAGTGATTAAGCTGAGACCCAAGTGATAAAATAGAGGAATTTCTGGGTAATTTAGAAAATAGGAAACCCAAGAAGTTGGGAATACCTGGCCTGTAAACTGCCAGCACATGAAAACAAAAATCAGACAACAAAACCAAAACCAAAACCAACAACAAAAAAGAAAAAACAACATAGTCCTCCTGACATTTGAGGAGCCCAGGACAAGAGCACAAGGAAGCCTACATGCAAAATGCCGAAACATTTATATGTCCAAATCAAGATAACAAATTGGCTAAAGAAAAATATTCCATCCTCCTACCTTGACATATCCTCCAGCATAATATGATGATCTGAGCAAAACTGGCTTCTAACTCCTGATTGATCCCTTATTCTCCTATTCTGGGTTCAAAGTACATTGCAAGGGACTTTACATACCCTACATGTAGGAACCTCAGTGTGTCCATCCAAGCTCATTCACACATTTTTTTTCCATGTAACTACCTAAGCCAGCATCCCTTCCAAGTGCATGCCAGTCAGGAATTACACTACCCAAAACAAGTCTCCTAGTCTCCATGACAGAGAACTCTTTACCCCATCATTATACTTCAAGGAAGGAAAACAGAAAAACTAACAATCATTTCACAATTAATCTTATGTATCAGCCACTCTTTTTAATTTGTACCTAAATAGTTGATAGGTATTAGATATATATAGTAAGTTTATATTAAGTTGAAAATGTAATTTTAACTAATTCAAATTTACTAATTTGTTCAAGATATGTGGCAAAACTGGGATAAGAACTCATTAGCATTCTGAAGCCCGTGCTTTGAAGACAAGAACATGTAAATTATAAGTACAGTTAGTTGTCACCGCCTATCAAACCATGGACAAACTAGAAGTGTTCCAGAAAAAAAGTAAAAGATAATCAGAAAAACAGATTAGTGTTTGTGTTAGATACCCAACATGTACTCAATGATCATCCCAGTAATATTTATAACAGAATTTGCAGTACATCTATTAATAGGTCCAAACTTCAGGAAAAATCTGAGTATTGAGAAGGCATTGGAAGTCATTGTCATGTTACGGAAAGTCAAGATCCTCAGGTAAGGTTAATCAGAGTATGTATAGCAAGAAGAAATTATTCCTTCTTTCAACAATTTACCAAATTCCTCTCACATCCTCCTTCTCAGGATTATTTTCAGTCTCTTACTGAGTCTTAGAATTTGACATTCACAAGTAACCCATCTTTAGTCGCTAAATCATTTTGTAGCAGCAATCTGAACAGAAAGACAGGACCCCAAGGTCTGCAGGAAGCAGTTTATTTGCACCAGTACAGTCCCAGAGACAGATTATTTCTCTAAAGCAGGTCCCCCAAATAAATAATATCTTATCCTTTATATCCCATGTACAGTTAATTTATCTCCCGTATATAGTAGCACACATATCCTGACTGGGTGCTCTGTGCTACAAGGTCATGACAGGCAGAGCTGTGTATGTGCACTCAGGCACAGAAAATGCTGCATTTCTTTTTCCTGTGTTGGAGGGTTGTTCCTGCCAGATTTGTTTTGCTTTTTTTTAAATGTGTATTTGTGTGTGTGTGTGTGTGTGTGTTTGTATGCTGTGTATGTGTGACTGTCAAGACCAGAAGAGGGTGTGTGGAGCTGGAATTACAGGAAGTTATGAGTTCTACAACATCAGATATGAGAACTGAACTCTGGTTCTCTGGAAGAGCAGTAAGCATGTTCTTACACGGAGCCCTCTCTCCAACCCCACTAAACCATTTTTAAAATAATTTATTTTTATTTTTGTGTACGAATGTATTGCCTGCATCTATGTAAGTGCACCCAAGTAATGCAATGCCCTCAGAAGAGGTTGACCAACGCCCCTGGAACTGGAATTACAGATGGTTTTTAGCTACCATGTGGGTACTGGGAACCAAACCCTGGTCTTTTGCAAGATTAGCCGGTACTCTTAACTGCTGAACCATCTTTCCAGCCCCATTAAGTCATTTTTTATCTCAATGTTCCCACTGGTTTTAAGCCAAACTGAGTAAAATGCTAGCTGAAAACTAAAACTTGTGTTGGTAGTACAACAATGGGCAATACCATCTGTCCTGGAGACACTCTGATCTAGCTTGTGAGACTCAAATTTGATTTGCAAAGCTATTGATGAGTACTTTATATACATATAGCACTAGTGCTGAGGTAGGATGGAGAGGAAAAATTACATGAAAAGTGAAGGAGCTCTTCACATGGAGTCTGATTGAAGCTTCTCACCAGCTGAGAACTTCAGTACAATTAACAGCATTTGCTGTGAAGAGCGCCAAAATAAAGACAATATTCCTTTATGTAAAGATAATCTGTGTTCAAGTAGCAATGAATCATGCTCAAGGACCTATCTGTCCTTCAGGTATAGCCTGACTGCTTTCCTAAGTATTTTCTCCGAATCTTACAAACAACTTTGCTTATATCAACTTTGCTTATAGCTAAGACATCCTGATTTCCTGCAACTTTGAGATCTGGTGTTTCATCAGATTATAATCTTAGTCCTCCAAAACTGCCCTGTGATCTCACTTACAACGCCTTGGCAACCCTTTAAAGATAACTTCGAAGTCGCCAAAATCCTGCCTATAAATAGCGTAATGATAATGAAATGTGACCCTTCACCCAACTCTGCTTTGTATAGGCTTGTCCTAAAATTCTTTTCTGTGGTGTTTCCAAAGATTCAACTCCCCCTGCTTGGAAGTCTCTGAAAGCAATCTCTTTATTGCTGCAGTGTCAGTAACTCGATGAATTCCACGAAGTATGCCAAATTATAATTACTTTATCCACATGATTTATGCACAGTTCTAACACCCAAGTGTTAGCTTGTGTCGGTGAGCACTCATCTTTCATTATGTGACTCAGGGGCAGGCACTAACTGCTCTTTTACAATCCTTCACAGCCTCAGAAGACCTGTTGCAAATACACTGCGGAAACATTTTGTACCGCTTCTTCACAGCTTGGCTTGGGAGGTTACTCGGAATGGAAATGAAGCTTCGCCACAAAAGTGCAATCCAAACACCGCCGATCTGCAGATCGCTGACAACCAAGGAACGGTACTAAATATTGTCCAGCGGAGGCCACACACACGTTTGTCTTTCCCGCGAGTACTCCAAGGACCAACCCCACCGGCTTTCCGTGGAGTTCCGCATCAGGTTCGTCGGCGCACTTTCATTACGTCACCGCGCCAGATCTCGCGGCGTCACCCCTAGCCTAGGACTTAACAAAGGTATCGCGAAGTTTGTCCCGCAGATCCACGGCGAGCCTCTCATCCTCCGCCACCCCACCCCCAAGCCGTCTGGCCGTTCTCGGTCTCTGCCTCAAAAATTCTCGCCCCCCCCTCCCCCGCCCTTCCTCAAGCGGCCGCCGTCCTCCCAGTTCCGGAACCGGAAGCGTGGTGGGCGGGGCCCGGCAGCGGAAGGCTGCGGAGCCGGAGCCGGGAGTCGGCGGTGGCCGTCGGTCCCGCCACGGAGCGCTGGGCAGCGCTGCGTGGCCCCAGGCGGAAGGTCGGCCCGCAGTGGGTGCGCGGCGCGGTGCCCGCTAGGGATCATGTCGACAGCCTCCGCCGCCTCCTCCTCCTCCTCGTCTTCTGCCAGTGAGATGATCGAAGCTCCTTCCCAGGTCCTCAACTTTGAAGAGATCGACTATAAGGAGATCGAAGTGGAAGAGGTGAGCCGCGCCGGGCAGGGCCCCGCGAAGCGCGCTTATAATAATACTATTTGATGCTCCAGTGCCTGCTAGACAGCCTGGTCCACCAGTACTTCCAGCCAAAAGTAGTAAATTCAGCAGGGACTAGCGGCTGTGATGTTTGAATTCTCTGGACGTGGTGTTAAAGGCAGAATTTTGTATGTTTTTCTAGCTCGGAGTGTGATGTCAAAGGATGCTCATACATGCTTGTAAAACTAAGAGATCAAGTCTAGTGGTCTTTTCTGGTACCGGATTCATCTTTCTCCTATACCTTAAGTAGTCCTGGTAATCTTACGTGTTCTGCCTTCAGTTGGGCTAATTTAGATGAATTTCGCCATTAGCAACATGAGTCTATTACGAAAATATGTTTAAAGTAGCACATTCTAAAGAGGCAACTAATGATTATAGTGGCTAGCAGAATATAATACCACACCAGACATCGCTATTAGAGGCAGAATACGTTTTATCTTCTGTTGTAATTTTAGAGCAAACCGTTAAACTTAGAGCAACCTTTACTACATCATTTCTTTTCACATTCACAGTGGGATAAATTAAAGTAAAATTTACAAAAGAGAAATTGCACATATATTTAAAACACAGTTTAGAACCTGTTAAAACTTTAGTTAGAAATACCTCCATACAGTTACTATGTGAACCAGGTTGTCCTTTTTTAAATTAAGGACTTTACATTGCCTGTACCCTAATGCTGTGGAATCTAGCGAAATATGATAGGCTGGAAAATTTTGTTTTTAAAAATCTAAAATGACTTGCAATAACAGCAAGTTAAAAGTAGCAAGGTTATTAACACTCGGGTACCTTTTTTTCTTAATGGATTATTAAAGCATAATTTTTATCACATGAAGTAACTTTAGAGGGCATTGCGTTTATCGTGAACATCCTCATTTTACAAGATAATGTGGTGGGAAGAGCAAGATTTGAGAGTTGGAGGAAGAGCTGATGTATCAGATATACTCTATATGTGACTTAGTTTCCTACTCTGTGCTACTGAGTTCCTCTCCTTAACTATAAGGTGGGAATAATTACCATTTTGTGGGTAAACAGATCCAGGTAAACAGTATATGCAGAAAGCCCAACATAGTGTCTGACACCTATTAGGAAAGTTAATCCTAAAGAGGAGTGACCAGCTTTAAAAGGTTACATGCTAAACGAAGGCCTGCATGTTGAAGAAGAGGAAATTTTCTGGGGTTTTGCTTTGTTTTTTCTCGTTAAGGCTGAAATAACCTCCTTTTTTCAGAAGTAGGTAGTTGATCCAGCTTTCTTGGCTAACATTCTTTTTTAAGGCTAAAAATTCAGTGAGTCAGTATACAAGAATTGTAGTTTTTAAATACTCATTTACGTCTGCTCTGCTGAATTGCTGTGCTTGTGGACCACAGATTGTTAACAGTAGCTTGTTCTTCGTGGTCTACCACATGGTTTCACAAACTTGCTTCATTTGGTTCTTCAGCCTTAGTTTTTACACACTGCTTTTCAAAGCTTTCCCATTCTTGCTTCACTGAAGAATGCCAGTTACTAAAAAGCCAGAACAGTACCAGTTTGATGCTCTTTTCCCATAGCTGGTTCCCTTCTGATTGGGTTCTTGTGTTTCTGAGACCCTCCTTTCAGTCTTGCTTCAGTGCTCTTCCGCCTTTAGGACTACTGGTGGAAAGTAAATTTTTGGTTTTCAATGAAAATTTCTATAGATAACCATTTAGGGTTTTTGTTTGTTTGGTCTGTTCTTTTTCATTTTAGTACATAATTTATTTTCACATTAAAAATTTCATTCAAACCTTTCTGATTTTGAAAACATTACATAATTTGTTAACATTTTTCATTTGAACACATGGAACAGTATTATTAATCTGTGATACACCCGAACACTCAAGCTGTTTTTCAACTTACACGCCACTTGTAGTTTAAATCATAAATAGAAAACCAGATAGATGACCCAACACAAAAGCTATTTTACATTGCTTTCAATATTTTATATGGACGAGCATGTCACTTTTAAATTTAAAAACTCATAGGTTGTGGTGTAGCTCAGTATTAGAGTGCTTGCCTGCCATGCTTGAGGCTCTGTGTGCAATCCCCTTTAGTTAGGAGAATCATATTATTTATTTCTCAAATAACAATATAATTTAATCAGCATTATATAAATATAATTAGAAGCTATGTAAAAAAAAAAAAAAGTGTCCAGCCACAGACCAAATATGGAATCATTTAGTAGATGTAATCTCTGTTTCCATGATAGTTCAGAAGTTCTTAGATTATGATAGGGCATGATTTCCCATTGACTGTAGTTGATGACCAAACTAATTTTGGGTAGACAGGGTAAATGATATCCCATTTTCCAGATACTGAGAAGTGGTCATAGAGTTTGATTTGCCAGAAGCCACATGTAAGTGGTAGAGCTGGGAATTTGAAATTTCTCATTCATGAGTCATTTGCTCTTTCCATTGGATCTACAATGTCACTTTAGTACTCCATAATGGAATCTTATTCTGGAAATGGGGATATAAAATACTGATCTCCTTTATAGTAGCTGGTCTTCAGCATTTCACATTTTCCACTGCATATTGTACAACTAAGGTTCAATGGAAAATTAATAAAAGAATCCTTTCCTCAAAGTTTATGTTCGGAATCATGATCTCGAAGTATAAATTGAGCACGTAAGCCATAACTTGAAAATTGAGTAAACCTCAACAGCCTGAGTCAGTAGACAAGATTTAAACTAGGCTTTGAATAAAGTGAGTGTCATTGGTTCAGAACATCACTAAGATAATTATCTTTGCATTTATTCCTATTCCTAATGTGTTATCCCTCCAGAATATCACATGAATAGTTCCTGCTTACCATTCAGGTCCCACTTCAAATGTTCCTTCATTAAAGAAGCTTTCCCCAAGCAACCCAGGACTTTGTTGTTTCTGTTGTCCTTCACAACAGGTAACCAGAACTGAAACTGTAACCCTCAGCCAGACGTAATCCCAGTGCCTAGCACTAGGAGGCTTGTTAAGAATTTGTTGAAGCGATAAATGAAATTATCACAGCATAATTATGAGAATTAAATGCACGTCTAATTCTCTTATATCACATGTGATAAACCACGAGTTAAGTTGTGTGATTTGGCTTAGGCAGTGCTTACACTCAGAAATGAGCTCTGGCTCTTATTCCAGTCTAGGTTCCCCTCTGCTCCATTAGACTCATCAAATACTTTCATGTAGCAGGAGGAAAGATGCTATGAAAAGCCAGGTACTCTGAGTGGACCTTCATTTAAGTAACTACCAAGACTATATTTATAGTGCTTACTTTGCAAAAGAGTCCCAGAATCCTGACCACAACTAAGCATATTGGATGCATTTAATCACTCTTTTACATGTGTGCTTAGATTTCATTAAAAAAAACATAGAAAAGGTTTTGTGTTTAAAAGCTAAAATATGCTAGGTAGGGAACAATAGAAAGAACTTGAGCTGGTGTTTTGAGATTTAGGTTATAAATGATTGGGCAAAGCAACATTAGTGAAAAACCTAAAATTATAAGAATCTGAATAAACTGAGTCAATAGATTTGTTTGTCGTAACTTAGTTACGGATATTCAAAAATAACCATAAACTCTCATATGTGAAACTGAGTGACCGCTGATTTCAGTAGAAATCTGGAATGATAATGAGGTGGCTACGGAGATTGTTTATATATTGTGTATATGTAGCTTGATGGATAATCTGAGAGTGTTATTTAAAGGAAAGGCTTATTAAGTGGGTCACATGTTTCATGACAGATTTAAAGGAGTGCGGAAGAACAAGTAATCAAAGCTTTACTTTTATGTTACCAAATTTGTCTTGTCAGCAGTTTATTAATAGATACTAAGGTTCTGAGTAGTTGGAGGCCCCGAGACCTCACTAATAAATTTAGGATCTATGCTTGTTTTGTCGTGTTCCAGATTTCTAACCGGAATGATGGCAGCATAGCTAGAGGTCTTTTCACACAACCGGTAGAACCGAGCCAAGCCAGTCTGACAGCTACAGTTACTAAACAAACAAAAATGAGCTGGAGACAACATAAATTATAGTAAATTAAGATAGTACAAGAACATATAAACCTTTTCCATTAGTTTAGGTGTTTGGTAGTTATTTTTTTAACCTTACTTGGGTGAAGGAAGGGAGTAATCTTTTATACTAAAGAAATTGGGCTCATTTTTGTGTGTGCGTGTGTGTGCGCGCGCACATGCACGTTCATGTCTTTGCAGGTACATGTATGCACATGTGTGGAGTCCAGAGAATATCCTCCTGTGTTCTTCCTCGGGTGGCATCTACCTTCTTTTAAGATGGGCCTCGTCCTGGCCCGAAATTTGCCCAGTATGCTAGGCTGGTCAGGCAATGAGCCCCAGAATTCTACCTTCCTCTGCCTTCCCAGTGCTGGAATTAAAAGTGTGTGCTTTTTAAAATGTGGTTTCTGGGATTGAACTCAAGTCCTCATGCTCGTGCAGCAAGCACTGACTGACCGAGCTGTCTCCCCAGCCAAATAAATTAGTTTTTTAAAGTTCTTTGCGCTTTTCAATATTTTCATCATGTTATTCTGCATACCTTCTTTGACTTGCTAAGAAAGTAAATTTAAATCTCTTGTGAAACTAAATTTGTAAGCTTATAACCAGAAGACCTACACCATAGGAGGAGAAATGCGTATCACAAGAAATACAAAACATTGTAATTTAGAAAACAACTTTAGAAGGAAATATTTCCACATTGACGTCTTTTAAAACCAATGTCTTTGTATTTCTCTCTTTTGTTTTTTAAAGATGAGATTATTTTTAAAAATCTAAAATTGGGGCTGGAGAGATGGCTTAGCAGTTAAGAGCACTGACTGCTTTTGCAGAGGACCTGGGTTCAGTGCCTAGCATGGTGGCTGACAGCTGTCCATAACTCCAGTTCCAGGGGATCTATCGCCCTCTTCTGACCTCCACAGGCATTGTACAACATGGGTATACTTACACATGCAAGCAATACATTCATTTATACATGTAAAATAATAAAATATTTTTAATCTAAAATTTGTAGTTAGCCAGTTTTTAATAAATGTGTATGACAACATAAATATTTGAAATTTAGGTATGTACTACATTCTTGAATTTTTTTTGTGTGGAAAATAGTCATTCAAAGTAAGTTTTAATGACAGTATATCATAGAAACTGTTATATTATTCAGATGTAAATTCGGTCCACAAAACTTCTTATTTTATTTGTTAACTTGGATTAGAAATGTAGCAAATATGAGTTTAATGTTTTGTAACTTGGACATTAAGCTTTTCTGTTGTCTACTTCAGTTTATCAGAGTGACTCCAGAGTTGCCATTTGTGCCACTATGGTTGCTGTCTGCAGTTTGTGACATCGACTTATTCCTTTTTTAACAACAGGCATGATTTCTTCTCCTATGTATTGGAGTTGGCTTTGTAGTCCAGACATACGAGTTACTTCAGGAAGATCTCTGACATTTATATTCTCAGTTAATACAATATAAAATTTGATGCCAAGCTACTGACATTTAAAACATTTTTTAAAGATTTAGCTTTTTTTTAAGTCCTTGTATTTCTAATATTTTCCTCCATCAGCAAAATGTTTAATATTGTTGGCCCGAGAGCCAGAGACAGTAGTGGACTTTCTTAACCAGTGAGTTCTATAATGACAGTGGCCTGGACATTATTTTGATTATTTCCCCATAGTAAAACAAAACATTTTCTATTTTGTGTGGTGGATGTGTGTGCAAAATGTGTAAATTATAAAATATACAAGGATAGATACAGTGTTCTGAAACAATGAATCATGGAATAATGGTTAACTAAAGTTGAGTTATAGTTCCTTACTATCATTTTTGAGGCAGGGTTGCTCTTAATTATTTCTAGTGCTCTGCTGTGCTATACTCTGGCTGGCCCCTGAGCTTCCAGAGAGTTCTCTTCCTGCCTCCTGTCTCACTGTAGGAGTGCTGGGATTACAAATATGTGCCACTGCATCCAGCTTTTTACATGGGTTCTAAGATTGAACTTGGTTTGACCAGAGAAATGGCTCAGCAGATAAAAGCACTAGCCATGCGAGGCTGGAGTCAGTTGGACGTGTTAAACTTTTGCAATGCTTGTAGAACCTTCAGCTTGTGAAGGCAGTTTTCAGTATATCTTGAGCTTGACAAAACATGAGCTTAGAAAGCAAATAAAAAAAAGAGCCAAAGACAGAACCTAAAGAGGAGCAGGATCTAAGAGCTAAGTAGAAGAGTGAGGGAGCTAAGATTAAATTGTTTCTTAGTCCTCTGTTGACAGTATTGTAGTTGTTTTAAGTTTTGTTACTACAGACACATAGGAGCTGTCTTTTCATACCCGTCTGATTTCTTTGAATTCATTCCAGGAGTAGAATAACTGGTCAAAGTGAGCATAAATGTTTACAAGTAGATAGATAGGTAGGTAGGTAGTAGGTAGATAGATAGATAACTGCTGTCATATGGGACTCACTTGGACTAGAGCATCCAAGATGGCTCTCTCACACCTGGAAGAGCAATGTCTCCCAGGGCCTCACTTGAACTCTTGACCACTTGTTCTACATGTGACCTTTCTGTATCAGTTGGGTTTTGAGCTCATGATGGCTGGGAAGGGGGGGGGGGCATCTAAGAGGAAAAAGCTACTAAACCTCTTAAGCCCTGATTTTGAAAGTCCCTGAACAGCCACTCTACTACTGACTAGAGAAATTCCTGGCAGACTTGACTCAGGGGAAGAAGATAAAAACACCTTGATGGGGCAATGGTAAGGACACCCAGGGAGGAAGAGTGATGGCAGCTATCTTTGGAGACCATCTTACCCTTTATGTGCAAGCCTCTGCCAGCTCAAAATCACTGTCTTTTTTTTAACTTTAAAAATTTTTTTTATTTATTATTTTTATTTTGTGTGTATGGGTGTATTGCCTGCCTTTAGGTAAGTGTGCCCATGTCGTGCAGTGCCTATGAAGGTCAGAAGAAGCTGTCGGATCCCCTGGGACTGGAGTTATGGACAGTTGTTAGCTGCCGTATGGGTGCCGAGATTTGAACCCAGATCTTCTGCAAGAACAACCTGTGTTCTTAACCACTGAGCCATCTCTCCAGCCCCAATCACTGTCTTTTTTAAAAAGCTCTTTTTAAAAAAAAAAAAAAAAAAAAAAAAAAAAAAAAAAACTTTCTACACAGTTAACAAACGTGTTGAATGTAGTCTTTCAAAATCAGTTGGTGGTTACTAGTAGTAGCATATATTCTACTTCCAACTGGCTTTTCCCAGTGCTTCCTCCTTATAGAGCACAGGACCAAGTGCTACATCCACAGGGCTCTGCTGTCTGTGGCACTGTGAGACCTATCTGAAAATTAGAAAGCTGATTTCTGATTTACCATCAGCAAGCCCTGTGACTGCTCCTCTAATATGTATTCCAGCTCTGCCCAGTTTTCTGCACTAACAACTTCACCCTCAAAGCTGTTACTTTTTGTTCATGCTGTTAAAATAGCCTTCTAATGGGTCTATTTATATATTCCTTATGCTGTAGCTTCCCTATGTTTCATTCTTCACCTAAATCTGTAGTGATTTTTTTTTTCATGTCAATCATGTCATATCTTTCCCTTTGTAAATTTCTCCAGTTGCTTCTCAGTGCACTTAGACCAAACTCTTGCCAGGTACATAGAGCCATTGAAGGTCCAGCCTCTGCTTATCCATCCAGCTTTCTCCTGCATCACTTCCCTTCTCCACTGTGTACCAGCCATACCAAACACTAAACGTTTCTCGAGGTTCTCATTAAAGTATCACTTTTCTCAGTGAGGCCTTGCCTGAGTACCTTATCTAAAACTGAAGTGAGGAAGAGTGGATGCATGTATGTATGCATACACAGTTCTGCTCCTTCTTAGCACGCTTATTTTCTAAGCTGTTAGCTATCTTATGTGGGAATACAAAACAGCAAGGAGAAGGATTTGGGTTTGGGTTTGCTGCCCTATCTTCAGTGTGTGGAACAGTGCCAACCCCTTTGATGTTATCCAAATATTACTGCATAAGGAAGTGGGAGTTGTTTCTTCTCTCTCGTTCCTTTGAATAGCAGATGAGCAGCTTCTTCAGATGACCTTCCTGTAATACTAGGGGTTAATCTTGACTGTCAACTTGGTTAGACTGAAAAGCGCAAGGAGATTCGTAAAACACACCTCTAGGTCTAGCTCTCCGTGATGGTATTCCCAGAGAGGCAGGGTCTGTCCTGAGTGATGGCACTATCCCTTCCCTGATCAGATGGAAATGGTTTTCTAACACAGGAAATCTTTCTACTGGCCTTCATGATGAGCCACTGTACTTTACCACACCCATGTGGCTGTGATGAACTAAAATTGTTAATCAAAATAAATCCTTTCTCCCTTTAAGTTGTTTCCTCAGGATCTTGATCACAGTGAAACTGACTAACGTATCACCCGACTTGAAGCTGTCACTAGTCTCTTTGTTATACTATCCTTTTTTTCCCTTTATTTATTTGGTAATTTCATTTAATGCATGTTTTAAATATTTTATTATTTTTATTTTATGTGTATGAGTGTATTGCCTGCATGTATGTGAGTGTACCCATGTCCTGCAGTGCCGCGGAGGCCAGAAGAGGGCTTTCAATTCCCCTGGAACTGGAGTTAAGGACTGTTCGTAGCCACCATGTGGGTGCTGGGAATCAAATCCGGGTCCTCTGCAAGAGCAGTCAGTGCTCTTAACCACTGAGCCATCTTTCCAGCCCCCATAATATCCTTTTTTTAAACATTCTCTAGCATTTATAAAAAAAATGACATTTTGCCTATTGGTTGTTTTTTCAATGTCTTTTCTTCCTTTTTTATTGAGTACATATTTTTTTTAACTAGAAATGATCAGCAATACATAATTTTCTACTTTTTAATTATTGTTTGCTCTTTGACAATTTTATATGTGTCTATGATGCATTCTGATTTCTCTGTTTACACCTTCCTCATCTCCCTCTCATCCCTATCAACCTTCTCTCTACTAGTCCTTTTCCAAGATTCATGACTTTTTGTTTTGTTTTGTGACCTGTTTATTCTAACCACAGCTATCTGTGACCACTGGATTGGAACTATCCCTTGGAGTCTAGTGGGGTCACCACTGGGTATGTAACTGAAGGCACTGACTCTCCCTTTCCCTGAATCTTATCAGTAGCAAATAGTTAGGAGTAGGGTCCTCTGAGCCCTCCCTTCACCTATGCCTGATGCTTGACAGATCCATTCTCAAGGAGGCATTTACCACTGCTGTGAGTTCATGATTGTAGTGGTTGTGTTTTGCCCAGAAGATGGCATTTCCCAGCCTCCTCCCAATTTTCTGGCTCTTCCATTCTTTCCACCCCGTTCCTAATGTTTCCCGAGCTCTCGACACCACCTTTCACTGCAAAGAGAGGCTTCCCTGATAAATGCTGGGAATATAAGGCAGTTTGACGTTATGTGAGTTTAGCTAAAGGACAATCTTCTGCTCCTCCCTAAGGCCTAGGACCTCTCCCGCCCTAGGTTTTTCAGTCTGTGCTTTGATTGTCTTTTCTCCTTCTCCCTTCCCTCCATACATCAGGAAGTGTGTTCCATGTAGATCAAACCGTCTTTGCTTCTTTATATTTCTATATAAAACAGTAGCTGGATCTAGTAGGCATTCAGGAAGTCTTGGTTTGAGCAGTAAAGAAATGTAGTTTACCATTCTTTTGGCATAAAGTCTCACTTTTGCCAGTAGACAAAGGAGCCCTTTCTCCCTGCTTTCTGACTAGGCCTTCCTCTTGACTTTCACTGAGTCTCAAAAATTCAGCTGAGCTCTGCAATAGGGCCTGTCTTTGAGCAGCTGTCATTCCACTTCAGGTCCCAACCTCTGCCCTGCAGTAGCCTCCTTGTGGTCAAAGTCTTTCATCTTACTTACCTTGCTCTTCTTGTTGCAAGAATGTTTTGAAATCACTTCCATGTTCTACTAGGGCCAGAGAAGGTGGGGGAGTGTTCCTTGCCACTCTTCTTACGCTTTTGTAGCTGCCAGTGCTTTTGAAACACATTCTGTGAGGAGGCAGCCTGCTCCTGGTACTCTATGTGAGAAGTGTTGACGAGGAAGGTGTAGTCTTTTCTGCCATTGAATTCCTAAGCCTGTCCTGGAAAGGGAGGCTAGTGGGGTCTTTAGATTCCTTTATGAGTGCTTACTTTTGACATCTTAAGCTACTTAAAAAAAAAAAAAAATTGTTAAGGGGCTGGAGAGATGGCTCAGTGGTTAAGAGCAGTGGCTGTTCTTGCAGAGTGCAGTTCAGTTCCCAGCACCCACATGGCAGCTAACAACAGTCTGTGATTCCAGTTCAGGGATCTGACACCTTCTTCTAGCCCCATAGCCATATACATGCAGGCAAAATGCTTGTACACATAAAATAAAAATGAATTTAAAAAATCTTCTTAAAATTGTTAGATAAAATAAAAGTAATATTATTGTGTGGTCTTGGATTTCTTTCCTACCTCACTTTCATCTCACAAAAGTAAAGGTCAAGTCTGTGTATAATTTTTTTATTCCCATCTCTCTGTATTAATGCCTTATGAAAAAAATGAAGTCTTTATTTTATAAAGTCTTTAAGCACTGATTACATGCTTATAAACTTGCTGCTGTGAAGTCACAGCATTTATTTCTGTTATATATTTTAATGTATACACCCTTAATTCTTGCCTTTCTCTGTTACCATTTTAGATCCTGTTATTCACTATAAGATAAAGTGTCTTGATTCTAATGAGAATGAAGACTATTTGAGGCCATGGGTTCTCAGCTGTGAATGTGACTCTTATTTCAGATTTTTCTGAAAAGTTGCTTTCTCACAGCAAAAGAGAGGTTTATCCTGTCTTCATTTGCCCACATTTTGTTCCCGTGGTTTTGAATTGGACGCTCAGTCAGTCATCATCTATCTCATCACTAGGTGGCACTTGTGGATCACAGATAGTCACGAATACTCAACACGGTTTTTGTGGCATCCGCATGATCCACAAATACAGATAATATTTGCTATCCGACATTCTTCAGAATACAGAGATCAAATAGGAAGCCCTACTAAAGTCCTAGTCACTTTGATACATTTGTAGGTACGTGGTTGCAGAATGTCTTAAATTGCTTTACAGTCATTCATTCATGGTTAATAATGATATCAGTAGATAGGCTGGTTTATATATATTTTCTAGTTTAATGTGACCTTAAAGTTCAAAGTTTTTCGCTGTTTGCTTCTAATTTACTGTGAGAAATGAGTGCTACAAGCGCCTTTACATTGATTTCAACCCAGCTGCAAGCATTTAGTGTTTTGTAGTATTTACAGAAATAGCTGATTTATGAACCCTATAAATACACTTAATGAACTTATTAACTGTAGATGTCCACTAAGAAAAATGAAAGCATCTCTGGTTTACTGTTGAGAAGAAAGCTTAAACATTAATTTGCCTAGCAATAAGAGCTTGTAGGTAGACAGACTATGTTCAAAACTCAAGCCAATAGCCTATTCCTATTAAAGTAACTGGATGACAAGTATAAATAACTAATGTTGGCTTCTTGTTCTTGTGGAGGTGTGGAGAACAAGAGTATAGACATCAGACTAGCTCTGAGTGTCCAGAGCTAGGAAGCATAAAAGAAAAAGTCAGCAAAGGAAAGCTTATTACCAGAGAATAGTGGCCTACTTGGAATTGTGCCTGGTGAAGCCTAGTTTCCTTTAAGGCAAATGCAAACAAGCTGAGTGTATCATATGTTCATAATTATCAGTTCTGCCTTCTCTGAAGACTTTCTTACTGTGTGATTTTGGGTAAGTAGCAACCCTGTGACTGTTTGCTTACCTTTAAAATGGAGAAGGAGTAAATGTGGTAATGCATAAAAAATACACAGAACAGTATCTTGCACATGGTAAATATTCAATATGAGAAGTATTCACACTGTTTTATATGACTTATGAAATAGAATTGGAGCCACGACCAGAATGACCATACAGCCAAGATAACAATTACTGTCTTGCTGTAGTTATTAGGTAGTTCCCCCCTTTTTTACCCTGAAATGTCCCAATGTAGATTTTTTTTTTAAATCATTTGATAACTTTAGCTACAGTCAACTTCATTTTATATCAGTTTGTCTAAAGTGTGGTTTCTTCCAGGAGACCACATAACTGATTTCTGGTATTTGAAAGGCGTTACGTGTGTTAAAAATTAGACCCACAAGCATTCTGTTGTTAGACTGCTTACCATTAAACTGTACTCTACTGTTTGTTTCCTGTGTGCCTATGAGAAAGTTAGTTTGCTTCTTTAAAGCTAAATGCTTCATCTGTAAAATAAGAATAGCATTAGTGCCTTCTTCCTAAAGCTGTGTAATGAGGCAGTATGTGTAAAGCACTGAACTCAGCACCTAATAGTAAAAAGTGCATAAAAGTGTAGTAAGTGGAAATAGATTTTTGTTTAAGTAACGGCCCTTGACATAGCACTTGGCAGTTGGGAGATTGGAGTAGACAATGCTTAATTAAGGCCTTCACAGTAATATAGTCTAATGACTTTGTTCTAATAGGTATCAAACTAATTTTTTTGTTCTATTGTTATTTTATAGCATGGAAATTTCAAATATTTATAAAAATAGAGCCACTTGACAGAGCAGTGGACATGTGATAGCCATTAGTTTCAGCAATAATCTGTATTTTTCTAACTTCTTAAAGGTAATATTTTTTACCTATGATAAAAATCACTCATTTAAAGTGTGATTCAGGGGCTGGAGAGATGGCTCATCGGTTAAGAGCATGGTTGTTCTTGCAGATGTGGGTTTGAATACAATAGGTACATGGCCACTAACAGCCATCTGTAACTCCAGTTCCAGGAGATCCAACGCCCTCTTCTGTCCTCTGCAAGCATTGCATGCAAGTGCACACAGGTGCACTTGCATACATGCAGGCAATGCACACATATACATAAAATAGAAAATAATAATAAATAAAATACTAAATAATACATAATAAATAAAATACTAAAGTGTGACTCAGTGACTTTTGCTAGGTCATCATCCAGCACAGCCAGTCAGCTTTCAGACGTGTAAGTAAGATACCTGTGACCCATTTACACTAATTGTCGTCCTCAGCACTCGACAGCCACTCATCTGCTTACTGTCTCTGTGGATGTTTCTTTCCTAAGCACGTGTAAACAAACCATATAATCTGTGGTATCAAGAGTCTGACCTCTTTTACTTAGCATAATATTTTTGAGATTTATCTGTATTGTTAATGTGTATCCATAAGTTTTCTTTTTCTTGCTGAACAGTGTTCTTTTCTACAGATAATGCCACCTTTTATCTGTCCTACTTTTGACAGCCTTTTATCACATATATTCTTTATCTTAAAAAAAATATATAAGCCTGCATATAAGTGTACCATATGCATGCATTGTATGTGGAGGCCAGAAGACGGCAGAGCTGGAGTTGTTAGCCTCCATGTAGGTATTGGAAACCAAATCCAAGTCCTCTGCAAGAACAAGTGCTCTCTCCTGCCTCTATCATGTATATTTTTAACCTTTCCCCTTCTTTTTCCTATTAGCTTTTACTTTCTTAAATATGATAGCTTAAAATGTCATCTATGTTCCCTACTTTTTCTGAGCGATCTTCTCTACTCATCCATCTTGCTTTAATTTTTTTCTTTGATTAAGAAGTTGCTTTATGTCTCCAGTATCTTTTCTGTTTCTGATTTTACTGGGGAATGTAAAGGTTTATTTCAAAAACAGTGCAGTCATTATCTCCTGTTAATGAAAAAATCCATTCTTAGTAGCAAATTCTGGTAATAATAATTTCTAAATCTTCTTTAATAAGACTTCAAGCGTGGCTTCAGGGTTATATGCTGTATGGTATCTGTTTGCTTCTGATTCTTGTGGGTTTCTCTTTAACTCAGGTTGTTGGAAGAGGAGCCTTTGGAGTAGTTTGCAAAGCTAAGTGGAGAGCAAAAGATGTCGCTATTAAACAGATAGAGAGTGAATCTGAGAGGAAAGCTTTCATTGTAGAGGTAAGTTGAGATGTCCATTAATTCTTTACCTGAGATACCCTGAATTTAAGATTATAAAAGATGTTGTTTCCCAATTTTCATTTTTCTATGTACAAGAGCCTCGACAATTTGGTTGAACTATAGGTAGTACCATAGGGACATTTTTTTCCTCTTTCATTTTTAATTCTGTTTAAAAATTAGGGGAAAAGAAACTATGTTTACACAGAATTATCCCTGAATTAAAGTGCACTATCCTTCATGGGCTCCAAATCTATTTTAAGATATTGTGTTTTCATTTTGAAATGGAGATGGTATTCTCTCCCATGATCTAAAATGAAGAAGTGAACTCTTATTCATTGTGTGCATGTGTGTGTGTATAAGTGTACACATGTGCAAATGTCTATGTGGGTGTGCTTACCCTGTGAGCATACAGAAGCCAGAGGTACAATGTCTTTAACTCAGATTCTCTTTAACTTGGTCACGTTGCCATATTTTTGAGACAGGGTCTCTCATTGAACCGGGAGTTCGCTGTTTTAGCTAGACTAGCTGGCTACTAAGCCTCTGAATCTTCCTGTGTCTCTCCTACCTTCCAACCCCATTAAAGAGATATTTGCTTTTTATGCAGATGTAGAGGTCTAAACTCAAGTCCTCATGCTTGCTCAGCAGGTACTATACTGTCAGAGACATCTCTTTAGCCCTTATACATTCATTTTTAACTAAATATCAGTAGAAGTTCAAATGAGATTATGTTAAGGAAAAATAATTCCAAATTTGGTTTTTCTCATTTAACATACAAATTTACAATTTGATTCTTTAACAAATTGGATGATAAATGAAAACAATATAATAATTATTACATCATATTATTAGGTTTATTCTTTACTATTTTATATATGAAGTCACAATGGTTGATTAAATTGATGTTTTTATACCTTTTGATCTCTTTGGTCAATGGATAAGCCTGTGGTTTATGAACCTCAATTTATATCTGTTTTCATTTAGTCAAAACTCCGGCTGTACTTCACTGATATTTTTTAAATGTTTAACATGGAGAAATGAAAACTTAATTGTGAAATGGTGGTGTGATTTGTAATTGGCTGAATTAGTTGAGGAACAGTGATGAATATAATGTCATGATAAAGGAAGATAATTTTTAGTAGTACACCCTAGAAGTTTGGTCTCAGTCTTGATTTAGTCACAATTTCTGTTGATGGTTCTGTGGAGTTATTAAAGAGTCAGTGTGAAGCTGGGAATATGGGTCAGTGGTAGAGTGCTTTACTACATACAGATGACCCTGACCAGTGGCAGAGTGTTTTCCTAGCATACAGGTGACCCTGGGTTTAACGCCTATCGAGGGTTAGATGACTTGCCTAGACTAATGAGTATGGAACTTGAATCCCCGTACCTCCTCCCGTCTGCTCTTCTGCTTGTCAGAGGTCACTTCTTAGAGCTTATCCCTTCATTAATGTTTGGTGCCCCTCAGTTCAGTTACTGATTCTATGTCCTTTCTAAAGAATTGACCATGTTTTCTTTTGGGATGTGAGGAGGTGGTTGTTGCTGTTGGATTCTGGGAAGGAATCTTTGGGTGTGACTTAGAACTTCCATTCCATCCCTGTTTATTAGCTCATTTACATAGGTTCCTGGTACTACTCAGTCCTTGGGGTTTTGAGCACTGAATGTTGTTGCTTCTCAGTTGTGTCATTGCTAGCTTACGATTCAGCTCTTAGAGGGCTACTGGGTTGTTAATGATAGTCACTAGCTTGTCAGCTTCCAAAAATGCATTGTCTCATTTCAAACCTCTTCATCTTCTGAGTTTATGCTAAATAAATAAATAAATAAATAAATAAATAATAAATAATAAATAAATAAATAAACTTCACCACCTTAATGAGGCTCAAAGAAGGAGCAGGAGTAAACGCTTCAGTAATCTCTATGAAACTTAATACTGAGTCTTACCAAGGTGAAATATTACAGTATATTTATACATAATAAATAAATAATAGCAAAGAGTTGTGCTAGTTTTTGGTTAGGACCAAAAATCCATAAATATTGACTAGAGGAACAGACTCTGTAATGGCATCTAGTAAAGAGGTTGAAGAGACCCTAGTGAGCTTCATATGCGCCAACAGCATGATGACTTGTAGAGGAGAGGAAGATAAAGAGCAGGGAAAGGCAGAAAAAGGGAAAGCAAGAAGCTGTTTGTGGGAAAGATGCATTAATAGGAATTTGACACGTAGAGCAAGGGAAGTGCGTACAGCCAAAACCTCTGCTGGCCTCAGTGTAAGTTATCGGATCAGGGAAGATTAAAACTGAAAGTCAAAGTGTTAGTCTGAATCTGTCTGTCTGTCTCTCCTACCTCTTCCCCCTCTTTCATATTAAAGATTGACCTGGGTTGTTCTATGGCTTCAACCTAGGGCCTCAGGCATGCTAAGCAAGTGCTCCACCACTGAACTGTACTCCCTGGACTTAAGACACTGAGAATGAGAGGAGGAAATTACAAAAGACACAATGGAATTGGAAGCAACTATTCAGAAAAAGTGTGCAGTTCCAAGTTGGATAAACCAAGTTCATGGCTGTAGGATTTTTATTAGTAATTTAATCCTCTCTAGGGCAAAACTTTAAAATCTCATATTTAAAAATAGAAGTAACAATATCTACCATTCAGAATTGTGATAATTAGATAATATTTATAAAGCAAAACTAGGGCCATATGCAGAAATGGTCTTTTTTTTTTTTTTTTTTTTTTTTTTTTTTTTGGCTATGGCTCTGAAGATGACACAAATAGGATGGTTTCTGGTGTAGAGAACTCAGTTCAGAGCCCTCTCTGAGATAATGCCCTGTTTGGCAACTAGAGTCTTCTATGTACTTACCCTGGCTTGTTCATAAATCCTGTTAGAACATTTTTGTACATTGCTTTAATTATTTCTGTATTCTGAATTTGTTTAATCATGTCTGTATTCTCACTTGAACTGTTGGAAAACTGCAGTTTGGGGCAGGTACAGAATGTGTCTGTTGCTTATGACCATAGTACTTGCTACCTGGTAGATAATAATCGTTGAATGTTATAAACAAATGTTTTGTATGACCATAAGATTTTAGCAACATGGTAAAATTAGTACCTAAAAGACTAGCACTTTTTTTAAGACTCCTTAATTTCTTACAGCTCCGGCAGTTATCCCGTGTGAACCATCCTAATATTGTAAAGTTGTATGGAGCCTGCTTGAATCCAGTGAGTGTTCCCTTTCCCATCTTCATTATTTCTGATCTTTTAGCAAAGCACTATATTGGTGGAGTTATCTTAGATACTCTTACCTGTTAGCCATGGCCACCCCATTTGTAAAGCTCCTCCTTCTTAAACAATGACAGTTCCCAAAACTAAAATAATTCGGTTTCCAGAACTGAAATAACTTGTTTTTCTAGATTCTTGCCCTCCCTACCCTGTGGACCCCCAGTAATGGCTGGCAGGAGAGATCACCTGACATTTTTTATGTTACCACTCACTTTATTTCCTTAGCTACCCCCAACAGTGTGTCAACTGGGGACCCTAAAAGGAAACTTTTCATCTCCTTCCGCCTTCCCTTTTTCTGCTCGATAACTATCCCAGCCTGTAAGCAGACAGCCAGCTCTGGTTCCTAGACTAGAAACCCTCCTCTGCAGGTTTTTATTCTAATTAAAAACCTTTACTGTCATCCAGTATCTCCTTTCTCTGTCTGTCTTTCCTTCTTGCTGACCTTGAATTACATAGTAACTTACCTTGTTATAAGACTTGATATTGATAGTACTGGAGAAGGTCCCCAAAAGGTCTTGTGATTCTGATTTGATATATATCCATACTCTTAGCAAGCTCCTAGAAGACAGGGTCTTAGATCATAGATATCTCTTTAGTGTCATTCACACAGTAGTGACCAAAAGAACAATTTTTAATGTATCTAGAAATCAGACAGTTGAACTAACTTATCTTTGCAGGGCCCTAATATGTTATGGCTCTGGTTAATTCTGGCATATTTTTCCTTTAGGTGTGTCTTGTGATGGAATATGCTGAAGGAGGCTCTTTATATAATGGTTAGTATCATTTAGACCTGTCTTTAGCTAATAGATTAAACTAATTCAAAAGCTTATGGTAGAACTTTAGTATTCTTCACAGTTTATCAGCAGAGTTCCTAAAGGAAGTCTTTTTTATTCTTATGCTATTAAAAACTTAAGGCAAGAAAGATGCTACAACATTAGTGTGCAAAACATAATGTTTTAATTAATAATTGTATTGTTAAAAAGCCTTTGAAGTAACATGTACTTTTTAAGTAGATTTTAAAATATGTTGACATTTTTCCTGCTGTTCTCTTTTAGCCTCCTCATTTTAGAACTCTGACCGTTCTTCATTTCACCATGCTTTATTTTGCATTCTTTTCAAAAAATAAAATGGTGGGCCAGACATGGCAGAGCATGCTTTTGTTCCAGAGCTCAGGAGGCAGAGGCAGGTGGATCTCTGTGAGATTGAGGCCAGCCTGGTCTACATAGTGAATTCCAGGCCATTTAATTAAGTTAAAATAAAATAAGTGAAAACTCCCTTCACAGAACATGTTAAATTGTTACTATGAAAGAAAACTTTGTGTACTGATTATTAATTTTGTAGAGCAAAGCTGTCTCGCCCTAAAAGTGCCGATCTCATAAATACATGAATTTTCTCTTACAGTTTTATGAAATTTGTTGCGTTTATTTTTAACATTATTTTACATAAAGATTTAGTTATATTCAATGCACATATATTTCTCATTGTTAATGGGTATATAGTAACTCCCTTGTTATTTGGGAAAACTAGTAGTGTTGAGCGGTAATACACAGAATAGTTGTGAACATCTTGATATGCCCATCTTCTTTCACTGCTGTTCCTCTGTATCTTCCTTATCATAGAGTGAATAGGACTACTTGCAGTTTATGTTACTGTGTGAAAGATAGCACAGTTTCTTAAAAGTATGGTAGTGTGTATTAATTTTATTTGAATGACTATATGGCAGTTAATCTACTAAAAAATTACTGAGAAATTCATTGTTTTTTTATCTAGAAAAAAATTAAAAGCAGGACTAATTAGAATGTTTGTGGAAAAACACCCAATCCTGTGTTCTGATATTGTAATTGTTCTCTTTTCTCTTCCCTTCTGACCAAGAGAACTATCTATTTTTACTCAGTTTTATCATTTAGTTATTTATCTAAACATATTTTAGAATGTTGCATTCCTATTGTGTCTTGTTATATGCAATAAAGTTCTTTTTAGTTTGTGCCTTTTTTTTGCAGTGCTGCATGGTGCTGAACCGTTGCCATATTACACTGCTGCCCATGCGATGAGTTGGTGTTTACAGTGTTCTCAAGGAGTGGCTTATCTGCACAGCATGCAGCCCAAAGCTCTAATTCACAGGGACCTAAAGCCACCAAAGTAAGTTCTGATAGCATGATCCTCCCTCCCTGTCTTGCCATCCCATACCCAGCCCTAACTCAAGATAATTGTTGCTCTCTTTTCTCTTCCCTTCTGACTGAGAGAACTATTTTTACTCAGTTTTATCATTCAAGCATTATCTAAACATATTTTAGAATGTTGCATTTAGTAGCCCCTATCTTAGATTAGCCGATAGGTCCCATTTATAACTACAGTATATAATGTTGCTCCTCCACAGTTTTCTGAGAGCAAAGACAAGCCTGATTTATTGCTTCTAGGTCCCTAAGAAGTAGAACAGTGTTCACACATCAAAGACATTATACAGAAAAATTGCTCAATGGCATTACTTGATCTTAGAGAGGAAAGCGGTAGATGTGGATAGAAATTAAAAGTAGTTCAGATTTCTCCATATTGAAATTCCTGATGCTTCAGAAAAACTTATATTCTTTAGGAAAGTGCTTTTAAAAGATAGACCTGTTAGAGATAGAGCATGTGTGTGTTGCTCAGCTAGACAAGATGCATGCGTGTCTGCTTTTTACAGTAGAAGTCTCCATGTAGCTTTTCTGTCTGCCTCCCTGGGACGTCAGTCACAAAGGAGCAGCATAGTCTTAAATTCCATTCTCTCGGTGATGGTTTCTGGGGAAGCTTCTGATTCTCATGCCTAACCCCATTTGCTGTAGGTTTGATGTCTTGGAGTCTCTGTTGAGGCCAGTGTTCCTTGTCTCTACTCTAGACTTGGAATGATTTCTGTTTCCCTAGGTCCTAGATAAAGTAATAGTTAAGTTTTTGGATTTATGACATTTTCTTTTTTAAAATATTTTTAAATTTATTTTTATTTTCTGTCTATGAGTGTTTAGTCAGCATGTACATAAGTACACCCGTGTAGTGCCTATGGAGGCCAGAATAGAGTATCAGATTCCCTAGAAATGGAATTACAGACGGTTGTTAGCTACCATGTGGGAGCTGAGAACTGAACTCAGGACTCTTAATCAGTGAGTCATCTCTCTAGCCCCTGACTTTTTTTTTAAACCTGATCATTTTGTCTTGGCTACCTGCCTTGGCTAATAAAGTAGAAATAAATCCCACAGCCTTTTGTTTATGAATATTCCCCTGTATTAAAACAGTTGAATTCTTAAAGCAGAATAATGAGAATCATAGTTGTTGACCAATGGCACATTGACTAATGATTGAAAGAATATAAGTAAGCCTCAGGCACAAAGCAGTTTCTTCCCGGAGGAGCTGAAGCCTTCAGATGCAGCATCCAAAGGTATCCCTTTTCATTTACTGTAGGGTATGTTTTAGTTTTGGATGAGTGACTATAGAGAGAAAGGGATGCCACTTCCATTTTCTGGCATCTTTTATATTGCATTAGTTACACAGTTTAAACTCTTCCTAGTCTCCATTCAGCCATACCCCTGAAGTTTCAGGTTTAGTCAATCTAACTAGATAAACCAATACCTTTTACTAAAATTAAAAGGATTCAAAATCAAGCTGGGCATGGTTGTTTATACCTGTAATCAGTACTCAGGAGGCTAAGGTAGGAGGGTTGTTGTAAGTTCAAGTCCAGCCTCGTATACATACATAGTGATTTAAAGGCAACTTTTAAAAGGGAAGTGGATTCAAAATCAAGAGAAAAAAAATTTTAAATATTTTATTATTATTTTTATTTTATGTGTATGAGTATATTACCTGCCTGTATATAAATGCACCCATGTTTTGCAGTGCCCATGGAGGTCAAAACAGGGTGTCAGATTCTCCTGGAACTGGAGTTGCAGACGGTTGTTAGCTGCCATGTGGATGCTGGTCATTGAACCTGGGTCCTCTGTAAAAGCAACTAGTGCTCTTAACTGCTGAGCCATCTCTCCAGCCCAAAGAAAAAAATTTATAACAATACTTTCTATGTACAATTGAGTATATGTACCTGCTGTATCTTACTGTAAATGGGAGACCTCCAGATTATGTAATCCATCAAGAGTTCCCAAAAGTAGCTAAGCTGAGCCTGATAATACAGGCCTGTAGTCTTAGCTACTCAAAAGTATAAGGCAGGAGGATCACAAGTTCAAGACCAACTTGGGCTACAAAGTAGGTTAAGTGACAGTCTGGGCAAGTTGGTGACATCCTATCTTAAAACGAAAAGTAGAGGGCTCAGAATGTCTAGTTCACATGCCTAACATGCACAGTGTTCAGTCTCCTCAACCTTAAAAAAAAAGTCAATTGACGATATGGTGAAGGATTTTATACTTAGGTATGTATGTGTGTATATATGTCTGCAAGATGTTGCAGCCTGTCTTATTCTATTTTTTGTAAATGTTCATGCCATGTTTGAATGTGAATGGGTTCCCCCATCACCATATTCTGGTTTGCTTCTTCTCTGCTGAAATAAAACACTGACCAAAACCAGTTTGGGGAGGAAAGGGTTTATTTCACTTTCAGCTTACTGCCAGGGCAGGAGCTCAGGGCAGGAACTGAAGCACGGACCATGGAGGTGCATTGCTTACCGGCTTGCTTCTTGGCCCATGCTTAGCCTGCTTTCTTATATGACGTAGGACCACCTGCCCAAGGGTGGTGCCTCCCACAGTGGGCTGGGCCCTCCCACTTCACTCAGCTATCAAAAAAGTATCCCACAGACATGGCCACAGGCCAGTCCAATGAAGGAAATTCCTCAGTTGAGTTTCCCTCCACTCAGGTGGAGGTGTGTCAGGTTGACAGCTAAAGCTATCCAGCACATACCCACGTGGGTTCCAAGAAGCAAACTCAAGTCAAGCCTGAGCCATCGTACCAGCCCAGGTTTTATAGTATCAAACTGTGTTCTCATTTACCTATTGGAAGTTCATTCATATGTATATCAGAAATTAACATATTTTTAGACTTTATGAAAATAAGCCTGCAAAGATAATTTAGATTTCAGTAAGCCTTAAAGACATGTTATGGGCTGGCGAATTATTAAAATCCTTTCAGTGACGGAATACTAATATGAAAGTCATTAAGAAGGATTATTGGAATGTATCGAATGTAAGAGAATGAAACAGTGAAGCCAGGCACAGCCTTTTCAGTTGTCTTGAGTAAAGAGCACCAGAGTTTGAGCTGGTGGCATAGTCTTGTGCAGGCATTTGGGAGGCAGAGGCAGGCAGATCTCTGTGCGATTGAGGCCAGCTTGATCTACATAGTGAAACCTCATTTCCAAAAATAAGTAAGTAAATGAACAAAAGACAAATGGACAAGTGTGGAACAAAAACAGTGAAATGGGAATTTTGCCGTTCCGTTGCATAATAGAGGACTGCTTCATATGGAAGGAAGGTGCATTATGCCCTTTTTGCACTTGAATGATATCAGAAATATTTTTGGTAGTATAATAATGTGAATAGGAGGTTGTCTGTCTTATTGTAATCACATTGAATTAAAAGAGAATTTTCTAAACCTCTCTAGCTAAAGTAGAAAATTGTATACAGTTTTAATAAAGTTTATAATTAAAATGAGTTTCCATTATTTTGTAGGTGATTATGCATATTTTGTGAACTATTTCCATTTTTTCTGTTTATTATCAAAAGCAAAACATTCTAAGTAAAGGCATACTGTTTAGTAATTATTGTTGAGTAATAGCTCCTAGAAATGTGAAATTGAGAAAATTTTCTAACACTCTTTTATTCTTAGTCATAGTAGATTGACTCATCCCACGCATACACATTCTAAATTCAGAAGTGGTTTGGAGGCACTGGAGAGGTGACTCAGTGGTTAAGAGCACTAGGACTCAGATTTGGTTCCCAGCACTCATGGTAGCTAACAACCATCAGTAACTTCAGTTCTGACAACCTCTTCTCACTTCTCTAGGCACTGCACATACATCATGCACTTGTATACATGCAGGCAAAAACATTCATAAATTTTCATTTAAGTGGTTTTGAGTTTGAACAGGTTTTGAAGTACCATCAAAATTAAATAAGAACCATTGGTCTGGAAATGTAGCTCAGCCAGTAGAGCACTATACTCTCGGTTCAGTTTCCAACACTACGAAAGTAGTGGGTGGGTGGATGGGTGGATGGATGGATGGATGGATGGATGGATGGATGGATGGATGGATGGATGGATGATACCATAATTTTCCTTCTATATTGGTGTTACTTTATTTTCAATTAAACTGTATGTTATTTTTTTAGTTGTGTTTATGGTTAACCTCCCATTTCAGGACACATTAATGTTGAACTATAGGAGGGTTTTTAAACTGCATACTCAGTTTGGCTAGAGGGAAATTCAGCTATCAGGACACACTATGGAGCTAGAGCTTGAGACATCAAAATACGGGTCTGGTCATTTAATTTTTGCTGATGTTCCTCTGAATTAGTAGGCCATTACAGTGATCAGGTAACCTTTTATGAAATTTAATGATAACATTCATTTTTGCCTAACATTGCCCATTTCCATAAATGCTTCTTTTATTGTAAAATCAAATATTGACTTTATAACTTCTGATTTTTTTTTTTAACAGCTTGCTGCTGGTTGCAGGGGGGACAGTTCTAAAAATCTGTGATTTTGGTACAGCTTGTGACATTCAGACACACATGACCAATAACAAAGGGAGTGCTGCGTGGATGGCACCCGAAGTGTTTGAAGGTATAGTGGCAGAAACACAACGCAGCTGTAATCCACCTTCGTGTAACTCCAGCACGTGTTTGTAGATTTCCTCCATCTCCGTGGTTTTGTTTCTTCACAGTGTATAAAATATATAGCTTAAGATCCCAAGTTTTAAGGCAAAGTTTAAATTAACATCTGTGCAGTACAAAGATGTGCATTCATAGTTCCATTGAGTCAACATTGATGAATTAGTGGAATGTGTTAAACAAAGTGTCTTTAAACACACACAAAACAAGGGTCATGTAATGACTAATTGACAAAAAAAAATTGTGAACAAAGACACATGAGAACTTGTTCCCGTATTGCCTTTAGGAGCAGCGAGTCCCTGGTTATGGAGACAGACATCTTAGTAGAATACAAGTGCCAGCTGAGGAGAGTCAGCAGTGCTTCTGCACTGGTTTGATAGCAGTTAAGAGCTAATAGCCCTGGCTGGAAAGATGGTTCAGTGGTTAAGAGCATTAGCTGTTCTTGCCGAGGACTCAGGTTTGTTTCCCAACACTCACATCAAGGCTAACAACCATCCCTAACTCCATTTCCAAGGGATCTGATGCCCTCTTATGATCTCCATGGACATTGCACAGCATGGGTACACTTACAGGCAGTACATTTATACACATCGAAAAATGATAATATATAAAATATTTTACTGGAGGGATCGCTCAGTGGTTAAGAACACTGGTTACTCTTGCAGAGAACCAGGATTCCATTCCCAGCACCCACTTGGCAGCTAACAGTCATCCATAGCTCCAGTTCCAGGGGGATCCAACATTCTGTTCTGACCTGCATGGCACTGCATCACATGGGTGCACTTACATGCAAGCAATACACTCATACACATAAAACAAAAGTAATAAATAAAATTTAAAAAAGGATAACCCTAAATTTTAAACCAGCATGCCTTAAAAAGAATGCAAGTCAAAAAATTTTTTAATTAAAAAAATAAAAAAATTTTAAAAATCAATGCAAGTCATTGGGCACAGATAAGACATGAAGAACTACAAATAAAGGATCAGCTTACATTTTCTCTTTCTAGCTCTACTGTTCATTTGGTAGAATTTGAAAGAATAGTTCATGAATTACATACTAAAGTTTCTGTATAAAAACATCAAATTCTTTTTTAAAAGAGAGACATTGAGCTGAGGTAGGTGACTACTATGAATTCCCATTTGTGCAAATGCCTGGAATGCCCATAATACTTAAAAACATTCAGGTATCAGACTCTGGTGAGGGCTTATTTCTTTTATTGTTGATAAATGTGCTGGATAGCTTTAGTGTCATCTTGACACACCTGGGTTGAGGGACCCTCAGTTGGGGAATTTCCTGCATAGGACTGGCCTGTGACCATGTCTGTGGGGCACCTTCTTGACTGTTGAGTGATGTGGGAGGGCCCAGCCCACTGTGAGTGGTGCCACCCCTGGGCAGGTAGGCCTGTGTTGTATAAGAAAGCAGGCTGAGCAGGGGCCAGAGGAGCAAGCCAGTAAGCAGCATTCCTCCATGGCCTGCACTCCAGCTCCCACCTCCGGGTTCCTGCCCCGAGTTCCTACCTTGGGCTCCCTGATAAACTGTGACCTGGGAGATGTAAGCTAAATAAACCCTCTCCTCCCCAAGTTGGTAATGGTCAGAATGTTTGGTCACAGCAATGAAGAAACATACTAGGACAGTGAATTTTAAAGTTTTTTTTGTTTCTTTGTTTATAGGCACCCCAGAGAAAGAGCAAATGCTATGCAGCCAGTCACCTGATTAGAACTGTTTTTCCTAAAGTCCAGTTAAAAACAGATGAACTATAGATGTTTACTTGCATAAATTTAAATGACTTCTGTTTCGTATCCATCATGCATATGCCATCTCTTAAAGTCCTTCACTTATTTAATGTAACTTTCTGTGCCTTGCATGTTATTGTAATTAGAAAAGAAAGAAGTTTGTTTTTGCAAAGTAATAGTATTTTGAGGGCATCAAAACCCAGACTATTAGGCTATGTAAATTTCTGTAAGGTTTCATCAAGAAACACCTATAGCCTAAGCATGTAAATCTATCACTGTAATAATTGGGGTGTAGGTTTGTTTTGTTTTTTTTTCTTTTTTTGGTTGATGATAGTAGTGATGGTTTTAGATCTGTTTATTATGCTGATTTATCTGCCATGTTAGTACTATGAATATTCTTCAGAATTTGCTTGAATTTTCTTTTTAGTTTTTAAATTAAGAATTTTAACTGTATATTAAGGAGGAAGTCAGTAATTAGAACTATCCTTTACTTCAGTAGCAGAAAGTGCTGTCATCTATCAGAGAGTGGAAAAATAAGATTAACAAATGTGGGGCTGATAATACAGTTCAGTGGTAGAACACCTGCTTTGTGTAAACAAAACCCTAGGATCAGTCCCCAAACCTGCACTGTTAAAAATTTTTTTTGAAAAATTGCAGAAAGAAATATAAAGACATTTATAATCTGCCCCATACTCTGCCCAGTGAAAGTATCAGTCTGTGAGTCTACACAAACAAAATGTCTGTACCTCTTGATGAAAAAGGCAGATAATAACTGACTTTCTGGGGTATTTTTTTAGTGTATTATTTTTATTTAATATACTAAAATGTATTTGTTGAAAGCATTTAAGTTACATTAGAAAGAGTAATTGTTTGATAGTCTCTTGTTTCTGTTCAAGATACCATCCTTAAAATTTGTGAAGCCATTTTTTGTAATTTATTTGGGGAAAAAAAGGTCTCGATTATAATACTCTTTTTTGTAGGTAGCAATTACAGTGAAAAATGTGACGTCTTCAGCTGGGGGATTATCCTTTGGGAGGTGATAACACGGCGGAAACCCTTTGATGAGATTGGTGGCCCAGCTTTCCGAATCATGTGGGCTGTTCACAATGGTTTGTAAAAAGAAAATTTTTCAGTGTATTTTGTATATTTCCCATTTAGAATATTGTTCCTGTCCTCCTGCCCAGAGAAGACCATATATCTCTTAACATTAGACTGTATAATTGTTTCCAGACTGACTGCCTTTTACAAAACACTCTTTGTCCTTTCCTCCAGTTCCAGCAGGGTGGCATTAGAGCAGGGTAGTACTGAGAGCAGTCCAGACTACATGGGGCTGCTGATATTTGCTGGCTGCACTAATTAGAGATAGGCTATCAATACTTAGCCAAAGCCTGCAGTCTCTCTCTCAGGAATATAGATGCATTGGGAAAAAAGTACATAAAATATCTGTTAAGATAATTGAGAAACTATCTCCTTGGGAGCAAATATCTTACCAAGGAGAGAAAAAAAAAAACTACTCATAAGAGTTGCTACATGTATTAGTTACTTTTCTCTTGCTGTGATAGAAACACTGACCAACTTATAGAAGGAAGAATTTATTTGAGCTTAGGGTTCCAGAGGAATTACAATCCATCATGGCAAGGAGGCATGGTGGCAGGAGGTGGCTGGAACAGGAACAGAAAGTAGTTCACATCTTCAAGCAGGCACAGGAAGCAAGAGAGCAGATCTGACAAGGCTTATGAACTCTCTAAGCCCGCCCCCAGTGATGTGCTTCCTCCAGCATGGCCACACCTTCTAAGACCTCCCAAAACAGCACCACCAAATGGGGATAAAATGTCCAAATACTTGGAGCCTATGGGGGACATTCTCATTCAAACAATGACATTCCACTCCCTGGCCCCCATAGGCTCATGATATAAAATGCAAAATGCATTTAGTCCAACCTTAAAAGTCCTCAGTCTTTACCAGTCTCAATGCTACTCAAAAGTCCACTCTCTTCTGAGACTCAGGGAAATTGCTTAACTGTAAGCTCCTGTAAAATCAAAAGACAAATTACATACTCCCAACATACAGTGGAACTGAATACACATTCTTATTCTAAAAAGGGAGGAATAGAGGCATAGTGAGGAGATACTGGTTGGACCAAAACAAAACCAAAAGCTAGCAGGACAAACACCAAATCCAGTAGCTCCATGTCTGACTTCTGGGACTTTTCTCCAAAGGGCTTAGATGGCTCAGCCTCTCTCTTGGGCTAGTACCATTCCCTGTATGCAGGTCTTCTTGGCAGATGCCTCACAGCTCTGGCATCATGAACATCTTCCTGGGGTCTCCATTGCCAAGAGGCTTCACCCTCACAGCTTCACGATATGGCCTTCCAGGGCTATGCAGAAGCACCCCTGCTGCACGCTGCCTTGACTCGGTGGCACTCAGAAACCTTGAGGAAGACCCAATGACCCTTCACTGTTACATTTTTCATGCCTCTAAAGCCAGCACCTGGTGAACAAAATTGCCAAGTTTGGCTACAAGTTTGGGATGGACCCCAGCCTGCTTTATCTATTTTAGAAGCTTTTCTCTTCAGTGGCCCCTACAGCATTTTCCTTTCACAAGTTGGAGGCTTAGCTGGATGTGGTCTTGCCCTGGAGGCACCCTCTCCATTGTTTAAGTACAAATCTGTGGGCCTCTCCTTAATCACTTTGATCTCCTTATCAAAGGGATCCTCTCCAGCACATGCCTTGAACGCCAATATTAATCTTCCTAATGCTCTTTTTTGATCCAAACTATACATTCTGTATTTCTTTCTGCCCCATTTGCTCTTTTTCACTGTAGATCTACATAATATTCATTATTAATAGCCACACCACCATTTCTACATTAGGCTGTCTTGAAATTTCTTCTACCAGAGAAATTAGTCCATTGCTTTTCAGCTTATCCTCAGGCAAGCTTTTTGGCTGTGGGCAGACTCCAGCTAGACTCTTTGCCAAAATATTCCAATTGCTGCTTAAGTTCTTATTTCCCTCTGGAACAGCATTGTTCTCAGCACTATTTTCTTCTAGGCACCTACTAGCACGACCTGTTGTTGGCTCTGCTTACAGCAATCAACTGCTTTTCTAGCCCAAGCTTCCAAAGTCTTCCAAGTCTTCCACATTCCTCCAACACCCCACATGGTCAGATTCTTCACAGCAAACAGCCCACTCTCCAGTACCAATTAATTACTGTATTAGTTACTTTTTTCTGTTGCTATGATAGAAACACTGACCAAAGCAACTTATAGAAGGGAGCATTTATACGGTTCCAGAGGAATTACAGCCTATCGCAGTGGGGAGGCATGGTGGCAGGAGGTGGCTGGAGGAGGAGTGGAAGCTAAGCTCACACCTTCAAAGTAGGCACAGGATGCAAGAGATGACTCTAGATCCAGCAAGGCTTAAGAACTCTCTAAGCCCTCAGTGATGTGCTTCCTCCAGTATATCCACACCTTCTAAGACCTCCCAAAACAGCCCCACCAACTGAGGACAAAATGTCCAAATACTTAGAGCCTATGGGGAGTGTTCTCATTCAAACCATCACACTGCATAAGCTCAGAAAGACAAAACACAAAATACTTTATGTTGCTTTATTTTATATTTTCAACATACTTAATGGGGCAAGCTCTATCTCCTGATGGTACACATTAGGAGACTAAGACTGAGAAAGGTTAAAGAACTTGCCCAATGTCATGATTAGTAAGAGATGGAGTTGCAATTCAAATTTGGATCTTTCTGACTCAAATACTCCGAATTAGGTATTGGACTCAGCGTTCTGTGACCTTTATGTGCCTCGTGTACCTCTGATGAAGTGGACTTAGCCGTCCATATATGTGTTAGAATATATCTTCTTTACTAAGTTACTTCACATTTTTTTTTTTGGATTAAAAAACTCTTTATGAAGAAAAATTAAGTCATCTTCCTAAGTGCAGCAGCACTGTTATTTCATTTTTCTTTCTTGACTGTGGTCATTTTGATTAGTGAATTTTTGAATACTATTCTACAGATGATTAAAAACAAATGCCTAACTTAACATCATTCATAGACTGGCCAAACAAAACCAACACTGGAGTAATCTTAGCTGTTTTGTCAGCTTCCTGTACCACCTTTAATGATACAACCTGTAGTGTCCTTGTAGAAGGTACAAGAGCCTTGGCCAAGAGTCACTTGTCAGCAAAAAACAGAGTAAAAGAACACACTTGCTGACTGATTAAACCACCAAGGTCTCATTTGTATTTGAAGCCACTCTTAAGTGGGGGCCTTATCAGTACTGTTAGGAACTTGTTAAATTATACCATGTTGGCAGTCTTCAGTGTGCGAAATGATTAATTAATGGCAACTGAAAGGGAAGTCAGTGTGTCACCACAGTTAATCACCTTTTATGCTTGGAAAATGAATTTTGAAACACATTTGAAAATTTTGCAGTCTGAAAATTGAGATAAGGTTTTCCTCAGCCACTATTTTGTTTTTCTCAATAAAAAACACATTAAACCTTTGCTTCTTGTTAAAAGAATGTTTATAACAAGTCAAATATTACTAGCTGTCAGTGTTACTATTACCAAAATGTGTTAAAAATTTCAGTGTAGCTTGAATAGTTTGTCCTTTATGAAAAAATATGTAGATAGGATAAATGGTAACTAGAAAGCAAAAAAAAATAAGTTTTTACTAACCCAGTATTGCTTAAGAAATACCTACACAAAGCCTGCACCATTCTTTGGGTAATTTTTTCATTTCTCTGATTTTCAATTATAGGTACTCGACCACCACTGATCAAAAATTTACCTAAGCCCATTGAGAGCCTGATGACTCGTTGCTGGTCTAAAGATCCTTCTCAGCGCCCTTCGATGGAGGAAATTGTGAAAATTATGACTCACTTGATGCGGGTATAATCCTTCTTTTGAGGGGCTTTGGGTTTAGAGGAATTTAATATATGCTGAGGTTTGATGGGCTTTTAAAATAAAGTAGATACTGACTTTTTTGCATTATTCTTTTTTGTATTTTTAAACTTAAAATAGGCGTTCATAAAATCAGAAGAGGGAACATTAGAAAAAGAATCTAGCTCTTTCTCATAGAAATGATTAGATTAGGTTTCTGGACTTCATATTTTATACTAGCATTTATAGACAAATCTATCTGTCTCTGGGCCTGTTACTCAGTGATAGTAAGAGAAACTGACCCATGCAACAGCTAAAGCTTTTGCAGGGCTTACATATAGCATGGCTAATAACATGCTAACACAAACTTTTAAGTGCTCATCATATTGTCATCAAAATTTAGTCATTTATACAGGGAACCTGGGCATTCTATTCTAAGACATTTATTTGAATAATTTTTACTGTATTCACTTTTGATTGCTTTTTTTTTAAGGTTTTCACATGCCAATAAAAACTGAGTTTTTTTTTCTAGGACTAATGAAATATTTTAATTTAAAAGAACACTTTTTAAGAGATAATCAAATTTTTCTATGTTGGAAATTAAGCACTTTCAGATTATTTCAAATACTTTATGCTTTTAGTTTTTAGAACACTAATAAAAACCATCAGGTGCTAACTTTGACTTAAGTTCATACACTTAAAATTTGGGGCTGTATAGATTATTCAGTGGATAAATATGCTCACCTGTGCTTTGAGAATTTCTTTCCCCCTAAATTTTCAGTTTTTTGTCCAGAAAATAATTTCAGTATTATGTCTTAGATTCACGAAAGGCATCCATATCTTACCTGCTTGATGTTTAAAATGTTAGACCATCTATAGCTGAATCCTGAAAGATAATCAGAAAGTCTCTGCTCTAATTGAAATTGATTTCCTGCATACCCAGCTCTCACTCCTGCCTGCTTAGTATCTCTCTAAAATGAATTCAGATTTGAATTTTCTATGAAATCTGCAAACTCCTTATCCCCATGGAACTGTTTGTTTTCTGTTTTTTTCAAAAATGGAGATTTTCCTATATCTTAAACAAATCTCAATTTCACAAGTATACAAAAAAAAAAATTAGATCTAACAACGGTTCAGTGGTATGCCAGTTCCAGTTGTCAAGCTAACAGTCACTGTAGTGATTTGAAAGTGTCTGTTACTGTTACGAAAACATAAATGTGTTTCATGAAATTCTGAGAAATGTTACTATTCTATTCCATATACTTCTCTAGAGGATTTTTTTCTTCAAGACTCTCTTGACCCTATAATCTAGGTGCTTAGGTAGGTAAATGATACTGTTCACAGCTAGTGTTCCAAAAGGAGTGTGTGTCACCACTTTGTAAAATTGAAAACAAGCCTCCAAATTCAGACTACACATTAGGGAAAATAAAGCAGCATCTGCTTGGTAAAAATAAGGAAATAGTGCAGATGTGTTCTTCAGTTAATTTGAAAAGGGTTTAATCTGTGTTAAAGAAATTTTAAATTTTGATTTGTTTTTTTATATATATATAGTACTTTCCAGGAGCAGATGAGCCATTACAGTACCCTTGTCAGTATTCTGATGAAGGACAGAGCAACTCGGCCACCAGTACAGGTAAATGGATGGATTGAAGAATAACATTCAGAGCCAGGCGTGGTGGTAAAGGCCTTTAATCCCAGCACTTCGGAGGCAGAGGCAGGCAGATCTCTTGAGTTCAAGGCCAGCCTGGTATACATAATGAGTTCCATACCGGCTGGGGCTACAGGGAGACCCTGTCTCAAAAAGACCAAAAAAAGAGAAGAATAACATCTCAATTTTTAATTCTGTTTAAGCTTTTTTTTTTGGGGGGGGGGCGGTCTGTTCCCCTGAAGTTACAGTCAAGTAGCAATGAGTGATGTCCCCATTTGCATCTTAATTCCTCATTTCTTATGACTGACTGCAATTTGAGTTTCCAGGTGCCTCCCTCTTCGTGAAGGTACCCTACTAGATTAAAGAATTATTTAAGACCTGCTTTCAAGTCTTAGAATTCTTACATAGTTAAGTCTAAAAAGATTGAGTATTGTACTGCTGTAAATATCATTCTTAATTTCATTCTTAATTTTGGTTCCTTAAGGCAAGGTCTTTCTTTATAGTCCGAGCTCACATAGAACTCATCCCTGTTACCCAGGGTAGCCTCAAACTCCTGGTCCCCCTGCCTTAGATTCTTGAGTTCTCTGATTAAAGATAATATGTCACCACACCCAAGTGTTTTTATCTGGACGTTGTTAGGTCAAATTGTACTACAAACTAAATGTTAAATTCCTTGATTACTAACATCATACTTTTTGGTTTTCTTATAAAGAGATTTATTTATGTAAGAAGCTGTGTTTTAGTTACAACTTTAGTTTTCTAAAATATGAAGTAGAAATAAATGGTAGTTGGAAGCCATCAAAAAATAGTAGAAATAGTACTCTAAAATAGTAGAGTTAATACCCTAACTCTGTAACTTAGAAAAATACTTCTCAAAATAAGTGTCCTGCCAATTTAATTACATCTAGAGATAATTAATTACACACACACACACTGTACTTTGTTTTTTCATTTGTTACTAACATTTTCACTGGTCTATTTCCCCCTTTGAGAATGGCTTTACTTGTTTGTTTCCAGCTGCTTACTGTTGGGCTAGATATTCAGATTCCTATTTCCTGAAACATGCTCTGAATTGTACAGTGAGCCCATCCAGAATGACATCATTGCATCTTTCTTTCTCTCCATCCTGGGCCTTCAGCTGTTGGTCCTGCTGCCTTGTCACTGACTCCCAGCCCTCCTCCAAGGCACTTCTTTCCTTTCTCCCTCACTTAAGTCTGGTCTACAGTTCTGATCCCTTGGGAATCATTCCAGCAATGGATCTTTCTCAGACTTGCCTAACTAAGTCATGGGCCTGATTGGCTCTGACACTGAGCTTGCTCCTTGACTGTTTCAGTGCAGCTAAGTGTGGCCAGAAACAGCACATGTTGACGGTCCTCAAATATGTGCTTAGTGTTGCTGACAGTTGTACAATATTTTTCTCCAGCTCCTCTTTTCTAGATTATTTAGTTTTATACTTTAGCCCCTTTCCTTAAACTCTCCTGTCCACACTGTCAGCTGACCTTGTTTGCTCATTAAGAAAATTTGACTGATCAGAAGACAACTTCCACAAAGTACCCGTGTGTCTGTGTACCTACTCACATTCATGCTTATCAACTCTGTTTTCTATTATTATATGGCTGAACTAGCAAGACTTTTTACTTGTGCATTATACTCATCTGCCCTTCCTGGCAATGATCTTTCTCTTTTTTTTCATGAATTTTAGCCTTTCTACTGGGAGCATTCCAAGAACAGACATTCGCTAACTTCTCTCCCCTCCTGTTCTCTTGCACCAGCTCCACTTAGCCTTCATTACACTGCTGCTCCAGAATTGTTCTTAAGTCACCAGTTATCTCTGTATTACTAGATCTAAGTGGGATTCTGTGTTCCCATGTGGCCCTAAGCAGTGTCTGACACAGTTCATTCCTCTCTCCTTACAGCTCCTTCTTCAGTTGCTGACCAGGATCCGGTAGTAGTTTTGAGTTTCATGTTACATTTCTCATCAGATTTTTTTAGGTTTCGTTACTATTTCATGTTTTGTTTTGTTGTTTTGTTTTGTTTTGTGTGTGCTCATAAGCAGGCATTCTACTACCGAGCCACATCTCCATCTTGTTCTTGGTTTTCTTTGCTGGACTTGTCTCATTTCCTAAACTAAAAATGGCAGAGTGCAGAGGGCTCAGAGCAGTTGACTTCTTTGCATATTTACCCAGGTCTGTTTTCTTGGTTACGTCTACAGGCACCAGGTTTTCTGTCTACCTAGTTTACTGGTATTTGTCTTCAACTTATACCTGACCTCACCCTTATAGGTCTGACTACTTTCTTGATATCTAGTAAGAACTCAAACTTGGTGCTTTCCTATTTGAGTTCTAGGAACACTCTTTAAACTACTCATCCTCTGTTTCTCCATCTCTGTTCTTCTGCTTCAGGGCAGGAACCTTAAGTTATTCGTGATTATTTAGTTGGTTATTTTTTGTAGTCTTTGTAATTTTCATTTAAAATGACTTTATTAGTATGAAAGTCTTGTTTTGTTTTTATTTAGGTCTTGCCAATTTCACAACAAATTTAAGTGATATATTATCCAAATAAGGCATTTGTATTATTCGCAACCTGTAGTCACAAATGTTTCTGCTTTCCTAGGCTCATTCATGGACATTGCTTCTACAAATACCAGTAATAAAAGTGACACTAATATGGAGCAAGTTCCTGCCACAAATGATACTATTAAACGCTTAGAGTCAAAATTGCTGAAAAATCAGGCAAAGCAACAGGTTTGTTATTATTAAAAGTAAAATTGCATGGCTGTCTTACCAGAAGTCAGAACATTAAGCTAACTGAATTAATTATTTGTCTCCTTCTATTGTATAATCCTGACTCTTCTTCCTGACCCAGATGAGCTTAAGATGAGAGACATGAAATTTTCCTGCTGTTTATTATCAAACAAAATGTTTTCCTTTCTTTTGACTTCTGTTGCCAACTTTGCAGCGTCCTCCCTGTGATACGTCCCTAGTTAGTGGTTCTATTAAAAATGTAAAATGGGTACGTTTTGGCTATGTCCCCAGTTTAAGAAGTTCTTTTAAATCTATCATTTCATCCTGTTCAAGTTTGTTGTATTGTGGCCGTTGTTGATCTAAATTTTTTAAGCTTTATTTTTATTTTATGTGTTTGTGTGAGTGCCTGTGTCCATATATATGCATTACATTCGTGTCTGATGTCCTCAGGGGCAAGAAGAGGGCATTGAATCTCCTGGAATTGGAGTTACAGGGGTTGTTTGTGAGCTGCCATGTGGGGGCTAGGACCCAAATCCAGGTCTTCTGAGAGTAAAGCAAGTGCTCGCAACTGTAGGGCCATCTCTCCAGCCCCTTAAAATTGTTTTGAGTAGCTTGTATCTGAGCTTACTCCCCCTTACCTCCCTCTCACTGTAAAGGTCCCTCTTTCAGAGCCACACAGTAGCCATAAGAATCCCACTTGCATCTTTCTCTTTCTCAGCTGCCCAGATTTCTAAATGTAATTCAGACTAACCTGATTTTTGACAGAGTGAATCTGGACGACTGAGCTTGGGAGCCTCCCGTGGGAGCAGCGTGGAGAGTTTGCCCCCAGCCTCAGAGGGCAAGAGGATGAGTGCTGACATGTCTGAAATAGAAGCGAGGATTGCTGCGACCACAGGTAAAAAGGACCTGCAGATACACAGGAGTGAGAGCAGGTGCCATCCTCCGCTCGGCCTGGGAGTTGTTGTCCTTAGTGGGGATATGGGGGCGGGGGGAGTCGTATATTTTTTCAAACAGCAGTTTTATAGTATTATTTCTAAGCAATCAACATTAGATTCAAAATAAGAGAAGTATGGCTTGAGATTTTATGTAGATTATAAAGTATATCTTCTAGTAACAGATTTTATCAAAAGTAATTCCACTCAAACATGAGCTCAAAGTCTAAGAAACTAAAATTTGGTAAACGCCAGAATATTTGCCAGGTTTTTGAATGATTCTACTAGGTTTTGATACTGAACTCAAAAAAAAAAAGTTAATTGGCAGGAAATTGTACTCCAGATCACATTATGATTCAGCCTTACTGTCTGCTCCATCCTTTCAGTGACAAAAACACCTAAGCAGGTTGTAGATAATTCACTTAATGATGAAATAAGAGAGTAAATCTCATTCTGTCAGTTCCTAAAATTCTTACTAATAGGTGTGCTACTTAGCATAAAAACAGTGACATGTTTTGTTACCTTGCTGAACTGACCACACTTTCTAGCCAGACTTCATTTTAGTAATGCCAATTTAGTTTGGGCTTTATTTTGTTGTTTCTAATTCTTCCAAGGGTAGAAAAAAAAGATTATAAAAGTAAACACGTTGTTAAGGAGAATGTGGAAGTGTAAACAAACAAAATCGCATAATTCTCCTGAGAGATAAATACCTAACATTTTGGTGTATTGGCTTCTACTTTTAATTACATATGCATTTAAGTATGTAATTCTAGTATTTTTTACTTAGTTGTTTGTTTTCTAAATAAAATATTGTATGTGTTGCTCTTTCAGACGGTAGTAGTTCACATGAACTGACACACTGTATTTGTCTTAACTAATCACAATCGCTGATTTTTATCAACTAGCACTTTCTTTGTCTTGCATAGACAAATCTAGGTAAGCTCCAAGTGTTTTCCTGTACTTTTGTGTCTTCAAGATTACTTTGTGGTTCAAAGTGGCTGCTACAGTTCAGCTCATTGCTTCCACATTCCAGGTAGCAGGAAAGAAGAAATAAGGAAGAATAAAAGAGCAGCCAAGCTCCTTCAAGGAGCTTTCCATAACAACTTCCACATAGATATCATTGGCCAGAGTAACGTGGTCAGATGACTTACACATACCTTACAACATTACTGTCTGCTAAATAAAGTCAGAGTTCATTGCAAAGAAGAAAGGGATAGAGATTAGCAGGGAGCTAGCAGTCTCTGCCCCAAGGAGATCTACAGGAAGAATCAAATTGAGTAGAGGTCAACAGCCATGCATTCAGGGATGTTACTCAAGGTGGACACTTAAAATAATGATTCCACCCTAAAATGGAAAGTAGTGTTACAATCATAGTTCTATACTTTTGCTAATATTATTTTTCTAATCAGATACAGGTTTATGATTACTCTTTATAGCAATGACATTTTACTAGTTTAAGGATAGATAACCATACACATATAAATTACCTTTTTCTCTGTACCTAAATGGAGGACAAATGCTATTGTACGTCCTTTGAATTTTACATAATTTGAATTTTTAATGATTTGTCTTATTTTAAAAGATATCCAGCTTTTTACAGCCTTAATGTTTGCTAGTTATATACCCTAGACTTTGAAAACTATAGTAAATATCCAGTTTATTAGAAATAATGTAGAAGTACTTAGGAAAACATGCATTTTGTGATTTGATTTGGTATCTATTGTGTAATCACTGAATTTTACTTTATAGCACACTCCAAGAAGCACCTAACTTTAAGATCTCTTCCTATGTTTGTGTGATTAGAACAAATACGACAACTTATGTAACTAACCCCTCTCTACCCTCCGTCCCTCCCTTTCCTACCCTCACCAAACATCATTCACTTCACTTAGATAGAGGATTTCTTTGAACACATCTGAAACCTAGCTTTCTCATTACCCTGCAGCTTTGTCTGTCTTTTGTTGTTGTTTTCCCTGTTAATTAAAACCAGTATGTGAAACTTGTACTGTTAGTTGTTTGCTCTTCAGTTGCACCTCTCTGAGCATGGTGGAAAAGTTAGATAGTCCTGCATGACCGTCTGCATGAGACGTTATTAACATGACTATTGAGAACTCTCCTGTTTTGTAGTCGTTTTCCATGTTACTATTTGTGGTTGTTTGCATGTATACTGTATGTATGTGTTTTTGCAGCCTATTCCAAGCCTAAACGGGGCCACCGTAAAACCGCTTCCTTTGGCAACATTCTGGATGTCCCTGAGATCGTCATATCAGGTATCATAGGCCACCTGCCTTGGTCTAACAGCTGTGGAACTGGAATAATGATCCCTGGTACCTTTAAATGCTTCTTGCTCCAATTTTTATAGGCCATGAAAATGGATACCTTGCGTACAGTATCTAGGGAGACAGAACGAAGACTGTATACTATTTTACTGAAACAGATTTGGAAGACAGCTTCAAATCTCTAACAATGGGGATGCAGTAGAAAGGAAAGAAAACCTCACAGGAGGGAGAACATAACCCCAAGCCTTACCAACGTCTTCTTACCTTGGAAGGACACATAGGCTAAACCAAGACCTTTTTGCACGCAGCAGAAAGAGGACACAGCTCTAAACTGTGTGTTGTCCTTGACTCCTTTCTTCCCCCAGTTACCACTTTGTGGGGTTCCTGTAGCCAGCCTGTTTCTGTTGGGAGCAAGTAAATGTGAAGTTGATAGAGACTTATTAAGTACCATTTTGCCCTAAACTAGGAAGAAGGACAAAGTAAAACCAAATGAGGCTTGCTGTGATTTGCAGGTTATCCTCCCAAAAATAAAAGCATGCAAAACAAGTGGTTAAATTCTGTTTCTTATGTGTTATAAGGAGGACCTGTTTTTATACCTTATTCATACATGGTGTGTATTTCTTTTAGTGATCATTTCATAGGTAAATAAAGACTTTCATTTTAAATAAAAACTTAAATGACATAATGACCTTCAGTATTGAACAATATGTGTGAATTGTATTAAAATGATCATTTGGACCAGTGAGATAACTCGCAGGTAAGAGCACTTGCTGCCAAGCCTGATGACTTGAGTTTGATCCCTAGAATCCACAGGGTAGAAGAAGAGAACCAGCTCCCAAAAGTTGTCCTCTGAGCTGTATACTCATGCTGTAGCGCACACACGTGCACGCACGTGCACACACACACACACAATAAAATAATAAGTAAATGTAAAATTTTAGAAGTAATCATTTCTCCGTCTGCCAAAAAAATATTTTCCTGCATCTCAGACTCCAAAATTTTGATAAAGTACTAGGTACTTTATACATGTATTCGGCATTCTGTACTTTGCCTAGGATAGTAGTTACTTAGCATTGTGTTTATACTGTAATTGGATGCCCATTTTTTCCTTCTAAAATTAAAACTCTAAATATAAAGACTGCGTTTGTTAATTATTATTAATTATATTAGTAGTAGCTGGCTCAGTACTTCACATATTGAACATACTGTAATAAATAGGTGTTTATTTACCTATTTGTTTATTTTGGATTTTTAACAGGGTCTCACTACATAACCCTGGCTGTTCTGGAACCCACCATATAGACCAGAATGGCCTGACCTCACAGAGATCTGTCTGTCTCTGCCTCCTGAGTACTGGGATTAAAAGGGTGGATCATCATGCCCAACATAAATAGTTGTTTATTAAATTAATTAATTAGCCCTGTTGAGCATATCTAATGGCTAGGAACTAGGGTACAAAATATAAATTATACAATTTTATGGGTCATTTTGTCTATAGAAAATTATTTCATGGTAATTTTTCACTAATTGTCAAAGTGATGGCCTATTTACAACATTTCCACCAGTGCTCTTCAAAGCAAAGCATTAACCCATTTCTCAGGGAGTAAATTTTATGTATTAAGGACTGCTTTAGAAATTAACAAAGTATTTGTGATTATTTTACTTCCATGCTGATAGATATATAAGGGAATAATTTACTGCCTAAAGAAGTGGCAACTTTTAAACTTACCTAGGGCTCGTGATTACCTTAAATATTTGAGAGGATCGGGCAAATTAAACAAACAGCAGTATAACCTTAAGGTAGATCTAAAGGATAAACGTCAAGAGCAGGTGTGTGTGTGTGTGTGTGTGTGTGTGTGTGTGTGTGTTATTAGAACTTTAATAGTTTTTAACATATTTTCATTGAATTTTTGTGCATTTCACACAATACAGCTTAATCATATTTAGACCCCCTCTCCTATATGCACACCCCCTATAGCCCACCCATTGAAGTTCATGCATTTTGTCATATATGTTAAGGCCTGTTGAGTTAAGTTTGTGTACCCAGATGTCCCTCAATGTGAGTTCATCTACTGGAGCCTGGGGAAAGGTTAGGGGATAGAGTAATAGTTTACAAGTGGCAAAAGCTAGTGTTCAGTGAACAGAGGACAGGATGCTACTTAGCTACCTGTAGTGAGTGGTACTACACAGCCTCTCAAATGAGGAATTAGTACAAAAAGTTAGTGGTGCTGAAGCTGAGAAATCCTGGTTAGAGGCTCTTTGTGAACTACACAGTAGTTGAAAGTGCAGCATATCTTAATACTGGGACTTCCATTGCACACTTGTACCTGTTACATCAGGTGAAACTGTAGCCATTTTACAGATAACTAAGATCTAATGGTGCTGAGTAATTTTTTTTTTTTTTTCTTCTTTGCCAGAGCCACCCAGGGAAGACTCCAGCCTAGGTCTTCTGATTCCAAATCACATGCATGTTTTGCTCTTTTTAAGTCACAGAAGGTAGAGCAGTTCTACCTTGCCCTTTAGGGTTTTCATTCAGGAGAGCTCTTAACTTGGGGAGACAAGGATGGTAGATCCTTATGAAATCAACAAACCTTAATTCTGCTGTTAATTGCCAAAGCAGCAATGCTGTTTAAATGAAAATATTTTTCAGTAATACATTTTAAAAAATATTCTTGTTTTCCCTCAGATTTCCAAACATTAATCATTTTTACTCTCTTTAATAAGAATAAATGCAAGATCTGGAATTGAAATGAATATACATAAAACTAAAACATTAATAAGCCCTAAGTTGTATTTTTAAATTAAATATAATGCTAGAACCCAACCTTTGGGGCTACCTTAAGTTTCCTCTTGATGTTTCAATTAAGAGAGAAGATGGCATTTATTTTCTCAGATTTCTTAGTACTTACAGAACTTGTTCCTTTAAGTAGATTTCTCATAAGTTCTTTGCTATAGATCTTTATTGGCTCCTATTAACTGGCACTGGAACCCAATTATAAGTATTTTTTAATAATTTTTAATCTGCTAATAAATACTTGCCATAATACTTCCATTTGGCTACGTGCGGTCTACTGAGTTCGGTGTAGTTGAAATGAACTCCTCCTAATGGCAGCGTTCCTTCAAGCTTCAGGTAGACTTGACATGTACACCTCTTTTCTCATCTTTGATTCTTTGACAGTTTCATACATGTATGTTATACATTTTAGCCATTTTCACTCCCCATCCCCTCTGTCATCCTCTTTCCTCTCCTGCTGAAGCCGTTCTTCCAAATAAGCCCCTTCCTGTTTTCATTCGACATGTACATCGTTGTAATGACTATAACCAGGTAAAATGTCTAACGCAGGCACACAGAGACCCTAATTTTCTAATAGTATTCTTTACTTGCTGTTCAAAAGTATTAAATATTAGTACCACCATTCATATAAGAAAGATAAAGCTACTTCGGCTACCATCACTTTAATACTCTTAGATCGTGTAGGACCCCTGTTGGTAAGACTTCAGATTTCATACCTCTTCACCATTATTCCTGGTGCTCATGTATTGACAAACTTTGGTATAGGAACCCTCCCTTGTATTTTCTACTGTCCATCTGCTCTTGGACAGTTGTCCTCATCACCAAGCAGGACATCTACTTAGGAATAGAGTGTATATGACACCTTGCTGATTCGGCTGTTGTGGAGAAGGTACTGTACGCCAAGTGTTAGCAGTAGCAGTACTGTCTAAGCGAAGTCAATGCAAATATTCTGGCCCAAGATTTAGGGCACTTATCCTATAATTTCTGATACATTTGCTTATTAAATTATAAATTGATAAAGTGGGCTTTGAGCAAAGAAAATCGACTTTTAATTGCCTTCCCTTAAAACTTCTTGAGTTTTAAAAGCATAATCCTTTTTTCCTTTTCAACCAGTAAATTGTAATATATTATTCTTTTGTTTGAAGAAACAGAAATGCGTAAGAGGTTATTTGATTGTTTCAATTTTTTCTGTTTTTCTTCCAGAACTTGCGTAAGGACATTAAAATACAAATCTTTTCTTGAGTTTTCTTATGTCACCCACATTTTGATTGTTACTGCCCAAGCTTCCAACTCTTTTTTACTCTTCATTTCAAATATTCATCTCAAATATGGGATTATGACAGCAGGACTATTCTGGAAGTGGCAGTTCATCTATTTTATCTGGTGCTAAAATATCTAAGTTTTACATTTATTTTAAAATTTCTGTTGTCAAAGATGAGCACTAAATGTTATACAAAAGGAACAACCTTTTTTCAGTTTAAAACAGTAAGAGACTGAGAAAGCAAATGCTTAAAAAAAAAAAAAAAGCAAATGCTGTTCCTAATTCTAAAATCAGTGATCAAGAAGATCATTTGTGCCCTGCACTTTCTCCCACACTAGTATAAAATTGGTTGTATGTAGCTGGTACCAGCATGGTGGCTATTATAAAATTAAATGAATACTCAGAATGTGACTTACAAGGTCACTTTGCAAATACTCATACTGCAATTATAAATATATCTTAAGGGAACTAGTTAAACTGGAAATCAGCATAGTATATTTGTATTTAAAGTTTTTATTATCAAGCCATTACTAATTCTGTATTCCTTAGCTCTGACCAAATTACAGTGCTTGATTGCATTTTTTTTAGGGTTTCTGATAATGCTGCATTCTAAACATATAAAGGGTACAAAAATGAAATTTTTCCAGAATATTTCAAGGCACTTGAAGAACCTCTGATCCATTATGATATATATTCCCATAAAGTGCTACAATTTGAGGACAGTGAACAGTAGCTATACCTTTGTGATTTTTAGGTCTATAATAATGTACATAATGCAGACGTGTTAACATGCCTTGATCAAAGATGATATTCTGCTTTAAGTACTTTCTTTAAGGATATAATAAAGGAAATTGGATAGTAAAATTTGGATAGTAAGCCTTACTGATACATATAAATTTTTGTTTTGTTTGTTTTGATTGAAACAGTCTTTCTGTAGCCCTGGCTGGCCTTGAACTCAGAGAGATCCACGTGCCTTTACATCCTGCATGCTGGGATTATAGTATCATTCTTAAAATTCAAAGGAAACCTAACATGTCCCTTTGTTTTTAGCACCATTTAGGTCTATTGACAGTCAAAATATTAATGAGTATTCATTTTTAGTTTTAGAAAGGACGTTGGCTGTGTTGTATATTGACTTTTTTATCAGGAGTATGATAAAATCGGGCTGTGAGGTAGCTCAGTGGGTAGGGGCACTTGCTTGATTGACAAACTTCTTGACAGAGTTCAGTCTCTAGAACCCATATGATGGAAGGAGAGAATTGGTTGCCTTCTAACCTCCACACACCACTGTGGTACATACACCACCCCCTACAAATGTGAATAAAAATAAGTGTAAAATGTGAAAAAATATAAAAATAAATGTGAAAAAAAAATTTAAGGAGTATGATAAAGTGGAAAGGTGGAAAAAGTAGGCCATGGAGAGAGCCACATATTAAACAGAAAAATAGATGGATTGTTAGGTCTTCTTGCTCTCCTTTGAGAATTTCAGGTGTTGGCAAACATATTAACCATATTACCAGGTAGAGACAGAGATAGCTTTCAGAGACACCAGGATGTTTCTTTGCTTTGTTTACCAGTATGGTAATAAATTTTTTTGATGCTGTTTTTTGTTCAAGAACTAGTAGATGCAGATGTTTGTAAATATTTATTTAGCCAGAATTGTGTAAATTATTAAATATTTACTTTTAAATAGTTCGGCCCCAATTTGAAATGACAATGAAATAGGAATATTTGAGGTTTTTTATTTTATTTATTTTTATTTTGTATTTATGAGTGTTTTGCCTGCATGTGTGTAAATGTATCTGTGTTGTACAATACACACAGAGGATCCCCTGAAACTGGAGTTACAGACAGTTGTTAAACACTATGAACCCCAGTCTTCTGCAAGGGTAGCCAGTGCTCTTAATCTCTGAGCCATCTCCAACCCATTTTATTTATTAAATTTTATTTTATGTGTATGAGTGTATTTCCTACTTGTGTGTAAGTGCCTCTGTGTTCTGCAGTGCCCACGGAGGTCAGAAGAGAGGGCTCGTTTCCCGTGGAACTGGAGTTATTGGGCAGTTGTTAGCCATCATGTGGGTGCTGGGAATCGAACCCCAGTCCTCTGCAAGAGCAGCCAGTGCTTATAACCGCTGAGCCATCTCTCCAGCCCCAGATTTGAGTTTTTCTGCTGATGAAAAGTTCATGCCTTACAAACAGCATCATTAACAACTACAAATCTTTGGGGATTCTGGTTCCCACAAGGAATTACAGGAAGGTAGATCTGTTTTGTTTCTAGTAAAATTTTGTATTGGTGACAAATAGAGTAGTTAACTTAATTTTACATATTACCAAGGTCACATTTTATAATCCAAAAAGTAAACCCTAACAGCCAGGAGTAGTGGTGATACATACCTTTAACCCTAGCCGTTAGTCACACGAATCTTTGTGAGTTTGAGGCCAGGCTGGTCTGCATGGGGAGTTCCAGGCCAGCCAAGGCTACATAGACCTTGTTTCAGAAAGAGAAAAGTAAAAAACCAAACTCCAAGCATTTGGCACACATCTTTAGTCCCAGCACTGGGAAGCAGAGGCAGGTAGATCTCTGTGAGATCGAGGCCAGCCTAGTCTACATAGTGACTTCCAGGCCAACTGGGCCTGCAGGGAGACCCTGTCTCAAAAAGATCAAAAAAAAAAAACTCCAACCTAATAAAGCTAGTCTATTACAAGGCAAAAATCATCAGTAATCAACCATTGCTTTTCTTTGATAGGACTTTGAAAAACCTATCTGAAGGGACTTTCTAAGGGAAAAGTCAGAATTTGTTGAAATTAATAAGAAATTGTGATAAACTAACTAAACATATTTTTAAATTACTTCAGTTTATCATTAAGCAATAATTTAATACTGCAGTATATATAGTGTACAAAGTTTTCAGTCATTTTATACATAGGAACAATACCCCACAATTTTTATTATTATTCAGAACTTATAAATCTCAGATCTTCCAACAATTTGTGTAAGAGAAGTCTCTAGGATACATAGTATTTTTTAAGTGAAGGGAGTCAGGAACTTTGAAAACAGGTAACGGCAATAAAAACTGGATTTACTTTAACCAGTAGAAAGCCTGGTTGAGGCCTAAGCCAGTAATCTCTGGAAATAATTGTAATGACTTTTGAAATGCTTGCTTAGGAAATCAGTTGTACTTTAAAGAGCAGCTTCTTTAAAGAGTAGATTCAGTCTTTCTGACATACTTCAAAGAGAACTGAACCAACAGCAGTTTTTTTTGCTTCCCTTTCTCCTTTGGAGGCTGGAGGCAGGTATGCAACATGGGCTGGGAGTATGAAATATTCTTTCTGTTGCTCTTAGAAAAAGACAGTCTTTAAAAATTGATTTTTCTCTATTGTAAAGTCATGAAAGTATCAGAATTATTACAGAATGAAACACTCAGGATATCATTTGCAGGCGTGTGGGTACATTATGTTGCCCTAGATTCTTCTACTTTTACTGTTGGCTAGAACATGTGTAATATAGGTGTGTCTATATCAAATAACTTTAAAAAGTATAAAATAAGGGCCAGTGGGATGGTAGTCAGTAAGGACACTTGCTCCCTAACCTGATAATGGAAGTTCAGCCCCCAAAACTCATGGTGGAAGGAGAAAACTGACTCAGACAAATTGTCCTCAGACCTCCACACCCATTGCCATAGCACACACAGTAAGTAAATAAATGAATAAATGTAAAGAAATGTGTAAAATGAGTACATTTCTACATTGGTTTTCAGTGCAAAAAATTGAGAATCGAAATTTTCTAGGAACACACCCAGTGATTTCCATTTGCAATAAGAGATTGATTTATTTTACATCCATGTTTCTAAATTACGAGTTTTGGACTTAATATTGGAGCAACGAGCATTTGTTGATTGCAGCCCTGCTTTGCTTTGAGCTGTTTGCAGATGGTTTCTGCCGGGTTCTGCTCGGTGGAAGGCACTTGCCTAATACTGCTTGGAGTAGCATGATGGTTTCTCATTTTGTGGCCTTTATTAACTGTCAGCTCTTATTTACCCTACTTCCTTACAAATTTTTACTCCCCTCTTCTCTGTTCCCCAACTAGACTTGAACTCAACTCTGGTGTTATTGTATGGTGATGCCATGGTTTATAGACAAATGTGCTGGGTTGTTCCTCAGATTCACAAATGTTGCCGAATTTGTTGCTGACTTGAAAAGAGAATTCCAGACACTTTTATAGCCTGTCTCATCTGTGCTAATTTTAGAATGAGTGTGTTGAATGAAATGTGCCTAAAATTGCTTATTAGTCATAGAAGGGAAAATCCTTTTTGTTTGGGGGAAACAGAAATGGTTAAAAGTATTCATAAAAGTGTCTGGTTCAATAAATAAAAGTTTGTTCTTTTGCTTTGTAATAGAAAGTTGGGACATTTTAAAGTTGAAATTTGAAATAAAAGTAAATTGAATTCTGAATATATAAAGAATTTTAAAACAATCTAAAATGGGAAAAGTCACTTTCAAGAGTGATTATAAATTTGAGTTTTGTATTCACTGTTTAATAAACATTTTTAACTGTTTAATAAACATTTTTAATAAACATAATTTTTAAATTTTTTAAAAACATAAAAATGTTTAATAAACATTGCATGTTTATTTCATTAAACATTCTTAATTCTGTTTAAAGTCATTTCGTTTTTGTGTAAAACAATGAGGTCACGTGGAGTAAGATGGGAAATGGTACTGGCTCATTTAAGATAACTCTTTGTAGAACCAGGATCATGGAAATATATAAAAGTTTTTTAAGTGGTTTATCTGCTCATCAGAACACGTTAGGGCACATGTTCCAAGTACTGCCCACTGGTTGCAGAGTTACATAATAAGCTTTCAAAGAATGTTGAGTATTGTGTCAGCTGTTTTTCATAGTATTTTGGTGTTTCCTTTTAGACAGCTGACCCCTCATGTTAAAAGATACTTTGCAAACAACCCTATTACCAAGTAAAGGTGCTAAGTGAAGCTGTTGCTTCATTCATCTGTTCTGCTCAAGACTTGTTCATAGAATCCTTTTTTTTAAAGTTAAAGACTTACTAACATAGAAGCAGGGTATACATATTAGTCTATTTCAACAAGCTGTTTATTTGAGAATGGAATCAAAGTCATTCAGCTACAAGAGGAGATTGAGCTGTTACTACTGATGAATTACTGTATTCTGACAAAGACTAATAGGATTAAATGTGACTTGGTACTATAAATTTAAGCATCCTCTTGGGCCCTGAAAGGAGATGCTGCTGCCAGTTAAAGTCAGACGTGTCTTATAACCTGGTAGCTGTCTTGCTGTGAAAACTGTAACGTAAGGCCCTTGAAATAGATGCCGTCATCAGCCACAGCCCCCACCCCCAGGCATTCCTCTGTTTAAAACACATGACAGAAGATGGTGGAAGACAGTTCAGCTGCTGTTCATGTGGTAGGAGTGTCATTGTGTAGGACATGCTCTGTTGTAGGCCAGCAATTTGGGAGTTAAAGCACTGCAACCTTTTTCAGTAGTTTGTTTGCCTCTCTCTCTCTCTCTCTCTCTCTCTCTCTCTCTCTCTCTCTCGTCAGTTTTTGGAGTTTTTGTATAATAAACTTAATCTTTTTCCCACAATTTATATAGATCCAAGGAACAACAAATTACCACTTCCTCTGCAACAGTTACACTCTTAACTACCTCTTTGAATAGAGTTCAGTTTTAGTTTTTTTTGTTTTTTGTTTTAAGGCAACGGGCAACCAAGGCGTAGATCCATCCAAGACTTAACTGTTACTGGGACAGAACCTGGTCAGGTAAGACTTAACATTCGGATTGTCTGTCTTTGAAAACTAATGATAGGCAGAAATTAAGAATTAACCAGATGTACTCTGCAAAATTTATTACTTGACCTGAAAATATGGTAAAGAAATTTCTCGCTACTGAATTTAAGTACTTAAGGAAAAAGGAAAAGCATTGATGTTATTATTCATTTAGTTTGAACTGTGTGGGAAAGTAAGTTATTCAGAAGTGCTCTATGTATATTTGTCATATGTTTCGTGTATTTTAAGAAAAGTATTTGATTTTGTAACTTAATAATCTCTCTTTACCTTTTGTACCCAAAGAAATAATTACCTCCCCACTAAGCTACACCTCTGGGGTCACAGGGCATTGGCGCACCCAGAGAACGCTAATATCTTTTAGTTTGATGTACCCACTGGATTTATATTTTTCTTAAATATCCTTAAGAAAATATATACTAAGCAGATGGGTAAACTCAAGAAAGGCATCTCTCCTGGCTGTTAAGAGTTTTTATTGTTTATACTTCTGAATCCTCTTCAAAATTCCCACTGTCTAAATCCTAGCCTTTTTCTAAACGGTCCAGAAAGTGCTGTAACCCAAGCCATTCCTGACTCTACTACAGAGTTCTAATCTAATAGGTGTATAAAAGTAGCTCAGTCATTGTTTTTTGTTTTGTTTTGTTTTTCTTCTGTTTTTTGAGGTAAAATTTTTGTCATATTTTCTAAAATGATTGAGGACTAATTATGAGATGTTTTGTTTTCATGTGAGTACAGCATTCATACAAATAATAAAATTATTGTATAATTGTCCATATACATGTAAAATGCTAATATCATATACTATTAACAGTGGGTTTAATTAGTACATTGGTACTTTTCATCTTAGAGAATTATTTTATTTCATTTTTGCAAAATGTTTGCAAATCTTTGTAGTTAATGATAAAAGTTAGAATGCTTGAGCCCGTTTAACTTATCAAAAAATTCTTAATATTTAAGTGATAGATGTCTTTCATTCTTTTAAAATATGGTAATATTTTATAACAGCATATAATGCTTACACATATGTGTACACAAATAATCTTAAAATACAGAATTATAGATACATAATATAGAGCCACAATAGTGAATCTAAACCTTTTTTTCTCACTTCTTCAAGAGCAGTTTTTTCAGTATAATGTTTTTTAGGAAACCCCAAAACTTTTCACTTTTGACTGATATTTACCCTTTTTTCTCTCAGTATTAAAGGCTTTAGTCAGTCAGTCAGTCAGCCCACAGTCTGACATCTGGTGTTTGCTTTGGTTTCATAGAGACTTGGTGAGCACAGGCTTTTGAGCTGTGTTTACTTTTGCCATTGATACTGATACTCCAATTAGAACTTGCTCTGAACCATCAGTAGTAGGTGCCAGCGTGAGTGCAGCTCTGAACTCTAAAGTAAAGTTCAGGATTGATCGTCTGGTACTGAACCTTGCTTATTTCCTCCCTGGTCGTATGCAACTTAGATCTGTGATTATTGAACCTTAAGTGTAGTAAGGTCCAAGTCTGACATGAACTTCATTTGATTTTCCTGTATACGTCATAATACATAACTAACAGGTAATTTTATGTAATATTTCAGTGTACTTGTATTTTGACCATGACCTGTTGCAGGAGGTCAAGTATAGAATTTTCTACTTGTGGCATCTTGTGAGCACTCAATGTTTCAGGTCTAGAAGAATTTCTCATTTCACATTTGTTGGAATGGCTTAACCTATAATCTGTCAGGTCTCTCACATCATTTCTATCTTCAATTTGTCTGTTTTCTGGAATTTGACTATAAGATCTTATTTTTTACACTTTTCATTTAGTTATGCTTTATTCTGTCTTCTGTTGAGTCTGAAAATGTTTTTGGAGTACAGTGAATAGTTTTTTCCCCCTTCATTTAGAGCCTCTGCAGAACCAGATTTACTTTTGATCCTCCTGCCTCAGCCTCCAAATGCTGATTACAGGGGTGTGCCACTATGCTGGGCTTGTTACCTGCCTTTGTTGGTAGATTTTTCTTGTCCTGATTCTCTAGCCAGAGAACAAAGCCTTCCCTGAGTCTTAGCTTTAAGCAGAGTTTTGTCCAGTCTCTTTCATCCTGCAAAAACCCATGACTTTGTTGTGAGTTCCTCTCCATATAGCAGACAATCAAACAAAAACTCTAGGCCCCTGGTGCTGGGTTGGAATCCCTAGGACTAGCAGCTTAAGCCCTTCTTGGCCCCCTCTGGCTTCATTGACATTTATATTTATAGGTAATATACTTAGAGAACTGATTTTTTTTCAAGAGTGTTTCATTTTCTACTAGGAAAAATAAGTCTTTCATTTTTTTAATGGAAATGAAAATGTGTCTCGTCATTCTGTTTAAATTTTTTAAATCCCATCTTTTCCTCCTGCTGTTCCTTATAGGTAAGCAGCAGGTCATCCAGTCCCAGTATCAGAATGATCACTACCTCAGGACCAACCTCAGAGAAGCCAGCTCGTAGTCATCCATGGACCCCTGATGATTCCACAGGTGACCCCTCTAGTTCTTCATTGAAATACAAAATTGAATGTATTTAGCCCTGCCATGACTTTTATCTTTGCAAAGACAAGCATTGTATGGTAATTTAGCTTTTCATGTTTATAAAATCAACTAGCATTATATTTTTTAAATGTCCTTTTGAGCATTGTGGCCGAGACTGCCTTAACTGCTGTTTATTTTTTTCTTCCAAATACTAAACATATATTTTGAAGATAGTTTAGGATTTTTTTATCCAAGAAACACTGTATTCTTAGTGCTTCAGTCTAAGATTTTCATATATTGGTCCTTCATATCAGGTGAGAGTTGTAGAGTCATCTTTTCAGTAATTAAGATCAGCAAAATGGCAAAAATAACCATCCTCATCTTCATTGCAGTTTGTCTTTTTTTAATTATATATTATTTGGTAATTTCACACATGAATACAGTGCATTTAGATCATTTCCACCCTCTGACCCCACCTAAACTCCTCGAACCCCCTCCATCTCAGTTTTTGTTTCTCAATTTCCACTGTGTCGTTGTGCGTGATGCTGTGTTGCATAAGGATGTTTCACACAGATACAGGGTGCACATTAGCATGCCCCCCCCCCCGCATTTCCGTTAGTCCCTTTGTTCCCCTGCCCTGAGTTCATGAGTACAATGGCCATGACCATGTCATGTCTAGAGATGGCATTTCATAGCACTCCTCCACATCTGGGCCCCTACATTCTTCTCTACCCTCTTCTATGATGTTTGTTCCTTAAGCCTTGAGGGAGTTTGATAAAGATGTCCCGTTTAGGGCTGAGCACTCAGCAGTCACTTATTCACAATGCTTTTCAGCCAGTTCTGAGTCTCTGTTAACCACTGCCCACTGCAGAAAAAAAATTCTCTGACCACGGCTGAGAACAGCACTAATCTATGGATATAAGCATAAATATTTAAAAGGCGGGTTGACAGCCTGTCCCTTTAGCAAAACAACATTCCCCCTCCTGAGTCCTGTGGTCTAACCAGTCATAGGTTCTGACCAGGTCATTTTTTTCACATGTGTATTGGTCATTTTGTTTCACTTTTTGAGAAATGACTGTTCATTAGCCTATTTATTATTGGCTGTTTGATTTCTTACTTGTTTTTTTTTTTTTTTTTGCATTGTTTTGTATATTCTCTTCCATTCTGTAGGCTCTGTTCACTTAACTGTTTCTTTTGCTATGAAGACGCTTTTTAATTTTGTGAGGTCCCATTTCTCAATTGTTGGCATTATTTCCAGTTTATCAACCTTCAGTGTTTAAGGAAACAAGAGAGGAGAAAAGACACTGGTGTTTGGCAACGTTTTGAATCATTCTTAACACATGTTGAGACTTCATTTTGGTTACATAGACTTTTGAAAGCCTTTAAAACTCCCCAGCAGGATGCCCATGCCTTTAAAGTCCCAGCACGCAGGAGGCCAGCCTGATGTATATATAGCAAGTTCCAGGCCAGCTGGGGCTATAGGGAGACCCTGCCTCAAGAAAACAAAACAGCAACAACAATAAAAACTCCCCAGCATGTTCCAATGATAGTATTAAAAAATCTGCCTCTCTAACACTAGGCGTGGTAGTACATGCCTTTAATCCCAACACTCAGGAGGCAGAGGCAGGTGGATCTCTGAGATGAAGGCCAACCTGGTCTACATAGTGAGTTCCAAGTGGTAGGGAGACCCTGTCAACCCCCCCCCAAAAAAAAACCCTCTGCCTGTCTGAAGGTAATGAAGAAATAGTCTTTTCTTTATGAGCAAGCAGGAAATGGTATGAATGCCTTAATAAATATTTAGGGAATATTTTTATTTATATTTTTAAGTCTGAAAGGGAAAGATGATCTCTTAAGCCTTGGAAAATTAAACTATTTGAAAACTGTATATAGTATCAACTGTTATTAATAGTAGCAGTTAGGCTGAATTAAGCTGAAGTTCTGTCTTCACAAACTGAAATGATTGAAGTATTTGTAGATACTTGGCATGGTTAAGTTTATAATTCAATTTAAAAAATTAAATGGGTGACTTTTCTCTGTCATGTAATTTAGAACTATGTTTCATGAGACCTGTACTCCCTAGTTTTAGTAAGCTTAAATTTAGTAATGGGAAAAACTCCTAAGTTTTCTCCCCAGCACACTCAGCACTGCTCAGCACATGTGTGGAAATGGCCAGAGACCAGCCCCTCATCCAAGTAGACAGGGAACTGGTCTGACCATTCCAGTGATGTTCTTTTGGTTCCCAATCTAAGGAGGCATTCTCCCTGACATGATAGCACTTACCAAGGTCTGGGACTCAGTATGGCAGTTTCCCGTCTTTTGTTTTTTTACTTCATGTATGCTCCTACTCCTCAACCCCTGTCTCATTTCTTTTTGGAAACCTAATACTGGAAGTACCTAAAAATACTATAACATATCAGTAGCACAAAGACTTTACCTGGGCCCAGGTTACCAGATTAGCTGAACTTTGTCTTTCCTTTGAAATGTATTGCAGTGATGCCTCACTACGTTGAATAAATTATAAGAAAAGATAAGTCTTCCTTTTCCGTGATTCAGGAAATAATTATGAATATAAATTAAGGTAAAATAGCATAATTATTAAGATTTTTTATTTACATTTTTCCTGTATCCTTTCAGAAAAAACTAAAGAACTTAACAATTTAATAATTTTCCCAGAGTGCTCTTTCTGTTTATGATATAAATATAATGAGTGTGAAGATAGACATACATTGCCTAAGGACCTAGTTGAGAGCTATACCTAGACACAGTGGAGGAGATGTTGCTGGGAGACTCATTAATAGTTTTTTCTGTGCCTTGAACCTTGCAAAGACAGACATAAGACATGGACCACATTCATTACATTAACAGTGAACTCACTGCGTGGTATGATACGCTGCTGACTTTATAGTATAAGCTGACTGTCTCAGTGGTTAAGACACAAGTCAGGTAACTAAGAAAGCATCCACATCAAAGAAATGCATCCTTAAAATATGTAAGGTACTAGAAAGTATTCTGTTGGAGGAACAGAAAAAAAATTTTCCCCCACTGGACTTAATATTTTGTGAGAAGAGGTTATATTTGATTATAAGTGAAACATTATAAAAATAATCTTTCAGGGAGTAACTATGCTATCTTGTGACCAGTTATTAATATTAGAAACTAGAAGCTCTATTTCAGTTTGGGTACAAATGGAAAAAGTGGAATGCTACTTTTCCCTTCATGGAAAGACTTTATTTAATTGAATCGACACAGTGAAACCCAGTGCTTGTGAAATCAATGAATTATACTTAATTCTAGATAAGATATCAGAAGCAAAATGCTGATAGAGTAAAACATAGAGGTATCAGTGATTTAGGTTAAAAAAAAAATAAGGAAGAAATGTTTGGAGCTGAAGAGATGGCTCCATATTTAAAAGCACTAGCTGCTATTGAAGAAGACCCAGGCTTGGTTCCCAGCACTCACATAGCAACTAGCAGGCATTTGCATGCATGGGTGCACTTATATACATGCAGGCAAAACACTCAAGAAAATAAATCAAGAGGGGTGGGGGGCAGAGAAGAAAGGAAGACCTAAAAGCTGGGGAAGTGATAGGAGGCTCTAGGTTCAATCCCCAACATTACAAAAGTTTTATGGAGAATACCAGTCATCAGGAAATCAGGTTACTGAGCCACCAGCCCTCCTCCTCAGCTTTCCCTTGGATTCTCTGCAGACCCTCATCATGGTCTTCATGGTCTTGCCTTAATCCTTACCAGTCTTTCCAGTGACAGGGTAATTCTACCTCTTTTGAAAAAAGCCTGCACATTCACACACTCTGATAAGATTGGCTGGTAGTTTGAATTAACCAGTATAACCATTTAAAGCATCATGGCATTTTTGAGCCATGGTCTTAAATACCTTTTATTTTTATTGTTTTGAGATTTTGTTTGTTTTTGTTGGGGCAGTATATGTGTTAATATTTTCTCACCAGTAGGGTCTCATTAGGGGTAGACCGAGGAGCTCATATTAGCATCTGTATAAGCTGCAGATGAACCTCTGGAGATGTGAAAGTGCTGGTTTTCCCTTTCCTTCTCCTGTGTACTGACGCTAACAGAGCTGATCCAGCCTCTTGGTCAACTCAGCATAAGAAAGAGATGTGGGCTTGGATTGCATAGGATCAGTTAGGACTGAATTTAAAATATACAGGCTATATTTTTGTGTTTTTAATTAAACAAGGGCCTATAATCATTAATACACAGCGTTCTCTTCAGTTTATAATCAACTTAAATTGTAGAATAGGATTGCTTTTTAATATCTGTGATCAGATGTCCACCTTTTTTACTTTAGAATTCAGAAATAGAACCTTTAATTACCAATACAAGCAATTTATCTAGGGGAAAAACAATATCTCACGTTTTCTTATTTATCATTATGACAAATAAGTGCATATTCAAATTTTAAAAAAGTACATGCTTGAATTCCAGATACAAATGGATCTGATAACTCCATCCCCATGGCATATCTTACACTGGATCACCAGCTGCAGGTAAAGGAACTCTTTCTGAGTGGCTTACTTTTTCCTCCTTACGGACTCTATGAAATTCACAGTTGTATTCCTATTCATCATGGTATAGTCATTATTTATGCTTTGAGTTGGCCACCTTAAACTTTAAAATAAATGGCTTTGTCAGGATGTCAGCATGTGCCTAAAATCTCAGCACTTTGGAAGTGGAAACAAGGTGATCATGAGTTCAAGGTCAGCTTAGCTCAATGAGTTTGAAACCAGCATGAACTACATGAGAGCCTGTCTCAAAAAACAAAAAAAAAAGATTATGTTTTTTAGTTAATTTGACTTAAGTTTGACAGAATTGTATGTTCTTATTATCCTAACAGTCAACTTAAAGTAGCTCCATGTCTTTGACTAAGACTGCCAAGTGTAGCATTTTTGCTCCTTAATTTTAGTGATAATTATCTTTTTTATTTTTTTTTTAATTTTATGTGTAGCATGTATTGCCTGTGTGTAGGTAAGTGCACCCGTGCATGCGGTGCAATGCCCACAGAGGACAGAAGAGGCTGTCGGATCCCCTGGAACTGGAATTAGGGACAGTTGTTAGCTGCCATGTGGATGCTGAGATTTGAACCCCCCGGGTCTTCTGGAAACAACCAGTGTTCTTAACAGCAGAGCCATCTCTCCAGCCCTGATAAAAATTATCTTAATTTTAAAATAAAACTCATATGAGCTTATTTCTATTTAAGACATTTTGTGATGCATTCTTAGGTTCATAATGACTGAAAGTGTAATACACTTGGGTTTCATCATAAGTATAGGAACTATAAATCTTGGCAGTCTGGCATGGTGGCATATACCCTTAATCCTGACTATTTCAGAACACTGAAGTAGGACTGAAAGTTCGAGATCAACCTGAGCAACACAGCCCTGTCTTTTAAAAAAGAAAAAAGAAAACACCTCAGTCCACTACAGTTTTGTCACATGAAGTGCCACCTCAGAGCCCTACACTTTCTGTCAGGAGCTCTGAGTTGACAGGAGGAAAGCACTGAGCTCTCCGGAGCGTGGCACAACACTGTTTAAATATATAGCTTGTGATGAGTTTGTTCTTTGACAGTTTAGATGTGTGTAAAGTACATTCTGATTGTTGTAACTTGCCCCTCTTTAGTCACTCTCTAACCCCTCCACCTCTAATACTTCCTCCCTTCAAGTTCTGTCCCACATTCATGTGTTTTGTTTTGTTTCATTGTGTTTCATTTCTGTCTGATTTGGTTTGAGACCCACTGAATTTAACCAGCATCACTTTTGTGACCATGGGGTTGGAATTATCCACTGGAGCCTGGTGGGCCCCGCAACATAACACTTCTTTTTTAGGATGCCATTGCTTTAGTGCCATAAAAATATATCAGTCACAGTCTCATCTTAGATAGGTACTGAGATTTCATTTAGTTATGGCTTAACATTCCTGATTTGTTTCCAGCCTCTAGCACCGTGCCCAAACTCCAAAGAATCCATGGCAGTGTTTGAACAACATTGTAAAATGGCACAAGAATATATGAAAGTCCAAACTGAAATTGCATTGTTACTACAGAGAAAGTAAGTCTTTTTTACAAATAAAAGCAAAAAATTAGTAGTATTTGGTTTTAAAATACAGAGGTAGCAACATTATTCTTAAAGAGTAAGAAATACTTACTTTTTAAGAAAATATTTTATCTATTTTTATTTTTTGTGTAATAATGTATTCCCTGCATGCATATAAGTACACCTGTATCATACAGTGCTGGCAGAGGTCAGAAGAGGGTATCAGATCCCCCTGGAACAGTACTGTTGTTAGCTGCCATGTGGGTTCTGGGAATCGAGCCTGGGTCCTCTGTAAGATCAGCTGAGCTGTTTCTCCAGCCTCAGAAATTTTCACTTTTAAATTAGTTACTAAGCATATTTCCTTGTACTAGAGAGATGACTCCGGTGGATAAGAGCATAAACTGCTCTTGGAGAGGACCTGAGTTCAATTCTCACCACCCTCATCTGGCCTCTGTGGGCATTGCACATATGTGCACACACACACACACCCACAAATACACCTATAATAAAATAAAAGTAAATCTTTTTTAAAAACATAAGTTCCAGGTAGATTTATGTTGTTATAAGCACCTTTTTACTATTTTTCATGCAAAATTCAAATTAACCCTTTTGATGATACTGTATTAGTACTAAAGAAAATAAACTGGTATTATAAATTACAGAGTTTTTAATGTTCTCGGAATTTTAGAATTAAAAGCTTTTTAGATTTATTATTCTAAAATTTGTTTCTTAGACAAAAGTAAAATTTTTTTACTAACATTCATTTGAGCTGTGTCTTTGAGACATTTTCATGGCTTTGATTGTGTTTAGGAGAATAGGAGTATCTGTCACAGGGCTTTATTTCATGTGTGTGTTTTCTGGGGAATTTTAGGCTCATGTGTTTTTCTGAGAGTTGTAGAAACTGTCTTGCTTCTGTTTTTAAAAAACTCTCGTCTATTTCTATGCAGGTTTCAGTTTTCTTAAGCATGACTCTTGTGAAATCATAGACTTATAAAGGGTAGTAACTGAATCTTGTAAAAAAAAAAAATGAACTATGTAAATAAAACTGTAGGTTTCCAAAGTAATTTTTGAGAAGTAATTTGCGTTTGTGCTTCAAGAAGAGGAAAATAGGGCCAGCAAGGTTGCTCAGGAGGTAGATGAACTTGCCACCAAGCCTGAGGTCCTCAATTTGGTCCCCTGGACCCACATGGTGGAATGATAGAACCAGTCCTCTCAAGGTGTCCTATGAGCTTCGCACACACACAGAGTGAATAGATAAATATAATAATAAAATGACCTTTAAAAGATAGAAAAGTACTATGATAATTTAAATGAAACTTAAGTTGATATCGTGAAGATAAGCATAAGGAGGAAATTGAATATGATGGTCTGAAATTTGTAGAAGTAATTGTGGAATTGCTGGCATTTGGTTTTGAGGGGATGGAGATTCCTGCATTTATTTCTGTATTTAACCGATGTTTTTGTTATACTTAAATCATTTGAAAGAGTTCTGTGGTAGAAAAAAACAAATGTTCAATGTAAGGGAATGTAAGAACTCTGACAGTTTTAATCAATTTTAAGTACTTTAAATTTTTTAATTACGTTTATTTAGTGTTGTTGGTGGGGGGAATGTTCACATAGCAGAGGATGCCTTAAAGGAGTCCGTTTTCTTCTTTCTACCATGTGGGTCCCAGGGATTGGACTCAGTTCATCAGACTTGGCGGCAAGTGCCTCCTACCTGCTGAGCCATCTCATCAACCCAAGTATGTTTTTTAGTGAGAAAGATTAGGAAATTATTTTGCTTGAAGAATTTATTACTCATTTATACCCACTAACCTCATTTTGAAAGCTAGTACTTAATATCTTCAAAATAAAAGATACTTGGAGAGTTACCTGACCAAAAAAGACTCTGAGAATCTTTCCTGGTAATGTTTGCAAATACCAGTCTTGCTGTTTTAAAATAGAAAAGGACTGTAAGTAGTTAGCATCTCTTTATTAGCTCACAAATGTTTTGTTAGCTACCACTTAGTGCTGTAGTGACATAGGATTGTGATTTCAGCATATGAATGTAAAAGCAGAATGTGAATTACAAGACTTCGAATGTTAATTCCTGTATCCAGATAGTCTTTTCTCTTCCTTTCTACCACAAAGAGAGACTATCAGATGAAATTCTTTGAAACATTAATTTTGTATACTTACAGTAGAAGGGTGAGCCTTGTCTCCATTCTGCCCTCTATATGTTTGAATAGTGTACTTGCAATGCAGAACGACAGGGTGAAAGCTCTCATTAACTGAGTTTCTAGCATCGGCTAGCTAAATGTATCTTTTTCTGTCATGTATACTATTTCTCATGTAATACTTGTTTTAGGCAAGAACTAGTTGCAGAATTGGACCAGGATGAAAAGGACCAGCAAAATACATCTCGTCTGGTACAGGAACATAAAAAGCTTTTAGATGAAAACAAAAGCCTTTCTACTTATTACCAGCAATGCAAAAAACAGCTAGAGGTCATCAGAAGTCAACAGCAGAAGAGACAAGGCACTTCATGATTCTGTGGGACCGTTAGATTTTAAAATATGCAAAGAAAAGACTTTTTTTTAAGAAAAGAAAAACCCTTATGATAATTCATGAGTGTTAGCTTTTTGGCGTGTTCTGAATGCCAAATGCCTATATTTGCTGCGTTTGTTAATGTCGTTTATTTTCTTCTTGTGGTGGACATAAAATCCACTGCCTTGATGCATAAGATGATGGATGGCATCGATGGCTTGGAAAAGCACCAGTTCTCCACTTCAGAACACAAGGTGAACTCTGGCTGTACATGCATGCTCATGGTGTGAGACTAGCCTGATAGAACGTGGGATCATACTAGCTGCTGTGTACACGCATCGTCCTTCTCTAGTAAAGGTGGAACCTCCAGAATGATTTTTTTCTTAGATCTCGTCTCAAAAATCTAGTATTTTTTTTCCCAAAAGATGGTATACACCAAGTTAAAGACAGGGTATTATAAATCTACAATAATTGGTGGTACAGTTCAGTGATAGAGAGTTTTGGGTGTGAGTTCAAAGAGAGGGCTATGGTGCCAGCACTTCCTGGATCAGCACTGAGCATAGTTCCACCTGTTGCATACTTGCAGGTAAGTGGTGGCTGCTGTCCTCAGTGAAAGCAATTTTAGCAGTTTTCAGTAGTCTAAAAACTGTTTATGACATATTGAATAAAATGGAACTCTTTTTTAAGCTGTAAGGATTTGTAATTGTGTGTGTGTTGAAACTATAGTTTTTATGATTCAAATATTAGTATCAAATTAATTAAAAGATAAAAATGATTTCGCTTAAATGATCCTTTGGGCAATGATTATTGGATTATTTTGTGATATATTTGAAAAAACTGAAGAGAAATAATGGAAAACAGAAAGAATTGCTCCAGCTTAGATGCTCTGGCTTAGATGTCTGTTCATGATGCCAAATAAGGAGTAAAGCAGACGGAGCAAAGTTAGTAAGGAAGACAAGAGGTAAAGAGAAATTCAAGCTTCCTGCTTCTCCAAGATACTTGGATAATTGATTTTTTTCATCAAAGTCGATTCTGGAATGCCTCCTGCTTTCCATGCTTTTAAGAAAATTTCAACACATATAAAGAGAATATTTATATTGTTAACAATAATTTTGCTACCAGCCTTCAAGAAAATTTAAAAATAAGAAATTGTAGTTGAAAAAATAAATTACATAAGCTCTATTTTTCAGTCAATATTAAGTCATGTTTTGATACCAGTACAAGACTGTCTTTTAAATAAGGATGCCGTTAGCCTCACTTCTACAGCATTCATGTTTAAAGAGAAAATATTAAAAATGAAAGCATGATTGCTGCAATCCGTAGATTCTGTCATGGTTCTATTGTAGTTTCTCCTGTTTCAGATAAGCAACTTGATCTAAGAAGTTATCAGAACTATTCTTAAAAATGCTAAAGCAGGTAACTTTTCTTCTATTATTTTTTCTTCTCCTTGAGTTTATAATAGATTCGGTCTATATTCAAGCAATAAAGGTAAAGAACACTTTATACTAAACTGTGTCATTTTTAGCATATTCAAAATCTGATAGTAGCTTCTAGGAATTAGGATCTTTTTTCATTGAAATAAAGAAAAAGTTATCATTCCCAAGTTCTATTACCTAGGTGAAATTAGTATTGGGCTCAGCGTTAGTAACAAAATAAAATTGGCACAGAAGATAGCTGTAGACTCAGACAGAGCTAAACTCCCGCCTGACATAGTTGTCTGTACACCTGCACTCCACCAGAGAGACCTCATGTCTGTTACACAGCACTTCGAATGGTCTCAGACTTGAATGCCAAGTTTGACTTCCCATTAAGATTCAGAATCAGAGGATTCTGACATCATGTCTAGTCATCACCATACAGCTAAGAGGAAATTTTATCATCATTTGTAGTCACTTGATAAGGATATCCTGACAGGTTAATGGAAGAAAATACTAGATTCAGTCATGGTACCAACTTGAGTTGTTTGTTTACAGTCAGTTCTTTGGCATTTTCAGTACTGTCGTGGTCTGGACATTAAATGCAGTTCAGCCTTACTCCATTTTTAAGTAGTAGCATTGCCAAGCTCATACTTCCTTCCACCTCTCCCTAAAGGTGAGGAGGCGATCATGCACACTTAAGGTCTCAGCCACTTTATCATTGCCTCTGCCCATCAGACCTTCAAAAAATATGTGGTGGCGGAGCCAGACACTATTAGCTTTGGTTCTACAGTTTATTCTGAACCTCAGTGTGAGGTGGAAATAGCAAACAGCAAGTTGTTAAAATCATGTCCAAGAAATTCAAACAGTCCCTGAACAAACACTAATTGCGTTTTGTTCTTACCTTCAGGGAAAGAAAGCAAAGTTTGTCTAATCTAGAGCGAATACTCCTCCACAGCAAAAATTATTTATTGAATTGGAAAAAAAGTCAGTTAAGAATGTTTACCCTATAGCAACACAACATACTGAAAAGATTTAAAGTTATTTACAAATGTTTGACTTCTTTTTGCTGAAGTAGTTTTAAAAATTATTGAATATCTTTGTTTCCTTCAAATTTCTGTTGTGTTCCTAATCTCACTTCTTGCCTTTAGCCAGGGATTACAGGTTTTCCCTATGAAACTTTTGTTTCTTTGTATAAATGTGTGATTTCTAGCACCTAGCTCCTCTTCAAATGGTAGTAAATTCTACTTTTACTAATGTCATTCAGACATTTCATGTAAAATGATGTAATGCAGAAACGCTTGTGCATATGATGTAACTGAAAGAAGCTTTTTAGATTTATTTTTGTTTTTAATAAAATTCAGATTGTTGTTCTAAACTGATATCTAAAATGGTGAATGACGTCTGTGGGCACCCGAGCTGTGAGATATGCTCTAGTGGTGTTTACCTAATGCAAACTAATAAAACCGAAACTCCAGTATTCTCAGCCAACACTCTTGTACCATAATCATGACACTTTGAGAGGTCAGTTAACATATCTTCCAATTCAAAATGGAAAATTAAATTACTCTCATTGTTTCATGAATATTCATTTGTATGATGCACAGCGTAATGTTTCTTTTCATTGGAAGTCTTAATTCTTAGTTTTTCTAAATTACATTAAGTATTTCATTTCTTTATCAACTCACCCTCCATCTTTCAGATATGTACACATAAACCCTACCTTCATCTTTAAAAATCCATTCATTATTTTGCTTGTTTCTTCAGAATTTATTGATAAGTTGAACTGTTGCACTAAATCAAGTACTGTGTTCAGTTCATTTATTCCTTGTGCCTCTTGGGTGTGTTAATCCTCTTCAGACCACAGTGTTCCTTCTAGTATTCTCTGTAGAGCCACCTTAGTGCACATAAAGTCTTGAAGTTTGTTTTTATTATAGAAAACTTTTCGTTCTCCTTCAATCACAGCTGATAATTCTGCTGGATACCATAGTCTGGCTGGCATCTGTGTTCTTTCATGGTTTGTAGGACATGGGTTCAGGTCCTATCTTTTCTTGGTTCTATACATTTAGCGTTTTGAAGGTTATGCGACATGGGGAGTTTCTTTTTCTAGTGCTATTTGGTGTTCTTTATGCCTCTTGAACCTTCATAGGTGGCATCTTTTTACTTAGATTTGGGGAGCTTTTTTCTATCTTTTTGTTGAAAATATTTTCTTTACCTTTGGCCTGGGTTTCTTCTCCTATACCTGTGATATATAGGTTTGATCTTTTTATAGAGTCCCAGAGCTGTTGGATGTTCTTTTCCTGGGTAATTTATATTAACATTTCTATTTCCTCTACCCTGTCCTCGAGACCGGATATTCTCCTTTCCAGTTGATCCAGTCTGTTGGTGAAACTCTCCCCTAAACTTTTTGTGTGGCTTTCTGAGTTTTTCATTATGAATTTTATTTCAATTTGTCTTTTCTTCAGATATTCTCTATGTGTGTTTCTAATTTCATATCTGGAATTGTTTTACTTATTTTATTCATGTTGTCATTGAATTACTTGAATTTGGGGGGATGTTTGGGTTTGGGGGGTTGTTTTGGTTTTTGTTTGTTGTTTTTTACGGGGGGCATTGAAACGTGGTCTCTCTGTAGCCCCAGCTGACATAAAAACTCACTGTGTAGGCCAGGCTACCCTTGATCTCACAGAAATCTGTACTCTTCTGCCTCTGACGTGCTGGTATTAAAGGCCTGTGCTACCACACCTGGCTATAATCGCTATTGTGAAGTCATTGTCTTATGCATCAACTGAGGTGCTTTTCTCAGGAAACATTGCAGTGGGAGTGCTGGTTTCTGGGGAAGATATACTGTCTTGGTTATTCATGTTTGCATTTTTGTGATGGGACCAGGCATCTGGAGTTAAATCTTTGGTGGTGTTTTTTTGGTATGGATAGCTTATCTTGCCTTTGTTGAATGAACATTTGGATCTTTGTTTGCTCTTACCCAACATGTCAGGTTCTAGACCAGCCTAGTGATGCTTGGTGTTCAGTCTTGGGGTCATTCTGTGTTGATGTTTGAATGAGGTTTTAAAGGTGTTCTCAGTTCAGCTAGGGATAGGTGCTACAGCTTCTGGGCCTAGGAGCAAACTCTGTGAACTGAGAAGACACTTGCTATTGATCTTCTGGCATAAGTAGAGGGCTGACCAGGTTCTGTTGATGGTCGTTGCATGGCAGGGGCCAGGGTCACAGTGTAAATAGGTGTCACTCAGTGGGGGTGGGGTGTAGGACACCAAACCATCCTCAGATGAAAGTGGATAGGAGTCCTTACTTGGGATCAGAAACATCAGACACACATAGTTCAGGAGTGTTTTGGTAGATGGGGTGGTGGGCTCATTCTGGGTGTCTGTACCTGGGATGAACTGGATGCCACATGATCTCCAGGCTGAGCTGTGGGTAAGGTGGCTGTTGGATAGGTGGACTGGATCTAGGGGTCCCTACCTGTGGTTCTGGGTCAAACTGCTTCCTGGAGTGGCAGACTAGACAAGGTGACTGCCAAGCTAGCAGCTAGATAGACTCAACTCCAGGTCTTTTTAGATTTCCTCTGATTTCTTGGATGACTCACCAGTCATTTAAAAATGAATTGCTTGGTCTCCGTGTATTTTTGTAGTTTTTCTAGTTTCTCTTACGGATTTCTACTATTATTCCAGTGTGGTCTGAGAGGATTCAAGGAATTATTTCAGGATTTTGTTTTGTTTTGTTTTGTTTCTGTATTTGTTGAGATTTGATTTGTGTCCTATGATACCAGTTTTGGAAAAGATTCCGTGTGCTGTTGAGAAAAAAGTGAAATATTCAGTATATACCTGTTAAGTTCAGTTGATCCATAGTACATTTTAGCTCTGAAATTTCATTATTTGTGTTTGGTAGACCTATCTAAATATGAGAGTGGGTCTATAGCCAGACCACCCTGAACATGCCCAGTCTCATCTGAGTATGATTGTGGGGTATTGAATTGCCACACTGTTACTGCATACCAGGACCTCTGTAGCCTTTTATGTCTTCTAGTGTTTGCTTTTATGAAATAAGCAGCTTCAGTATTCAGTTCATAAATGTTTAGAAATTGTTATTCCTTGTTGAATTGTTCCTTTATTAATAGGTACTGTCCCTCATCATCTCTTCTAATTAGTTTTAGTTTGAAATCTACTTAGTCTGTTATAAGGATAGCTGTACCTGCTTGTTTATGGTTTCCATTTGCATGGTAGTTTCTCATCCTTTGATACTGAACTTTTTTTATATCTTTGTTTGTTTTTGATATCTTTAATTGTGTTTCTTGGAAAAAGCATATAGATGGTTCTTGTTTTTAATCCGGTCCATTAGTCTGTGTCTTTTTAGTGGTGAGTTGAGGCCATTTACATTTAAGGTTATTATAGAAAAGAGTTTGCTATTTCCTGTAAATTTGTTAGGTAATGTTTTGTTTTGCTGGATTATTGGTATTTCTTTTCATTCCCTCAGTTTTAGGAGTTTGCGGGTATGTTGTGTTAGATGTGGTTGTTTCTTTTCCAGATCTGCTCGGTTACCTGGTCCTTTCATCAAGTGTACACTTTTGTGTGTTCTTGAGGATGAAGATATATTTCTTCTTTCTCCTTGTGTAATATTACTTTAAAATTTTTCTGCAGTGCTGATTTGGTAGTCATGAATTGCCTTCATTTGATTTGTTATGAAATATTTTTATTTCTCAATTAATTTTGAAAAGTAACCTTGCTGGACATAGCATTCTTGGTTCACAGTTACCTACTTCCAGAACTTGAAATATCTCATCCCCAGGCTTTTCTGGTTGCTGGAAAAGTCTGAGGTAATTCTGACATTTCTGCCATTGGGGCTTTTCTCGTGCTGCTTGTATCCTTTCTCCACTCTGTATTTTTGACACCCCGACTGTGACGTGTCATGGGGAATTTCTCTGGTCATGTCTATTTGGCATTCTATGTGTGTACCTCTTGTGTTTGGATATGTGTTAATTTGCTCTTTCAGTTTGCTTCATGTTTTGGTTAAAGGTGTGAGGTCTCAGCTTCCTGCTGTGACCACCTGCTGCCATACCTCTCCATCCATTATGGATTTCCTCACTAGAACCATAAGCCAAAATAAACTCCTTCTTTCATAATTTGCTTTTGATTGTGGTGTTCTGGAAAAAATTAACTAATACAAAAGTTGGTACTGAGAATGAGGTGTTACTGTTAAGGACCTGACCATGTTGGAGGAATGTGGAAGACTAGAATTTTGGACTATAAAAGCAGTTGTATGCTGTATACAGAACTTAGTGGGGCATTCTAGTAGGAGCCTGGAAGATTGTGTTGTTGAGAGTAATGTGGACTATAAAGGAATAGTTCTAAAGGTTTCAGAGGAAAGCAAGGACAAATTATCTGGCCGTTTTCTACCCTTGTCTTAAGAACTTGCCTAAAACTAAAGTTAATTTTTTTGTCAGAGGAAATGTCAAGACAACATAATATTGAGTCTGTGGATTCATTATTACTGCTAATGCTTATGCAGGTCTATAACAAGTGAGGCAGAAAGAACTGCAAAATGTTGAGGGCTGGAGAGATGGCTCAGTGGTTAAGAGCATTGTCTGTTCTTGCAGAGGACCTGGGTTCAATTCCCAGCACCCACATGGCAGCTAACAACCCTCTGTAACTCTAGTTCCAGGGAATCCAACACCCTCTTTTGACCTCTGCAGGCATTGCAAGGCACAGATGCACTTACATACATGCAGGCAATACAGTCATACATATAAAATTTAAAAAATGATAATAAATAAAATATTTTTTTAAAGAAATGCAAAATGGCCGGGCCTGGTGGCACACGCCTTTAATCCCAGCACTCGGGAGGCAGAAGCAGGTGGATCTCTGTGAGTTCAAGGCCAGCCTGGTCTACATAGTGAGTTCCAGGCCAGCTTGGGACAGACCCTGTC